>NC_057862.1:273484345-273797202 GCF_019393635.1 Dromiciops gliroides
CCTAAGAACTCCCTGGAGAGATCACAACCTTTCTATCCTGTGATTAACCTGAAAATGAATCGCTCTTAACTGGCCTAGTTCTCCAATAATTATAGAGTGTACCATGGAAACTATATTTAAAGGTCTCCTAGGTTGGTAATATTAACTTGGCTTGTACTTTCAAAGGTAAAGCCTTTCCAAATAATAAAAATAAATAAATAAATAGCATTCATATAGTACTTTAAGGCTTACAAAGCACTTAACTTCATCTTGTTTGATCATTTGAGAATTCAGGGTCATATCCACATCATGGTGAGGCATCAGAGTAGGACTTTGGTTAAAGACTCAATCCATGAGTTAAAATCATGCACTTTTCCTCAGAATAAATAATAATTCCAAGAAGTTGTACAAAATGTTGGTTGAACTAAAAGCTGATTATGCCAATATTCAATAGCAATTATTATAATATTTGTATAACACTTTAAAGTTTGCAAAGTGTGCTCACGCTCTCTCTCTCTCTATATATATATATAAAATGTATATCTTCATCTGATCCTCACAAAATCCTGTGAGGTAGGTGCTATCATTATCTCTATTTTACAGATGAGAAAACTGAAGCAAAAATAAGTGCTTAATAGGTGTTTATTGATTGACTGAGATGTGTTAAGTGACTTGCAGTGTTTCCCAGCTAAGATAGGATTTGAACTTAAGGTTTTCTAAGTTGAAAATCCAATATCTACTGGGCCACGAAGATACCCACCTATTTTCACTATTAATAATTAAAAGTCATAACTTCATAGATAGCACTCTAATGTTGCAAGATGCCCTGCTAATCTGTGTCCCTTCTTGAGTTTCCTTCTGTTTTAATGTTTCATGGGCATTCTTTTTTTTTTTAATTTTCTAAGGAGTTTTTTTTTTTTGCCTCATTTTCACTATTTACTAATCTTTCTTATTGCTCCCTTTCTCTGGGAAGACCTCTCTTGTAGCAAATAATTATAGTCAAGCAAAACAAATCAATACATTGATTTTGTCTGAAAACGTATCTCCCATTCTGCAGATGTGTTAAGAGTTGGGAGGTATAATTCATTACCATTCTTCTACAGTCATGATTGGTCCTACACTGATCAGAGTTCTGAAGACTTTCAAAGTTGCTTTCCTTTATTTCTTTGAATCCTATACAATCATCTTCTCTGTTCTTTTTTTGTACTGAAATATTTATTAAAACCTATAATCTAAAAAAAATTAAATGTACTTAGACTGCAGAATTTCAAAATTGGAAGGGACTTCAAAGGTCATCTAGTCCAACCTATAACTTAAAAAAAATTTTCTGAAAATCTGTAATTGCTATTATAGTGAAGCCTGAATCTGCAACTTCTAACTTGTTTTATCCTTTTAGTCTAAAAAGAACAAGTTTAATCCACTACATGACAGCCTTGAAGATACTTGAGGACTGCTATCATGTGCCCCTAAATTTTCTCCACCTATCTACAAATGTCAACAGCTCCTTAGGACAACAATTTTACAGAGAAACATGCATATTGATTACAATACTCTGTATTATCTTTAGGCATGATTCTCAAATACTAAAGTGGCAAATGTATACACTGTGAGGTACTGAATTACAGTTTCAGAGATACATATTCACAGATAGGTGCTATGGTTTGATCTATTTTATTGCCCACAAAATAGAATAGTTACAAAGTAGCACGTATAGAAGTGAGGAAGTTCTTATTTCTGGCTCTTAAAAGGATGATACATAATTTTTTTTTTAGTGAGGCAATTGGGGTTAAGTGACTTGCCCAGGGTCACACAGCTAGTAAGTGTTAAGTGTCTGAGGCCAGATTTGAACTCAGGTACTCCTGACTCCAGGGCCAGTGCTCTATCCACTGCGCCACCCAGCTGCCCCAGGATGATACATAATTAACAGTAAAGTTAATTATCCATGTACAACATTTGTAATGTCATTGTTCTCAATGTTTTAGCTTCTTCATTGCCAAAGTGAGATACATTAGGCCAGGTATTACTAAAAAACAAAAACAAAACCCAACCACAAAATGAAAAAACTGGGAAACTCAGAGTCTACCAGTTCTCAGTAGTGCAATGAATTATTTTAAACTTAATGAAATCAACGTTATAGTGCCCTATATAGTGACAAAAGGAACACATTCAGAAAAACATGGGAGGATTTGCATAAACTGAGGTGAAATGAAGTGAGAACAAAGGAAACAATTTTTACAATGACTATGACAGTGTAAAGAAAAACAACTGTGACTTAAAAAGTATAATCAATGAAATGACCCACTACAACTCCAGTTGATGAATAAAGATGAATCATAATTCCCATCTCTTTGCAGAAAGGTAAAATAAAGAATGAGACCTATATTTTCAGACATGGCCAATATGTGGATTTGTTTTGCTTGACTATGCTTGTTGCAAAAGAGAAATATTTTGTTTTGAGTGAAGAGAAAGGGAGAATTGTTAGAAGAGAGTTCAGTAGAAGAAAAAAAGGGAATCACTTTAAAATACATAGAAAAGAACAGAAGGAAGTTAAGAAACACAGACAAGCAGCAAAACAGTGTTAGAATGTTAAATTTAAAATATATTTTTAAAAACAACCTACACATATTGGAGATTTATAGTTTCACACGTAGTACTCTTTCTGTTCTATATTTGGGGGGAAATCCATGTTTATTGATCCTTGTTAAATTCATAATAATAAAAGGGAAATTTTAAAAATGAAATACATTCTTGTCTATAATGGTTATCAGCTAAACCATTTTCCCCAAATTAAAAAATATATAGGTCCTATTATAATTAATATTGCATTTTACTGAATATATGTACACTGGTACAGCAAAAAATAATTTAAGATAATATTGTGCCCCAGGTTCTTATTCATAAATACTTATTTCTTAGATTTATGGTCAAAGTTATTAACTTTTTATGACCATTATATTTATATTTATACCATTTTCCCTTTTTTTTAAATTTAAAAAAAGACTATCTTCAGGCTCCCTACCCTGGGCCCATCTTGTAACTTGATAAATAGCTAGTATAGAGGCAAGAATATTGGATTATAGATATAGAGCTAAAGAGAATGGGGTTCAAATCCTAACTTCCTATTTATTTTACTTCAGGTATCACTTCTCATCTCTAGCTCTGGCTCTCAGTTTCCCTGTGCTCTAAAATTAGGGGGCGGGAGAAGATAATCTAAGATGTAGCTCACAAGCTCTTTTGGAATTTCACTACCTGAATCCCCTCAGGTGGAAAGCAAGATAGATCATTCAGTCACTCAAACAGCATTTCTTAAGCATCTACTATGTGCCAGGCACTGGGGATACAATACAAAATATATCCACAAGATAAATATAAAGTAATTTGTTGGGGAGAATAGCAACTTCATGGATCATGACAAGTCTAGCAGATGAAGAAGGACATAGGGGAGGCATAGGGGACAGACAAGCTACACAAAGCCCTGGAGGAAGAAAACAGAGCAAGCAAGACAATGTCACTGGAATACAGAATTAAAGAAGGGGAGTAATATGCAAGTAGTCTGGAAAGATAAGCTGAAGCCAGACTGTGAAGTGCTTTGAATGCCTAACAAAAGTCTGGGAGCCACTAGAAATTCCTGAACATGGCATGGTCAGACCTTTGCTTTAGCAAAATAATTTTGGCTGCTGTAATGAACATGGACTTGAAGGAGGAGAGTCTTGGGGCAGGAAGAACAATCAGGAGACTATTGTACTAGTTTAAAAAGTGATATGGGGCAGCTAGATGGTTCAGTGGATAGAGCACTGGCCCTGGACTCAGGAGGACCTGAGTTCAAATCCAGCCTCAGACACTTGACACTTACTAGCTGTGTGACCCTGGGCAAGTCACTTAACCCCAATTGCCTCACACACACACACACACAAAAAAAAAGAAGTGATGAGGACCTGGACTAGGGTTGTTGTCATATAAGTAGAGAAAAAGGGAAATACGAAAACACTTGGCAATTGATTGTGTATGGAGGTAAATGAAGAGATGAAGACAAAAGAACAGTATCCTCAACAGTAATAGGAAAGTTAGGTACAAGAGGAGAATTTTGATGAAAGGTTGAGTTCTGTTTTGGATATGCCATGCTGTTATGGTTCAATAGATAATGACATGGAATTGGAGTACAAGACAAGGATATGGATGAATATATATAGACGTAGGAGTTAAATGCACAGAGATAATAATTGAACCCACTGGAGCTGATAAGGTCACAGAAAGAAAGAAAATGTTGAGAAACATTTATCCCAGGACAAAGCCCTATGGTATACCCACACATAAGAACAGGATATGGATGAGGATCCAGAAAGGGAGACAGGGGAGTAGTCAGACAGGTAGAGAGAACCAGGAGAGAGAAGTTTCAAGAAAACGGAGGAGAGAATATCCAGTATGAGGAAGTGATTAATACTGTCAATGCAGCAAAGAGGTCATGAAGGATGAAAGCTGAGAAAAGACCACTGTGATAAAATAATGGGATTTGGCAGATGCCCAGGGGCCCCACCTAAAGACTGATTTAGAATTGATTGAATTGGGTGAGACTGAGAACCTACTTAAGAATAAATCTAGACCACATCTGGCTGGTCCTATGTGGTGTGTTGTTCTCAGAGGCTGTGGACTACTACATCAACAGGATACCACCCTCAACCAATCAGCTTCAGAGACCTCCCTTTTGGGGAGAGAGAAAGGAACTAGGAAGCTGAGGCTGGATCACTGGATCTTCCTCTTTTTTGTTCAGGAACTGGCTCACGGCAGGAGACAGAGAAAAAGAGAGGGCCTCTTTTCCTTCGGGACTTCAGCTTAGTGGGAGACAGAGAAAAGGCAGACAGAGAAAGAGGAAAGTAGATAGACTTTTCTGGCATTATGGGATCCCATGTGTTGTCTTTACTCTTTAATAAATCCTTAAAAGCCTAAACTCTTGCTGAATTTATCAGTAAATCTTAGCCAGTCCCCCACCCACCCACATTAGATTTTAGAACCCAGATTTTAAATATCATACTACTGAATCTGACAATTCAATGCAGAATACAGATAACCTTGAAGCAATTTGAGTGATGAGAAAGTCAGACTGCAAGGTGTTGAATGGTGAGAAGAGAGAAGAAACATTATTTTTGTAGACAGATTTGTATTTGTGGGGGGGGGGGGCTTGCCCAGGGTCACACAGCTAGTAAGTGTTAAGTGTCTGAGGCTGGATTTGAACTCAGGTCCTCCTGAATCCAGGGCCAATGCTCTATCCACTGTGCCACCTAGCTGCCCCGACAGATTTTTTAAGAAGGCTGTGAAAGAAGAGAAATAGAATGATAGCCTGAGTGCATGGTAGGGTCAGGTAATGGTTTAAGGATGGAAGTAATGTATACAACAGAGAAATATTCATTAGATAGAAAGAGAATGAAAATGAGAAGGGACAATTGTGGGGACAAGCTACTAGAGGAGAAAGAGCCACACAAGTAGAAAAGTTGTCCTTGACAAAGACAAAGGTAGAGACTAAAGAGGAGACTGGGAAATGATATAAATGGGTAGTAAGATGTCATTTCTAGTAATATATGAGGTAAAGTCCTTTGTTGAGAGAGAAAGAGGTGGTATGGAAGGTTGAGGAGAGAACAAGTTTTGAAACAGTTGATAAGAGGAATAGGATAGAGACTCAATGAGGAAAAAGTAAAAGAATTACCTTACAATGGTAGCCACAGCCAGAAAGGTTGTGTGACTATCTCCAACACCACGTAAGAACAAAGAAAGTAGATGGTTGGGGTAATTCAGAGTTGCAATTTTGTAAGGCATGAACAGCAAAAGTACAGGAGAGCAAGGGATTCAGAGGCAGAGGCTATTCTATAGTGCTTCTCTCCAGGGTCAAGATTGGAAAGGGAGCCATATCTAGAATTCCTTTCTTTACAGTGACCAATATAATAAGCAAGTATATATCCAATTATTTTCACACAGGGTCTGACTAATTAAAAGGATTAGAACTCTAGTACTCTAATTATACATGAGTTTTCAGATAGAACCTGACTACAGGTTCTAAAAGGCTATAGCCAGTGAAACACAAGTTCTGGCAGGTTCTACCAAGCTGGCAAGGTTTGAATAGAGGCTCAGACTAGCTAAACTCAAAGTTTTATCACCAGAGGGTTGGCCACTAGAGGCAAGATGTTGGCAAGATGTTTTGATACTGTAACTAATAAAATTATTTACTAAGAGTTCCTTCATATCAGTGAAAGTAATACAGAGTGATGAAATTAGATCTTTTGAAATATGAGCCTTAAAACTAACTAAAATCATAATTATGAACTGCTGAAGATTTTGTTTCCATTTCACATACAAATCCTGATAATGCTAATGAACCCTTAAAACTGAATTTTCAATGAACAATTTAAAGGAATTTGAACAATGTAAATACAATCCAATTGAACAAACCATGCTGAGGATCTAGAGTTGTATCTAAATATAAGAATTCAGAAACAGAAATTAACTTTTTTTAATTCTATGAAAAATGTGTTGGCAAAGAACAGAATATGTGATATTTTAGAAATCTGTGTGGATTGGACCAATGATAAAAGAAAAGTCATAATTAATCTGCTCTGGAGAAGTTTGAGGGGGAAGGTGGCTTGTGAGGAAAAGTACAGCAAAAACAAAACCTGGAAGAATATGCCAAAATGTGCATCACTGATGGGTAAAACAGGGAGAAAAGTAGAACAGGAGACCCTAGACAAATACAGAAATGTTTCTGTATCACATTAAGTATTTGACCACACTCAGAAACCATGCCTACAGGTAGTTCTCAGTCTGGTAAGTGTATAAGCACCCCACTCTCCATAGGCTATCTAAGCAAAAAAGAGTCTGCCCTTACAATTCTGAACCTTTCTTCCCTTCCAGAATGCAGAATGCTACCTTTGGTACTTCAATTTAACTTAGAGCTTTTAGCACTTGGCATGCTGCTTCTTTTAAGATTCCCTAACTAGAACCATAATCTGTATGAATGAAATTAAACTGCATCATCAAGAAGGTACCTGCCCTCAGGAAGGATAAGTCCTTACAAGAATAAAGGGATGATCCTTTCAGACTTTCTTTTAATCATCGAAATTATCAAAAAGACAAGGCAAAGAAAAACAAACACTTGGCATAGTACCTGATTCACAATAGACACTTAATAAATACCCATTAACTTGACTTAAAACTGAGAAAGCACAATGCATTTACCTAAGGCAAGGCTTGCCACAAGGGTCTGAGCTTCAGCTACTCATTTGCATATGACAGAGTAGAGAACTATGGAATCAATACGGGGGAAAGTATGAATCAGTGTTTTGTGCTTCAGTTGCTCGTTTTCATATATATATATATATATATATATATATATATATATATATATATATATATGACAGCCTGGAGCCCTGAAACATAAAACTGTTTTATGATTACTGGACAAATGTACTTTGCCTTTTCATGATTCAGCCAGCAGAGATGAGAACTTGGCTACTTATCATAAACTGGAGTGATGTTTCTCAAGAATGAATGATTAATGAAGATACATTTCAGAGTAAGGGAAAGTAAGAGGGTAAAAGAAAAGATTTCGGAATTGTATGAAAGAGAAGCTATAGCTTTCTGAACTAAGTTTATTAAGGAAACATCAGAGTTGTACAAAATCACAAATGGAGAAGTTGAAAAAAGAAACTTCTGCACTGCCACCTACTATCCACAGGATGTAGAGAAAAAAGGTAAAGATACTTTCCTAAATGTCACCTACTGCCTGAAGATGGAAAAGTGGGGGAAAGATACTTGTCAGATGATAGATAAGAGGAAAGAAGATGATCCTGTACACTGTCACCTATTGTTCATCAACTAAAGAGAAAAAATGATACTCTGCTACCGGACTACCTGCTGACAAGAAGGTGGAGAAGAACCTCAGAACCCAGACAAGGAAGTAGAACTGGACAGACTATTGCTAATGCTAAACTAAAAGTCTCTGTCCTTATTAAGAGATCATACACTACCTGACACTAGCTGAGGGGGTCAGCTGGACCTGGAGCTGGATGGAAGTACCACCAATGTGATCAAAGAGCAGAAATAAGCCCAGCACAACAAAGGAAGAGCCCAGTGTAGCAAAGGACTAGCAGCAAAGCAATCCAATAGATCAACCCATTTAGCTTGAGACTGTACCTTTGAGAAGGGAATCCTAACCCCTTCATAGAGCAAGGCCCTGCCATTTCAACAACATAAATGTTACACCCATCAATGAACCTTGAAATGACAGTTCCTGAAGAAGAGAAGGAGCATTATTGATCTTAGATTCCGAGTTATAACCAGTTTTTCCTATAATTAATAGAAGGAACAGCCACTCACCGGGTTACCCCTAGTGAAGCTGTAACAGCCCTCTTGGGGACTCCCCAACCTGCAGGCATCTTAAGTGCTGGGTGAGAGGGGGAATAGGGTAGGGGGTAGAAAGGGAAGGTGAAAAGGAGGAAAGGAGAGGGAGGGAGGAAAAAGGAGAGGGAGGGGGAGGACAGGAAAGGGAGAAGAATGAGAGGGAGGGGGGAAGAGGAAAGAGGCAAGGGAGAATAGGAGAGAGGGAGGGGAGGAGAAGGGGGGAGAGGGAAAAGAAGGCACAGAGATCCCCATGTTGGATGGAGTGGTTCAGAGCAAGGTCAAGAACTATAAGGGAGGTGAAACCAGAATTTGATCTGGGAATCTATCTAAACTGAGATTAAGATCATTGAAAAATTTGGAACTTTATGAATTTATCAAGTAATAGTGTATGTAATTCAAGTGTTTTGTAATTTTTTGTATTAAGAATGCTTTAATATTTAACTTCAAGACAGTTACTCATAAATATTTCATATAAGCCTACCCTAGAGTTTGTTATCCTATCTCAATTTTTTGATGTCTTGAATTGACCTAAACGCTGAGGAAGATGTAGAAAGGGCTCTTAAGTATTAATGAGGAATTCTCAGTGTTGAAGTCTACCTAAAAACACAAATATATCCTGACATTATGCACAGGTAAAATGTTATCTAATGTTGGAGGCAGCTAGGTGGCAAAGCAGATAAAGCATGGGCCCTGGATTCAGGAGGATCTGAGTTCAAATCCGGCCTCAGACACTTGATACTTACTAGCTGTGTGACCCTGGGCAAGTCACTTAACCCTCATTGCCCTGCCCCCCCCCAAAAAAAAGTTATCTAGTGTTCAAAGGCTGTTTATGTTCATCTTCCCTCAGAATTATTCAGTTTTACTCACACCTAGTAGAGTCAATAAACAAATTTTTTAAGAGAAATCTGTTATGAACACATAGATCTCCCTTATAAGGAGTGGGACGACTCTAAGAGGGGGAAAAAGGCAGGGAAGGGCCACAACTTGCTCTGAGAAATGGATGAGAATTTTACTTGTCTCTGACACTTCGAACATGTGAAACACATACACGTTATTATAGTAATAGTATTGGTTCACATAATAGTTGCTTACTCTCGAGAAGCAAATAACGTGGGGAAGAGCTTCAGGAAACTTCATTAAAAGTCAGCGTTTTGCTCATAAATACTGTCGGAGACATTCTTCGAATAACAAATTAGACAACAGAAATTGCCATAAAGAAAATTTACTGGGGGGGGGGGGGGGCGCAGAGAATTTTAGAATCCTAAATTACAAAAGCAAAAAACTTTGCAAAATCAAGAAACCAAATCCACAAAAGGTTCCTTTGGATGCCAGTGGCCAAGTCGGATTTTGCCCTGCGTTCGAAGGGGGAAAGCTAAGAAACTTGTTACCATTCTGCATGAGAGATGGGGCGAGGAGAACAGCCCCGATTCTTGGAGGACCGTGAAAAACCCATCCCAGCGTCCCTCTTCCCACGGGGATCAGCCACCCCCCTGTGCCCCTTTTGCTCTGCAGGAGCCCGGGCAGGGGCACCTGCCTCGCAGTCCCCCGGGCCGCAATGTGGATTCCAGGAACGCGCCGCCGAGTCCGGCCCGCAAGGTGACAGAGCCACCACCAGCCCCCATCCTTCACTGACCTTCCGCAGGGCCGGGACGAAGAGTCCCCGCCATTTCGGGTGGTTCTCTTCGCTGAAGAAGTCGTAGGGCTGTTGCTGCGGCTGCATGGCCCCGGCGGCGGCTCCTCCGCATCGGGGGTGGGGGAGCGTGGGCAGGGCCGGGAGGCAGCGACCACGGCCGCCCAAATCCCGAGTCCGGGCGGCTCCCTCCCTGACAGCTCCCGGCGCGGCCCGGGCTGGGAGGGGTCGCCGCTCTCCGCAGGCGCGTGGGGTCCCAGAGACCAAGCCGGCCCGGCGGCGGCGGCGGGTTCCTCCTCCTCCTCCTCCCTCCTCCTCCTCCTCCTCCTCCTCCTCAGCCGCCTCCTCCTCCTCCGATGTGGGCCGCGGCCCGGTCCTCCGCTGGCACTTCCTCCTTTGTTTGGGTTAGCTGCCCGGCGGTGGTGCCGCTGGCCTCACCCCAGCCCCGCATCCCACCCGCCAGCCCCCCACTACCCGCTACGATCGCGGCTGCGCACGGAAAGCGACAGAGCCGGGGGTCCCCGGCTTCTCCTCATCACTCCGCGCCCTGCAGCCCAGCTCGGCTCAGCCCCGGAGCCATCTCCGTAGGGAGGAAGGCACGAAGGACACGGAGCGGGGCCGGGATGAGTAGGCTTCCTTCCAGACCAACACAGGACGTTCCTTTTTCCTCTCCCTCCCCACAGGGGACCCCTTTCAGCTTCCCAGGAGACCGGCCCGGAGGGCGCTCCGGCAGCGATGACGAGCTTCTCTTCTCCCAAATCCTCGGCTCCCCCTTCCCCTTGCCCGGGTTCTCATTATTCCCCCTCACCCCGGCGAGGCCGGGCACTAAGCATGCGCAATAACTAGGAAGGAAGAGGCGGTGGCAGAGACGCGAGGCCGGAGCCTCCGCAGAAGCCCGGGCGGGCCGGCAAGCGAGTGTGCGTGCGCGCTGCCCGGGACGCGGATCGAGGCACCCGCGCGCGGCCGCGCGGAGGGGAGGGTTTCCCCAGGCTGTTGCCAGATGCAAAACCCTGACGCCGCCGGCTACGGGCTATGGGCTTCGTGCTTCGAAACAAGGTAGCGTTTTCACCCTGTGGAATACACACGCGCACTAACTATCCCATCTTCCTTATGGAGGAGGAAGGTTTGGGTTGGATTTTTGGCCCTGTTCTTGCTCATGGCTTTCTTTGTGTCCCTGCCCACATCAACCTCCAGGTTCAGAGGTCGCAAGGGCTAATTTTTATTCTTTGGAATCCCAAAGCCAAAAGACTTACCTTCAGAGGAAGAATAGGAGCCAATCTTGGAGGCTTTCTAAGTAGAGGAGATGCTTCGCCTGGAACCTTTATTACTCCTCATCTGTAAAACGAGAGTAAAAAAAAAAAGAAATTAAAGGTTTAGAAGAAAAAAATAGAATAATAGTTTATAACAGAAGTTAGAAAACTTAATCCAAATAATAGACTTCTGGATAATAGAATAGAGCATTCAGAATTAAATAACTTTACAAGACAGCAAGAAATATTAGGACAAAGTCAAAAGATTGAAAAGAAAAAGAAACTAGAAAATGTAAGGTACTTGCTTCGAAGAACTGACCTGGAAAACAGGTTAAGATAGTACAAGAATTATTATACTCCCTAAAAACCATTACTACCACTGAAAAAAACCAAAACCTGGATGCCATATTTCTTAAAAAGAAATCAAAGAAAACTGTCTAAATCTATTAAAACCAGAAGGCAAAATGAATAACAACAATCCACCTAACACCTCCAGAAAGAAACCCCAAACTAAAAACACCCAGAAACTTTATAACCAATCCAAGGAAAATTGCTACAATTAGCCAAAAAGAAAGAGTTTGAGCAAGAAGTAACCACAATGAAGCTTTCTATTTCAGCTACAACTACTATAAATGAGAGAGAAAAAATCTTGAAATATGATATGCCAAAGATAAAGGCTTATTAAAACCAAAGATAATTTACCCTGCAAAACTGAGCATAAGCCAACAGGGTAAAAAAAATCTTTAATGAAATAGAGGAATTTCAAGAATTTTTGATGAAAATACCAGAACTAACTTGGAATTTTGAAATGAAAATGCAAGAGTCAAGAGAAAACCAAAAAGAATGATCTTTGGACTTTGAAGATAAAATAAAAATAATTATCAATAAATAAGAACAAAAGTGAATAAAGTCAGAGAGCATCTAGCTGCCCACACTGAGTTCACTTTACTAGGTCTAAACAAACTATAATCTACCCTAAATATCTTGCCATCTACCCAACTGATGTCTTCCTCTCTCCATTTAGAACAATGGGAAACCAAAAAAACCAAGAACCCCTCATCCCTACCTCCAGGGAGTCAATCCACATAGCTTTGGTACTCCACCCTGGGGCTGAGGTATCCTGATTGGTGACTGAGTACAAACTCACCTAAATCCACCTCTGTCTGTCCACCTCATACATCTTCTGCCCTTTTCTGTGCTGCTACATCTACTTCCCTCATTTCTACCTCTTGCTAGGAGAACAGTAATCAGTACTACTATCACTTCTGGAAAGGATAGGACAATTAATTGCCATATGACTCTACACACCATTCCTATAACTCCCCAGACAAAAACTTCCTTCCTTGGCTACCACTCACCAATATGTGTTGTCTTCCCCTATTAAAATTCTTGAGGATGGAAACTGTCTCACTTTTGTATTTGTATTTCCAATACCTCACACAGTGCTTGGCACATAGTATGTGCTTAGTAAATGCTTTTTCTTTAAGTCAGAGCAGTATTGAACCCAAGTTGTGATATCCAATATTCTGTCTACCCTCCCAGGCTGCCTCTCAGGTAGGAAAAGAAACTACAAATATAGTGGTTACTTGTTGAGAAGGAAGGAGAAAGAATTATTATTCATATCTACATCCACAAAGCCATGCCTAATGTTATACAAAAAATACTGTCCTTGTTATTTTTTTTAATTAGTATGGGAATTTCATTCTCATCTAAATTTAGGGGAAAGAGCTTGCAACCTTTCCTGGAAACTATTTGTAAATGTGGTTTCACATAGATACAATGCTGAAGTTGGGAATAAAGTTTCCAGACTATATCAGCTTACTTTTGTACTGTGCTATTTATTTTAAAAGCTCTTTCACAGGGGCGGCTAGGTGGCGCAGTGGATAAAGAACCGGCCTTGGATTCAGGAGTACCTGAGTTCAAATCCAGCCTCAGACACTTGACTTACTAGCTGTGTGACCCTGGGCAAGTCACTTAACCCCCATTGCCCAGCCCAAAACAAAAACAAACAAAAAAAAAAAAGCTCTTTCACATATATTGTCTTATTTGAACCCCACAACAAACCAATAATAATTGGACAGTTGTTATTATCCCCATTATTCTGAAGAATAATGCAAAGTCACCAACCTCACTCTCGATTCCAGAGTTACCTGGGTCTAGTGACTTCCCACTGCTTCTTACAACTATTGATGTAACCTTGATAAAAATCACTTAATTTTCTGGGCTTTGTCTTCATTGTCTCTAAAACATGAACTAGAGAATGCCTGAGGACCATTCCAGATCTAGTGATCGATGATCATATTGCTTGCTTGTAGTGAAAGTAAGATTCTAACCCAAGTCTTCTGATTCCCAAGTTCCTTGCTCTCTACATTAATAAGTCAAGGACCTGTTTTTTCTTTGGAGTGGGAAGTCCTTCTACCAAACCCAAGTCCTTCTGACTTCCAAGTCCACCATTCTATCTTATCTGCTATATAAAAAGGTGACTAGCCAGTGAAGGTGCAGTCCTTAGAGGATGATGTACGATATGCTTTGTCTAGTAACCGATACTGAAGTTTGGTGAGCCTGCTTCTGGACGTGCATGTTGGAGAGACTTTTTCTCCAATTCAGAGCATTACAGATATTCTCTATTTCCTGTCAACTTATTGTTTGGTGTTGAAAAAACCCTTAATTGCTGAGACAGAACTGAGTGTGCAGGCTCAGACAAAGGGAAGAACTCTCTCCCTGATGGATTTCAGAAGTGGAAGAAGAAATGTAGATGTGAGGCAGAGCAGCAGTAGGAGCTGCTAGCCAAAGCCTATCTTCCTGCCCAAGCCATTGGGTGGCCAAGAGACCCAGCAACAAGAGTTTGCTCACTGGCTGCAGCAAAAACCAGTGAAGAGCACAGACTTGATGTGTAACCTGCTTGACCCAGCCCAACAATGGATCAACCCAGCAAACTAGACATGATGTCTGAAAAGCAAAAGAACTACTCATCACTGACTATGCCACACTCAGAAGTGAACTTGGTCAGGGTTGGGTGGGGAGGAATACTATGTGGTAATCACTTTAAGTTTGAGGCCACTCTTCAGAGACCATAAGAGTATGTAGAAGAGAGTATACCCTAGTTTAGGGGGAAGTTTTTGAAGCCTTTGTAAAAGCTAATTGATATTAATTGGCTAATTGACACTGAAGGGAAATCAGTTGGTCAAGTTGGTTAATGATATTGAGGAACTATCAACTGTGCAGTTGTTATTGGGATTGTGATTGCTGGCTAAATGATATTGGGAAAATATTGCCTGAATATGCTATATTTATTCAAAGCTACAAATACAGCTGATCCATATCAGACCAAAGCAACACCAAAGGAGTTAATAAGTGCAGTTAAATCATTCTTTTTTCATATTTCACTGCCTTCCTCAATTCTTAGCCCATGTTAATTCTTTCAGTATAGGTGTCCTATTAAAGACCCGGGCAGACCATCATAGATTTACTAGCTATGTGACACTGCACAAGTCATTTAACCCCATTGCCTTAAACATTTGGGGCCATCTCTAGTCGTCCTGATATATATCTTGCCACTAGACCCAGGTAACTCTGGAATCGAGAGTGAGGTTGGTGACTTTGTACAGGCCCTCCCTCACTTAAATCCAATTCACTGCAAGTCATGACATCACCCAATGTCATGGTCCTCTTTGAGAATGAAGATACAAACAACAACCTGTTAAAGATCTGGACAGACCATCATGTACACTCTACAGAAAACAATGATATTTTATTCATTCACCAGGCACCGATAAAGTTCCTCCTATGTGGCAGGCACTTCACTGGACCCTTGGGCCTATACTTATTTTTTTTCTTCTTTTTTTTTTTTTGTTAGGCAATTGGGGTTAAGTGACTTGCCCAGGGTCACACAGCTAGTAAGTGTTAAGTGTCTGAGGCCGGATTTGAACTCAGGTACTCCTGAATCCAGGGCCAGTGCTCTATCCACTGTACCACCTAGCTGCCCCAGGGCCTATACTTATTTAATGTTTTATACTTTACAAAATGTTTTACATCCATTTTCTCATTTGATTCTCACAGTAACATTATGAAGTAGGTAGGGAAAAATAAGTTTACAATCCTGCCTTCAGAAGACTAATGATGGCTCATGCCTCTTGGCAGAGAGGTCATGGACTAGAAGTATAAAATGAAACATTCGTTTTTGGACATGGCCCATATCTCCATTTGTTTTCCTTGACTATATTAATTAGTTCAAAAGAGGGTTTTTATTGACGGAAGAAAGACTAGTAAGTAGTAATAGAGATATAAAAAGAAGTATATGAGTGAGTAAGCTAGTGAACAGGAAGGCAGGTCAGTCTATTCTCCCATGGGGCCTGACTTTCACCAAAACCACTTTTTCTCCCCCTTCCCTTCTGCAAGCTAAGTTTCCTAAAGAGATTATGGTTCCACACTACTATGATTATTGACCCATTTCAATCCCACAAAACAACCCTCACCTTCATGAATGTATTATCTCTCTGATCTAGGAAATTGATAAAATAATCAATAAATTTTCTTTTAAATATAAGCCCTCAGCCAGCTGGCACTGGCAAAACAGCACTTTAAATCTTTTTCACTTCTAAATTCTCATTATCTTTCTTTAACACAGATATTGTATATACATCTTAATTAACCATTGTAAGGGGCTAAAATTCTAGCTATACTGTCTAAAATATCTAATGAGTGGTCGCCAATAAATTATAAGCTTTAGCAAGAGTTAGGCTTTTAAGCATTTATTAAGGAGAATAAGAATTTGGTAAAGAGAGAGAGAGAGGCCTAGATTCATCTATCTATTAAAGGGAGAGCACATTTCTAGCTCTGCTCTCTGCCAGTCCACACGAAAGAAAGTGAGCCAGCATGCCAGCTTCCCCCTTCTTCCCCCAACAAGCAAACATCACTTCCTGAAGCCAAAGAAAAGATGCATGGTCCTGCCCTCAGAGGCCCTCTCCTCCTATTGGAGCTTTCCTACAGTAAGTCTTTAGCAGGTGGCGTCATTCCAGTCATTACAGTCCCCGCTTTGTTTCTTCAAGAAACAGGGTGTTTCCTTGATGAAACAGTCAAGAATAACAGAATATAATAACCTATTCTAACTAACAATATGTTAATAACAATATAGAAAAGGGAGAGAGGCAAGTTTTGTCCAGAGGGGCAGTCCCTCACAAACTGGCGCTTTAACATGGGTCTTGCAAAGGGAGGGCCTCTGCAGAGAGTACATGTTACAAATGGTGTATATAATAACAGAAGGGAAAAAGAAAAACAACAAAACCAAATTGTTCAAGGGGCTAAAATTCTAGCTATACTGTCTAAAATATCTAACGAGTGGTCGCCAGTAAATTATAAGCTTTAGCAAGAGTAAGCATTTATTAAGGAGAATAAGAATTTGGTAAAGAGAGAGAGAAAGGCCTAGATTCATCTATTTATTAAAGGGAGAGCGCATTTCTAGCTCCCTTCTCCACCGGAGTCCTCAGGAAAAAGCAAGGGTCAGAGAGCCAGCCTCCCCCTTCTTCCTCCCACAAGCAAATGTCACTTGCTGACACCAAAGAAAAGACACATGGTCTTGCCCTCAGAGGCCCTCTCCTCATGTTGGAGCTTTCTTACAGTAAGTCTCCAGCGGGTGGCATCATTCCAATCATTACACCATGGTTTTAATAGCATAAGTCTAATTATAAAGAGACCACTTTTAGGTCTAGGAGGCTGGGGCACTATGCCTGTTCCCTCTCTTTAAGGGACCCTTCTACTCTCAACCCACAAATGTGGAAAGGGTAGGTAGGCTTCTCGCATGCTTTGGCTTGTTAAGTATCCCATCCACAGCAATAGTGTATAGCTTATATCTAATTCATCACAAAGGGGAAAGTAAAAATGATACTCAAATGTACAGTGTAAATCAGGTATGGAACACAGATATTTTGTTTTTATACACAAAAGAAATGCTTAAATACAAAAGACTCACAAATATGCATTGACACAATGATTAAAATGGGTTCAGTAACAATTTATAAACACTATTATACTGTCAGGAGCTTTATATTCAAACCTCCTAAGAATATGAAGCTGTTTTAGGGATGATTGGTCATTTCTTGGCATTTCACCACAATTCTGTGCTGTCTTCCTCAAAGTCCACATCTTCTGGCAAGTCAGATGGGGGGGGGGGCAGGAAGCTCCTTCCCCTGTCAATACAGCAACTCATTCCCTTCACTCCCACCTTTGCTGGTAGTATTCTATCTAATGAAGATCCTCCCCTTCCTTCCAGTTATCACCCAGCATTCAGGACCACCAGACCTCTCATATTCATAAGGTCATCTTCATGCCTAGACACATCCGCCATAAGAATAATGTTGGTCACCTGTTCAGGAAAGGAAATACAAAACTGAACAGGCAGCCAGAGGCCCAGGGGCAAGTTTATCTAGCTGCCAAATATATGTGGTTACCATGAAGCTATGATCGAGAAGAGTCGGTCTTTCTCCACCTCTCACTGGTGGACTTGAAGTATGATGATGGCACCCGGAAGATAAAAGGAAGAGAAGTAAACCATTAAGTGGTTACAACTATGTAAAGAGGGCCTCCAGGGCATTCACCTCATCCTTTCCCACCTGGCTGCTCTTCTAGATTTCATGATCTCCACAAACTTATCCTGCAAGATGAAACCAACTCAAAAAATAAATTAAAAAAAAAAAAAGATGAATTCAACTCTGTAACATGCCTCCTCAGATCCCTTCTCACTCTGGCTTCAGGATTTCATCATGCATACCAGATACCCTTCCCCCTCCTTTCAGCTTTTTTTTTTTTTAAGTGTTTTCTTCCCCCATTAGATTGTTGAACTCCTTGAGGGAAAACTCTGCTTTATGCCTTACTTTTGTAAGAATTTTTTAACTAACTAACTGACTGTGGCCTAATCTACCTGGGGAGCCTAATCTGTGGATGTTTGACTGGCTGGCTATCTGACTGTTATTAATTCCCTAAACCAATCTGTTAGGGCCATTTATAATTTTCTCCACACTGCTCTGATCCCAAATTGATAAGCAAACAATTAAGAAGCTTCTTAATTAAATAATCAAAGTGGGGTTTATTTATAAAAGTAAATGTAAGAGATAAGAAATACAAAGTTATAGGAGACCTGTCTGCTTTTAATATAATAAGGGCCACTGCCTCTTGCCTGAGGGTATACTGCTTGAACTGGTTTGCCTCCAATCCTGTCCAGCTTTCACTCTTTTTCACCTTCACTCCAGCTCCCCTGAGCTTTCACTGCTCAGCTCCTTTCTTATAACTCCAAGCCCCTTGCTTCACTCTTTAACTTCTCTCTCACTATCGTAGCCTTGGTCTTCTTAGCAAACCCCCTTTCTGTACTGTTGTGACAAACCCCCAAGTGCTTCTTCTGTCACCGACCTCCTTGCATCCTCCTAGTCCTCCAGCGTCCCCCTTTCTGTCTGTCCTCTTTCTGTCCATCCTCCAGCTTTCTCCAACCCTCCAAAGCATCTCTAGCATCCCTTTTTATTAACTTTCTTTCTCAGGTGAAACTTGGGGCTGGCTGCCCCCAGGGCTGGCCAAGGAGGCTGGGCGAAGCCAACCCCCGTGTCCCTAAGGGTTTTTGTGGGCCTTTCTGCACCACACCTGTGGCTGGGGTGGGGGGATTCAATCCAGGTAGCTTAGCCTGCCTCAGAGCCCCCCCCCAGCTGAAGCAGAGGGGGAGGGGCAGCTGCAGCTCTGCTCAAGGGAACCTGAGGCCAATTTCAACACCCACACTTTGTATTGCCAGTGCTTAACACAGTGCCTGGTACATAATGTTTAATAATATTTATTGACTCTGACTGTGATTGATTCTCTTTTTAATGGACCTGTTGTTTTTACATGATGGAGGAAAGGATTACTTATAGTTTGCCACATCACACCAAAATGACAAATCCTTTCAGTATTTGGTCACTACATGGCCAGAAGCAGGGAGGCAGATTGTGATCTCCATTGAACCTAAATGTTTATTAGCTGGAAGCAGGCAAGAATATCTGCACATATTCCCTATAAGCCATATTACAGAGGAATTACAGCACTAAGACAACAAAACTTAGCCACTAGAAGAAATAATAGGATTTTACCTTATTCCTATGAGCTGTGGAAATCAGAAAATGGAAAGCTCTATTCTAAGGGCTAGAATAAATCCTCTCAGTGACAGACATCAATTTTCTCTGCTTTGGTTACCATCCCATCTCAGCACCCAGTCCTGCTCTACTACACTCCAATAACCTCTACTAGCACTATTCCTTTTGGGGAGTCCATCACAAGGTCAGAAGATCCTTGGGCTACTTGCTGTGGCTCCTGTTTGACCCAGTTCCCCAAACTCCTAAGGACATCTCCCCAACAGTACTTCAGGAATCTTATTTCTTTTGCCCAAACTACAAGGACTGGAAGTAGCTACAAACAAAAATGTCCATGTCATCTCTGGGTTTCAATGGTCTATTTGACAAAAACTGCTGGTAATACTGGAAAACAGTATGGCAGAAACTAGGTATAGATCAACATCTCACACCTTATACTAAAGTAAGGTCAAAATGGGTACATGATTTACACATAAAGAAAGTTAAGAGAGCATAGAATAGTTTATCTGTCAGATTTATGGACAGAGGAAGAATTTAGGACCAAAGAAGATATAGAGAGCAAAGTAAAATGTAAAATAGATCATTTTGATTATAGAAAATTAAAAATTTTTGCATGAACAAAACTAATATAACCAAGATTATTACAAGGGAAGTAGAAAACTGGGAAAGAATTTTTGAAACAAATATCTCTGATAAAGGCCTCATTTCTCAATTACATAGAGAAGTGAGTCAAATTTATAAGAATATAAGTCATTCCCCAAGTGATAAATGGTCAAAGGATATAAACAGGCAGTTTTCAGCAAAGAAATCAAAGCTAACTATAGTCATATGAAAAAGTGCTCTAGATAACTATTGATCAGAGAAATGCAAATTAAAAGAACTTTGAGGTATCACTTCATACCTATCAGAATGGCAAATATAACAACTAAGGAAAATGTTGGATGTTGAAGGGGATGTGGGAAAACTGGGACACTAATCCACCATTAGTGGAGTTATGAAACTGATTCAACTATTCTGAAAAGCAATTTGGAACTATGCCCAAGGGGCTATAGAACTCTGCATACCCTTTGATCCAACAATACCACTACTAGGTTTATATCCCAAAGACATCCCCAAAAAAAAAAAAAAGGCCTATTTGGACAGAAATATTTGTAGCAGCTCTTTTTCTGGTGGCTAATCACCGGAAATCAAAGGAATGCTCATCAATTGGGGAATGGGGCTAAACGAGCTGTGGTATACGATGGTGGTGGAATATTACTGTGCTATAAGAAATGACAAGCAGGATGATTTTAGAAAGGCTTGTATGAACTGATGTGTAGTGAAGTAAGCAGAACCAGGTGAATGTTGTGCACAGTGGCAGTAATATTGTTTGATGAAGAATTGTAAATGACTTAACTATTCTCAGCAATACAATGATCCAAGACAGTCCCAAAAGACTAATGATGAAGTATACTATCCACCTCCAAAGAAAGAACTGATATTGAACACAGATTGAAGCATGCTATTTTTCACTCTCCTTCATTTTTTTCTTTGATTCAAGTTTCCTTGTACAAAATGACTGATATGGTAATGTTTTACATAATTGCACATGTATAACCCATATCTGATTGCTTACTGCCTCAGGGAGGGGTAAAGGGAAGGAGGAAAAGAGGGATAAAATTTGGAGCTCAAAACTATAAATGAAAATGTTTATTATTTTAAAAAAAGAAAACAAATTGAAAGAAAAATTTCCAATGATCTTTAAAAAGAGGCATTATGTGGAGGAGAAACAAAGGTCCCAATGTGAAAGGAAGCCAGAATTGCTCCACTACTCCAGAAAATATTAAAGAGCACCAGACCAAGTTATATTTGGGAAATCTAAGGAGAATCTTTTTTTAAAAAACCCAACTTTTTCTAGCCCAGGTAGATGTAAGGAAACACTCAGAGGACAACAGGTACTAAGGAGGCAGTCTATTAAGTAAAACCAGCACACAGATTAGGGCTGGGAGCAAAAGCTGTGCATCTTGAGTAGGAAGCATGAACCAGGGACAAGTCAGCAGTTGTGTAGCTCTGAAACAGAATGAGATCATTTTGCAAACCAGGCCTGGGGCATCTGGCTGCATATTGGAATGGGGAGGGTGAACAGGGGCTTATATGTGCATAATGGAAGTTGGCCTGTACCCATGTTGCTCTTACCCTAGAATAAGGTCACTAAGTATTCTGTTCATGCTTGGACCTAAAAAGGCAGGAAGCGTGAACTAGGGGTGACCCTACAGCTATATTGCTCTGACCCTAGAACAGGGTTGCAGAATCTTCCAGTGTGCAAATCAAAATCTGGACCAGTTCCTGTGTACATGGGACAGGGAACACAGAAATGTTCTAAAGACCCTTCCCTGACACAAAGTCCAAATTTAGTAAGTAAGGCTAGGAATTTTTAAAAAACAATTAAAAGTAGACACCAATAATTTAAAAAATATATTATGGATCCAGGGATGACCAAGACAAAAACTTGGAAGAAGAAAACAATCCCATAATATCTGTAAGCAACATCTCAAAGAAAATCACAGATTGGCCACAAGATCAATTAGAATTTCTGTAGGAGATGAAGCCAATTTTTTTTTTGTTTTTTGTTTTGTTTTGTTTTGGCAGTGCAATGGGGGTTAATTGACTTGCCCAGGGTCACACAGCTAGTAAGTGTCAAGTGTCTGAGGCTGGATTTGAACTCAGGTCCTCCTGAATTCAAGGCCAGTGCTCTATCCACTGCACCACCTAGCTGCCCCAGAGATGAAGCAAATTTTAAAGAAAATATCTATCATAAATGAAATGAGAGCTCTAGAACAAAAAATCAGAAAAAAAAATGAGAGCTCTAGAGAAAAAACTGGGAAAGAGAATAGTTTCATATAGGTGATTGAAATTCTTACTCAAATAACAGATACCTTAAAAACTAGAATGGACTAAATAGAAATCAGTGATATGTTGTTGTTGTTGTTGTCAAAGAGGACCAATGACATTAGGAGGGTAATGTTTTAACTTGCAAGTGAATTGGATTTAAGTGAGGCAGCACTGTGTAAAGTCATTAGCTGTTCACTCTCTCCTCCAGAGTCCCTGGAGTGCAATGATAAGGCACGGGTCAGGATGACTGGTGATGGCCCTGATGCTACCTTTTAAAGCTAAGGTCTTTCCCACATCTCAGTTTGTTCAAAGCAACACCCATTCTATAATTAAAGGGATAGGTAAGATATCAGATTGGCTAAAATGACAAAAAAAGAAGATAATAAATGTTGGAGAAGCTGTGGGAAAATTGGAACACTAATTCATTGTTGGTGGAGCTGTGAACTGATCCAACCATTCTGGAGAGCAATTTGGAATTATGCCCAAAGGGCAATAAAGCTGTGTATACCCTTTGACCCAGCAATTCCACTTTTAGGTCTTTTTCCCAAAGAAATCATGGAAAGGGGAAAGGGACCCACATGTACAAAAATATTTATAGCTGCTCTTTACGTGGTAGCAAGGAATTGGAAGTTGAGGGGGTGCCCATCAATTGGGGAATGGCTGGACAAGTTGTGGTATATGAATACAATGGAATACTATTGTGCTGTAAGAAATGATGAGCAGGAGGAGTTCAGAGAAACCTGGAGGGTCTTGCGTGAGCTGATGATGAGTGAGATGAGCAGAACCAGAAGAACATTGTACACAGTATCATCAACATTGAGTGTTGACCTACTGTGATGGACTATATTCTTCTCACCAATGCAATGGTACAGAAGAGTTCCAGGGAACTCATGATAGAAGAGGATCTCCAAATCCAAGAAAAAAAAAAAGAACTGTGGAGTGTAGATGCTGATTGAACCATACTATTTCTTTTGCTTTGGGTGCTGTTGTGTTTTTTTTCTATTTTGAGGTTTTGCATTACTGCCCTGATTTTTTCTCTTGTAACAGGATTAATGCAGAAATAGGATTAATGTTATTATGGATATATATATGTGTGTGTATATATATATATATGTATATGTCTATAGATATATAGATATAATCTATATCAGATTACCTGCTGTCTAGGGGAGGGGGGAGGGAGGGGAGGGAGGGAGAAAAATCTGAAATTGTAAAGCTTGTATAAACAAAAGTTGAGAACTATCTTTACATGTAACGGAAAAAATAAAATACCTTATATGTTATAAAAAAAAAAAAGGGATAGGTAAGAATTAGAGGCAAAAGATGGCCTAATTTGCCTTCTTGAAAGAATTGTTCTGGGAGAGGAAGACCCTCCTGGTTTCTGGCCAGAACAGACACAATTGCTATTTAAACTCACTCTGAACCATCAAAACCCAAACAGTGAGCAAGTAAGGCTTGGGCTGGGACCTATTGTTAGCCAATTAGCCAGTAAAAGCCATAGTGACTTCTGTTTAAAGGCATAGTCATGTAGCTCCATTTGAAGCCCAAAGAGCTTTATCAAAGCCTGGTTTTCAAGACCTGTATTTCAAGAAATCATAAGTGAAAATACATGAGGCAAAAGTTAATTGTCCCAGTTTCTTGGGGAAAAAACCCTGATACAATAAGTAGGAAAAAAATCTAGCCCCCGAACTCCAAACTATCTTGTGAAATATAAGTGATCAAAATTTATAATCCTTTGGACAGCACCCACATTTAAGGGTATAGTTTCCCATGTGGGTAGAGGTAGAGGAGAAAGGAATGAAGTAAGGAAGTAGCAGCATTGCCCAATTGGAACTGGCAAGTTGAGTCCCCAGTGGAGCAGCTATTATTCAGATATTGTTGTTCTTCCTTCATTCTCAAAGAAGACCAATGATATCAGAAGGGCTAATAGGTTGTACAGTAGATAGAATGCTGGTCCTGGAGTCAAGAAGACCTGAGTTCAGATCTGATCTCAGGTGTAATTACTAGCTGTGGACTAGAAGCAGTTACAAAAGAGATTTATCTGTTTGAGATTTCATGAGCAAAAGGCTTGCAGGTCAAAATTACTAGCACTGCAAAGCTGTGTCCCAGGTCCCAGGTCCCAGGTCAGAGAACTGAGGAAAAGAGGGAGTGTGACAAGTAACCAAGATAGACACGTGTGTGGGAAGGACTCCACCAAGCCTGTTGAAGAAAGCATAGCATCCAACTGGGGCCACTGCTGATCACACCGAAGTCAGTTAGGACAAAGACCTGGGTTGATGAATTTTGAAGTGCCCAGTATGGGAGGAGGAGGTTGAGACTCTTTGAGATCCAATCCCCAAGGAAACCACAATCAGAGAGGAGGGAGTCAGAAGTGAATAATAAGGTAAAACAATAATGGGGCGGGCGGGGCAGGGAGAGACTGAAATTAACAAAGATTTCAAAAAGAAGAAAACTGAAAGACCTTGAACATAAACAGATATATCAACAAGAAAAACTGTAGCAAGAGAAAAAATATGGGCCTCCAGATTTAATAAATTCAGGCATCTTTGAATAGTTGAACTACAAAACAAAGGAAAATGATCCAACACTTGATATGGCAAAGACTCCTATAGAATTTGAAGAGAATGTGGAACTACAACCTGCTGCTCTGGAATGTTTTAAAGGACAAATAAGAATTGTGAGAGCAGAATTTATGCCCTGAACGCTAAAAGTAATGAACAGAATAGAAAAACTGAAATGTGCTATGAGAAGCCTCACCAAAGAAACAAAAGAAAACAGTAAACTGGGAATGAAAATACATAGAAGTGAAGAACAATTTAGAAGAGAAGTAAAAACCAAGAACAGTTGAAGAAAATAAGCTCACTATACAAGCAAAACAGATGAAAGTTGAAGACAGAATGTATAAAGACAACCTATGGATCATAGGTTTCCTAGAAGAACACAAGATATTAAACCTTAACACCATAATGAAAGATGTAATAGAAGAGAACTGCCAAGAACTTCTGAACATAGAAAATGAAATTCCAATCAAGAGAATTCACAGATTGCCTTTAAAAAAAACAAAACCCAAGGCTGCAAACTGTAAGACAAATAGTGGTTAAATTTAACAATTGAATTCAGAAACAAGAAGTTCTGAAAGCCATCAAGAGAAACAGTTTGTTTTCTTTTTTTTTTGAATAAAATTTTATTTTCCAAAATATATGTAAAAACAAATTTTAACATCAATTTTTTAAAAAATTGTGGTCCAACTCCTCTTCCTCCTCCATTCCCACCCCCCACCCACTAGAACTCAAACATTTCAAAATAAGTTATACATGAGTAGTCATGGGAAACATTCCCACATTACCTAGGTTGCGAGAGAAAACAGTCAAAAAACTCCCAAAACTTCAGACTGAGGAATTGTCAAAGAGAAAAAAAAATTTTTTTTTAATGTGTTTCCAGGGGCAGCTAGGTGGCACAGTGGACAGAGCACCGGCCCTAGAACCAGGAGCACCCGAGCCCAAATCCAGCCTCAGACACCCAACACCCACCAGCCGTGTGAACCCAGGCAAGCCGCCCAACTGTAACTGCCTCACCAAAAAAAAAAAAAAGAAAAGAAAAGAAAAGAAAAAAAAATGTGTTTCCATCTATTTTCAGATACTATCACTTCTTTCTCTGTAGGTGGGTTGCCATTTTCATAAGTCCTTCAGGGTTATATTGGACCATTGCCTTGCTGAAAATAACCACATGCTTCCCAGCAGATCATCTTACACTATTGTTGTTATTTTGTATACAGTACATTTCACTCTGCTTCAGTTCATGTAGGTCTTTCCAGGTTTTTCTGATAGTATCCTGTTCATCATAACCTAAATAAAGTACCTTAAACTTGACAAAGAATTTTCTTCATATTATCCCAGCAAAGTAGGTACCATATGTTTTGCCATTATATTCAATCATCATAACTATTTCCGTCCATCCTATTCCCTTCCCATGATTTTTTCTCTATTTTCTATCTTCTTTCAAACTATTCCTCCTCAAAAGTGTTTTACTTCTGACTGTCCCCTCCCCTACTCTGCATTCCCTTTTTTCCCCCACCCTTCCTTCCTTATCCTCTTCCCCTCATACTTTCCTGTAGGGTTAAATAGATTACTCCTCCCAACTGGGTGTGAATGTTATTCCCTCCATGAGCCAACTCTGATGAGTTTAAGGTCTTTGAGCTAATTCTATGTTCCAAATTTTCTTCCTCCCTCTCTCCTCAACCCTCCCTATGAAATCAAGCAATTCAATATGTCATACTTGTGCTGTTTACACAGAACATCTTTACCTTCCTCAAAAGTATTTTGCTTTTTACTGCTCTCTCCCCTAATCTGCCCTTCCCTCCTTCCCCTCTCCCCTCCGCCCTTATCTCCCTCCCCTCCCTCAGGGCAAAAATATATTACTATACCCACTTGAGTATGTATGTTAGTCCTTCTTTGAGTCAATTCTGATATTAAGGTTCACTCACTCCCCAATTCCTTCCCCCTCTTCCCCTCCCCTCCATAAGCTTTTTTCTTGTTTCCTTCATGTGAACAACCTCTCCCCAGACCATCTCTCCCCTTCCCCCTCCCCCAGTCTATTTCTCCTACACCTTAAAGATGTCATTATGGGTTAGTTAGGTGGCACAGTGGACAATGCACCAGCCCTGGACCCAGGAGGCCCCAAGCCCAAATCCGGCCCCAGACATAAGACATCCCACAAAGAACTAAACATAACATCCCTTCGTATTCAGTTCAGACCTGTGTCCTCTGTTAAATCCTTACTGAGATAGTTCTTATGAGTTTGAAGTATTATCTTCCCCTGTAGGAATATAAATAGTTTGATCTTTTAATATCCCTCATGAAGCCTTTTTCCTGTTTATCTTTTTATGCTTCTCTAGGGTCTTGTATTTGAAAGTCAAATTTTCTATTCAGTTCAGGTCTTTTCATAACAAATGCCTGAAAGTCTTCTTTCTCCTTGAAGTTCCATGTTTGCCTCTGAAAGATGATGCTTAGTTTTGCTGGGTACGTGATTTTTGGCTGTAGTCTCAGTTCCTTTGCCCTCTGGAATATCATATTCCATGCCCTCCAGTCCTTTAATATAGAAACTGCTAGATCTTGTGTTATCCTTACTGTAGCTCCACAGTATTTGAATTCCTTTTTTCTAGCTGATTGCAATATTTTCTCCTTGAACTGGGAGTTCTGGAATTTGGCTATAATATTTCTGGAGGTTTTCCTTTTGGGATCTCTTTCAGGAGGTGATTGGTGGATTCTTTCAATTTCTATTTTAGCTTCTGCTTCTAGAATATCCGGGAAAATTTTCCCTGACAGTCTCTTGGAGGATGGTGTCTAAGCTCTTGTTTTGGTCATGGTTTTCAGATAGTCCAGTGATTTTCAAATTATCTCTCCTAGATTTATTTTCTAGGTCAGCTGTTTTTCCAAGGAGATATTTCACATTGCCCTCTATTTTTTTTCATTCAGTTGGATTTGCTTTACTGTGTCTTGGTTTCTCATAAGGTCACTAGCTTCCATTTGTTCAGTCCTAATTCTTAGGCAATTATTTTCAGCAGACAGTTTTTTAATCTCCTTTTCCATTTGGCTTTTCAAACTGTTGACTTTTTTCTCATGATTCTCCTGCATTGCTCTCATTTCTCTTTCCATTCCTTCCTCTCTTTCTCTACATCTTCATTCTATCTCTCCTACTTTCTCTTCAGAGTCCCTTTTGAGAGCTTCCATGGCCTGAGACCAGTTCATATTTTTCTTGGAAGCTTTGGATGTTGGAGCTTTGACCCTATTATTATCTTCTTCTTCTGAAGATGTATTGTGGTCTTCCTTTCCCCCAAAGAAGTTTTCGATGGTCTTCTGCTTTCTCTGCCTACTCATCCTGGCTTACTCTTTCTTGGCTTTTTACTCCTTCTTAAAGTGTAGCGCTGCTTCCAGAACACACTGATCATGCTACAGCATGGCCCAGGAGGTGATTGGGCTTCTTCTCAGCCTGCCTGGCTTGTGAGTAATCACAGCCGCTTTCTCTTTGACCCGGAAACAGAAGTCTGATTGAACTCTGATTCTCTATGGTTGGAAGCTTGGTGTGCTTTTACCCCTCCCCCACTAGGCCACCACCACTCGATTCAGCCCACTGGTTCAGACCCAGGGCGCTTTGCCCCAACTCCAGTAGATACTGCCTCCACTTCACCCCAGCCTACCGCCGAACCCCCTCACCAGTCTGTGATCTGAGCCTCAGAAGCTGCTGGTGCTGAAGACTCTGACATGCGCTGGAAGCAGTGTCCCTGGCTGGGTCCGGACGTGCGCTGAGCTGTTCAGCCTGATCAGTAGGTGATCAGAATTACCCTCTTTTGCGGAGAAATAGTCTCACTCTGTTCTTATGTGCATTAGGCTGTTCTGGGTTTTGATTTTTACCGCATTATTTGGGCGTGAATGGACGGGTTTATCTGTAGCTTGTGGGAGTCACAGCCTCTCCTCTGCCATCTTGGCTCCGCCCCCCCAGTTGCTCCAGAAACAGTTTCAAATACAAAGGAAAGGAAATTCAAATAATGCAATATTATTCCTCATCCACTAGAAAAAGGAAGAAGGAATGGAATAATATGTTCTAAAGAGTACTTGAACTCATTGTCTTCTGTTTGGTCTATTCTAATTTTCTAGGAGTTTGTTGCTTAGGGTTCTGTAGCTCTTGTGCTGAGCTATTAATTCCCTTTCTAATTTTTTCTTCCATAACTGTAATTTCTTTTGTAATTTTTTTCTCAATTATACTCATTTATAAAACTTTTTTTTTTAAATTAACTCTTGCTTCATAACTCTTCCAGGAATTCTAGTTGTACTTGCACCCAAGTGAGGGTGCTAAATGGCACAGTGGATAGAGCACTGGACCTGGAGTCAGGAAGACATAAGTTCAAATCTGGCCTCAAACAGTTTTTAGCCATGTGATGCTGGGCAAATCAAACTATGTTTGACTACATTTCCTCAACTGTAAAATGGGGATATAATAATGGCACCTACTTCATGGGGTTGTCATGGGTACTAAATGAGACAGTTAAGGAGAATCAGGAAAGGCTTACAGTAAGAGATAGAATTTTAGCTGGTACTTGAAGCAAGCCAGGGAAGCCAGGAGGCAGAGATGAGAATTCAAGGCAAAGGGAACAGCCAATGAAAATGCTTGGAGTTAGAAGATAGTCTTGTGCAAGGAACAACAAAAAGGTCGGTGCCACTGTGTAAGATGTAAGAAAACTAGAAGGAGAGGAGTGGCAGGGTGGAACAAGTTATAAAGGGCTTTGAATGCCAAACAGGATTTTATATTTGATCCTGGAGAAAAAAGGGAGCCACTGAAGTTTAGTCAAACCTGGGCTTTAGGAAGATCACGTTGATAGCAGAATGAAGGGTAGACTAAAATGGAGAGGAGTGACGTAGCAGGGAGGACCAACCAACAAGCTATAGCAGTAATTCTGGTGGGAGGTGATGAGGGCCTGAATTGAGATGGTAGTAGTATCGGGGAGAGGAGGAACACATAAGAACACAGAAATGATCAGTCTTAGCAATAAATTCATTATGGTGTCTAATACGCGTAGGAATTAGGGAAATTGCCTTGAGGGAGTGTTACACTTATATATGTTAATAATCTGTTACATTCATATACCATAATTTTTCTAGCCATTCTCTAATTGATAGGCATGAATTTTGTTTCCCTTTCTTTGCTACCACTAAATATGCTGCAGTGGATATTTTGGTATATGGGGTATTTTTCTTTCTATCTTTGACCTTCTTGGGATATATGCTTAGCAGTGGGATTTTTAGATTAAAAAATATGGACATTTAGTCACTTTTTCTTTTTAGAGTAATTCTAAATTGCTTTCCTTAATGGTTCCACAGTGTACTCATATGGAGATAATTATTTAGAAGCCTTCAAAATTGAACTCGGTGTGAGCCCAGCTGTTTGATAAATGGGCTATGGTTTACACAGATTAAAAGAATATTTCAACAAATTCCATAGTTTATGATGGAATTTTATTGGAGTACGTTGCTTAAGAATGCAATCCCAGGCAGTGGGCAATGGAGATAAATGGTCAAGCTTCAACTTCTAAATTCCAAATTTGGAAGTGAAAGAATTCACATCTTCTGGGGCAAATCATACTATTTAAGGCAGTTCCCTCATCCTCTTACAATTTAATATAGATGAAATCTAGTTGAAATTAATATCAAAAGTTGTTGAAAGGGAAACAAAGTTATGTGGGAAAATGAAAAGAACACAGGACTATAAATCCAGAGTTTGACTTTTAGTCCAGCCCCACCCCTGATTCAGCATGTAACCTTGGGCAAGGCATTGTTAATTTCTGGATCTCACAGTGCCTGCATCTATAAAATGAAATGACTGAACTGGATGATAGCTAAGGTTCCTTCTAGCTTTAACCATTCATTCAAGCCGTGGCTCTGCTCTGTTCAAGGCACTGAGCAGAAAGCTAAAAATACTTCTCATATCTTTCAAAGTACAAGAAGTCCTCAAATTATGAACAGGTTGTAGTTCAGAAATTTTTTTCATAAATCCATTGTTTGGAACTTGGAACACCTTTTTTCCATAGTTATAATGTTATCACCTACCATGATTAGATCACCAAGCCAGCTAACAAAATCCTATTTAACCCCTGATGTACCCAAAATAGTCATCTGTGTTAAGTAGGAGGATAGAATAAAATATAGGACCAAAGAGGTCTTTACTGCTGACAGACATCTATAATAGAGTTAGGAATACAGACAAGATTTTCTGTTCTGTAGTAGGTCAGGGGAAAAGAAAAACATTGGTTGGGATTAACATGTTGGTGGTGGAAAGGGAAGGAAGTAAGCCTTTTCTTGGATCCTACAGAAGAAAAGAGAGAGCTGACCAATGAACTTCTGGAACAAAGAACTATCCCAATGGATAGCAGAAGTAGGAGACTAATTCATAACTTATTATTTCTCACCTTTCTATTTCTACCTTCCAAGCCTTGCTGTAGCCCCCTGTTCTAAATTACTGGAGCCACCACAAATGGCTTGAAATAATGGGAGTCCGCTTGCACTGTCAGTGATGTTGGGGACATTAACTAGAAGCAATGTCAATTACGGTTCCTGATGTCTAGGCTATGCTAGTTTTTCCTAAGGCCTTGCAACACAGGATGGCCTAGATTTTTTCTGAGGCCCTTATTCATGCATGCTAAACTATTTTTTTCCTTAAAGAGGTCTTAAAAACCATTCTGGAGACTTAATGGCTTCCTAGTGGCCTAAGTGCAAAGATCAATACAAAAGTAGTCAGAAACTCCTTTGACACTGTCATGCCATCGTGGCAAATGTGGGGGAGAAACAGTCCCCAACTCCTGACCTCATAATAATGAACTTTACCATATATGTTGGTGCTTCACCAATACCTTAATTTCCCAGTTCCTTAACCTATTCAGTTCCTATGACCTCAACAAGGTCGGGCCATTCTCTTACCACTAATCTTCCCCTATCTACTAACTCCTTCTCTGCTGCCTACAGACATACCCATGCCTCTCCTATCTTAAAAAAAAAATACTGGGGGCAGCTAGGTGGCGCAGTGGATAGAGCGCTGGCCCTGGATTCAGGAGTACCTGAGTTCAAATCTGGCCTCAGACACTTAACACAATTGCCTCACTAAAAAAAAAACACAAAAAACAAAAAACCATCATTCAAACATTCGTTCTAACCAGTGTTCTATATTTTCTCAGGTAAAATCCAACCACATGATAGACCTTTACTTCCTCTTTTCTTGTTCTCTTCTAAACCTTCCATAATCTGGCTTCAAACTTTAACATTCAACTGAAACTGCTTTCTCCAAAGTTGTCAGTGATCATGTAATTGCCAAATGTAATGACCTCTTCTCAGTCCTCATCCTTTTTGACCTCTCTATAGCATTTGACATTGTTGATCACCTTCTCCTGGATTCTCACTCTCCCTCCCTCCTGTCCTTCTCTCTCTGTCTGCCTGTCTTTCTCATTGTTCAAGACATTGCTCTTTCCCAGCTTTCCTCCTGCCTTTCCAACGTTTCCTTTTCTATTTCCACTGCTGGTTCTTCAGCCATTTCATTATCATATTAGTACTAACTGTTAGTATCCACCAGGGTTCCATCTTCAGCCCCCTTTCCTTTCCCCTCTATACTGTCTCAGTGATTCTATCAGCTCCCACAGGTTCAATTATCATCTATGCAGATGATTCAAAGATATCCAGCCTTAATCTTATATTGAAATGCTTGAGGGAAGGAGGGAGAAAGAGAATTTGGACCACAAAGTATTAAAAATGGATGTTTAAATGGTTTTTTCATGTAATCCAGGGGGAAATAAAATTCTAAATAAATGAAAAAAGGAAATGCTTGTGTTATTTCTAAAGTTCAGAATAAAATATTTTTTTGAAAAAGTCTAAAATACTGCAGGTTCTGGGGCAGCTAGGTGGTGCGGTGGATAGAGCACCGGCCCTGGATTCAGGAGTACCCAAGTTCAAATCCGGCCTCAGACACTGAACACTTACTAGCTGTGTGACCCTGGGCAAGTCACTTAACCCCAATTGCCTCACTAAAAAAAAAATACTGCAGGTTCTCCTCAGTAACATCCTTGGTCATTCAAAGGAGATTAACATAATAATTTACATACTGAAAACCAAGTGGATGGAAATACCCATTTTCCAGACTAGCATATGTAGCTGGATATGCAATCCATAGGGTTAATCCATTAACATAAACTTGATTGGGTTTGAAGATATTATTTTTCAGTCAATTTTCAGTTGTATCTGACTCTTTGTGACAACAATTGGGGTATTCTTGTCAGAGATGCTAGAGTGGATTGCCATTTCCTTCTCCAGCTCATTTTAGGGATGAGGAAACTGAGGCAAACAGGGTTAAATGATTTGCCCAGGGTCATACAACTAGTAAGTGTCTGAAGTCAGATTTCAACTCATGAAGATAAGTCTGCCTGATACTAAGCCCAGTGCTCTATCCACTGTGCCACCTAGCAGCCCTTTGTAGGTATACTATAAACTTAATTCAGAGTGGAACTATAGAAAGTAAACTGAATTACATGTAAGAAATCATGCAGCCGTTTCCAAAATCTCAAGCAGCTCCACAAAAAAGGAAAACAAATATATTTAAGAGGATTCTCCCAAAAAGAAGAGGTGGATCAAGTAAAGGGACAAAAAGAGAGGGAAAATTTGAATCTGCTACCTATGAATTATTAAAAGATTTATTGGAAGGCTTCTAGTTCACTGAATGGATTGTCTATGTAAGATTGATAGGAACACATGTCCAAGAATCAAGTAAGATGAAAGAGTGCAAGGGTGTGTTGCAATCTGCACTTTGGATGGTGGTATGCACAGTACTGAGATCAGACACCTTGACTACTGAGGTATAATGAGGAAAGTTGATTGTGTTGATGCTTGGATATCATGGAGGCACCACTGTTTGGTCACATAATATAATGGGTGTAATCAGGGAAGCCCTCCCCTCACATTGTCCTGCTGTTGATGGAGCTATGAATTGTTCCATTCATTCTGGAAAAGAATTTGGAATTTTGATAAGAAAATTATTAAAATGTCCATACTCAAAAGGATAAAGTTAAAAAGAACTTCCCACATCCACCAAGATATTTATAGGAGTTCTTTTGTAGTAGTGAAGTTAAAACAAACTAGGGCCATAGTATCCTAGATTTAGAACTAGAAGGGACCTCAGAAGTCATCTAGTACAATTCTCTCACTTTACACATGAGGAAACAGGCCCAGGTAGGTTAAGTGACTTGCCAGGGTCATATAAGTGGTAGAGATATTAGATTTAGACATTGGTCTCCTGTGAAGTCAAATCTAATAGTTGGCACAGTTCAGAGTGCTGGACTTGGAGTCAGGAAGACCAGAGTTCAAATCCTACTTTAGACACTTACTAGTTATATGGACCTGGGCAAGTCACTTAACCTCTCTAAGCCCCATTTAGTTGGGACTTGAAGGACCCATAAGCTTCTAAGCTCCATTTAGTTGGGATTTGAAGGAAGTCAGCAAATCCAGGAGGTAGAGATGAGGAGGAAGAGTATCCCAGGAGTGGAGGGCAGCCAGAGGAAATGCCCTGATTTGAGAGATGGAGCATCTTGTTTGAGGAAAAGCAAAGGGGCAAGAGCAAGTGTCACTAAATCAAGCATACCTGGTGGAGAGTCAGTTAGAAGAAAATTGGAAAAGTGTGGAGAGTTTATTCAGTTATGAGGGGCTTTGAATGCCAACCTAAGGAGGTTGTATTCTATCCTGAGTGTAATGGTGAGCTACTGGAGTTTATGGAGTGGGGGTGTGTGGGAGGGGAGGGTATGGCATGGTGACCCTTTCACTTTAGGAAAACCACTTTAGTGGCTGAATGGAGAATGGGTTAGAGTTGGGAGGAATTTGAAAGAGTCAGACCCAACCACAGGTTATTGCAATAGTCCAAGAATTGGGTGAAGAGGATAGCACTATCAGAGGAGAAAAGGGAGTATATTTGAAAGATGTTACAAAAGTGAAATCTTGTCAGGTCTTGGCAACAGATCAAATATGGAGGGCAGCAGTTAGGAATGAGAGGTAGTGAGGAGTTGAGGATGATGTCTAGATTGCCAACCTGAGGGAGTAGGGAGAAAGTGGTACCCTTAGCAATAATAGGGGAGTTGGGAATGTAAGGAGTTAATTGTGATTTGGGGTGTCTATGACCATATCTTTGCTTCATTGTGGTCAGACTGAAAAGATGTAATCTTGAAAAGCCAGGTGCCTTTAGCATCAGGAAGTGATGTTTGCTAGTGTGACTTATCAATCAAAGTTTCCAGCCAATTAGCTTGATGCTCTGTGTGTGTGTGTGTGTGTGTGTGTGTGTGTGTGTGTGTGAGAGAGAGAGAGAGAGAGAGAGAAAGAGAGAGAGAGAGAGAGAGAGAGAGAGAGAGAGAGAGAGAGAGAGGGAGAGTGTATGACCCTGTTTTCTGGTTTCAAGGGAGGTTTCAGGAGGAAGCCTGAGAGGAGGGCACTCTCCAGGGCACATGGGAGAGAGGGAAAGAGACACTGGTGTGGTGGACCTTCCAACTGAGCCAGGGGACACTGCGCAGCTATTTCTCCTTGGAACTACAGATTCCAGGTGGTGGTGAGTTTGTGTTGTTAAAGCTAGGCAAGCTCTTTGGGATAGCTGGGCTGGAGGCAGGTTTGGGGTGCCTGGGGCCTTTTTACCCTCAAGATTTAGATTCTAACTATCTGGGAAGTGGGACATATTTTTCCCTTTCTCTATCCCCTTTCTCATTGTCCCTGGCTCTATTAACTTCACCTGTGTAATAGATTTGTTCCCATTAATAAAACCTGATTTGTTTGTGGAAAAGAGGCTGTTAATCTCCTTACCCCAATGTTACAGAGAGCCACCCAATTGACTCTCCCCAGACTAAATTTGGCCCTTACAAGAAGGAGGAAGGTTTAGGAGGAAAGACAATGAATTAAGTGTGGGACATGTTGAGTTTAAGGTATCTACTGGACATCCAGTTGTAGGTGCAAGAATGGAAGTCCCCACAGAGGTTAGGGCAGCATAGATAAGTTTGGAAATAATCAGCACACAAGACAAACCAAGGGACTATTGAACCAGAACTATAAAACACTTTTCACACAAAGTCAGATCTAAAAAAATTGGAAAAATATTCATTGTTCTTGGGTGGGCCAAGCCAATACAATAAAAGTGAAGATCCTCCCCAAGTTCATTTACCTACATAGTGCCACACCAATCAAACTATCAAAAATATTTTATACATCTATAAAAATAGCAACAAAATTCATCTTCAAGATGAACAGCTCGACGATGTTGAGTATCAATGAAAAAATGCAAAAGAAGGTAGTCTAGCAGTACCAGAACTCAAACTGTATTATAAAGCTATAATTATCAAAACAATCTGGTACTGGCTAAGAAACAGAGAGGTGGATGAGTGGGATAGAATAGGTGCTAAATGCATTATAGTAAATGACTATAGTAATCTAGAATATGACAAACCCAAAGATGCAAGCTTTGGGAACAAAAACTCATTATTTGACAAAAACTGCTGGGAAAGGGAACAGCTAGGTGGCACAGAGGATAAAGCACCAGCCCTGGATTCAGGAGGACCTGAGTATAACTGTGACCTCAGACACTTGACACTTACTAGCTGTGTGACCCTGGGCAATTCACTTAAGCTTCATTGCCCCAGCAAAAACCAACAACAACAAACCTCTTGTGGGCACATTGTAAAAAAAAAAATTTTTTAACTGCTGGGAAAACTGAAAAACAGTAGGTGAGAAACTAAGTATACAGCAACATTCACACTGTATACTAAAATAAGGTCCAAATAGGTACATGATGTATACATGAAGCATATTCATATTGCCATAAGCAAATTAAGAGACCATGGAATAGTTTATCTCTCAGATTTATGGACAGAGGAAGAATTTAGGACCAAGGAAGAGCAAAACAAAATGTAAAATAGATCATTTTCATTATATGAAATTAAAAAGCTTTTGCACAGACAAAACTAATGCAACCAAGATTGTGTAATTACGTAAAAAACGAATGAAGAACAGGAAATCAGAAAACAGGAAAAGAATTTTGAAACAAGCAGCTCTAACAAAGGCTTCATTTCTCAACTACACAGAAAACTGAGCCAAATTTATAAGAATCCAAGTCATTTCCCAGTTGATAGTCAGAGGATATGAACAGAGTTTTCAGACAAGGAAATCAAAGCTATCTATAGCCATATGAAAAAATGCACTAAATCACTGTTGATCAAAGAAGTGCACTTTTAAACAACTCCAAGTTATTACCTCATACCTACCAGAGTAGCAAATATAACAACTAAGGAAAATGTTGGATATGGAAGGGATGTGGGAAAACTGGGACACTAATGCATTAACCTTTGGTGGAGTTGTGAAACTGATTCAACTATTCTGGAGAGCAATTTGGAGCCATGCCCAAGGGGCTATAGAACTCTGCATACCCTTTGATCCAGCAATACCAGAACTAGGTTTATATCCCAAAGGCATCTCAAAAAAGAGAAAAAGCCCTATTTGGACAGAAATATTTGTAGCAGCTCTTTTTCTAGTGGCTAATCACTGAAAATCAAAGGAATGCCAGTGAATTGGGGCATGGGGCTGAACAAGCTGTGGTATATGTTGGTGGTGGAATATTACCGGGCTTTAAGAAATGACAAGCAGGATGATTTCAGAAAGGCCTAGAAAGGCTTGTACGAACTGATGTATAGTGAAGTGAGCAGAACCAGGTGAATGTTGTGCACAGTGGCAGTAATATTGTTTGATAAAGAACTGCATATGACTTAATTATTCTCAGCAATACAATAATCCAAGACAATCCCAAAGGACTAATCATGAAGTCTACTATCCACCTCCAAAGAAAGAACTGATATTGAACACAGATTGAAGCATGCTATTTTTCACTCTCCTTCATTTTTTTGATTCAAGTTTCCTTGTACAAAATGCCTGATATGGTAATGTTTTACATAATTGCACAAGTATAACCTACATCTGATTGCTTAGTGCCTCAGGGAAGGATGATGGGAGGGAGGGAAGGAGGGATAGAATTTGGGACTCACAACTTTAAATAAAAATGTTTAGTATTATTTTTTCCAAGCACAAACAAGATGGACTTCACTGTCATTGCTTTTGATAATCACACATAATTTTATTGACAATTTCAACACGAGTTCACATAAATAGAAAGTCATTTTTATTGTTATTTCCAGTCATTTGTCACTTATTAATTCTGGGACATATACTGAGTGATGCAGGAGTTCCTTCTTGATTATGAGGACAAATAGCAAAGTAAGGGCGCAGAGTCCCCTGAAAGCTGGTTTCTGGGGGACTGTAGATAAGGGTTTCTTCTAGGACATTGTAAAATGCTATATGTCCCTTGTCACAATCAAGAAAAATGCCCATCTTATCTATTGGCTTACTCAGAAAGCAGCCACTTTGTAATTTCCAGATGAAGAAATCATCTGCAGATCTGTAACCTGCTAGGGCAGTCACATCCTCAAGTAACATGGAGAGGTTCCCATTTTGGCTGACTGAATCTTTACAGACACCCACTTCCCACTCTGTATTATCAGCCAACTCCACTTCCCAGTAGTGTTGGCCTGAAGTAAAGGTCTGGGCCCCCAGTACACTGAAAGCAACCTCAGATCTTTCTTGGTTGTCAGGCAGATCCTGTTGGACGCCTCTACACTCGACATGCTTCAAATCTTCAGACAAGATGAAATGAGGATCTGCTGTTTCAGGATCCAGAGTTATATCCCTGTGGAAGTTTGTGAGCATTTCTCTCAAGCCAGTGATGGGGCAGGTGCTCCAGGTAGAACAATCAACCTCTAGTTCATGAAGTAGCTGCTCCTCATTATTTTCCAATGGGATTTTCATAACCTGGAACATTTCTGAGGGTGCCTTGTCCAAATTCTCCTCCACCTCTAATATCATTCTTTGCAGATTTTGGATTTGCTGCAATAGTTTGGCCTTGTTTGTCTTGTGTTTTGCCATGTTGTTTCTGAATTCCTGTTCCAATTCCAGCAGGTGTCGATCTTCTTCATTCCGGAAGAACTGGTAAATTTTCTCATATTCAGACATAACTGATTGTTTCAGAGCATGTAAATCCTCCTTACAATATTCCTCTCTCCTTTTCACTTTGTTCAGTGCAACTTTACATTTCTCTTCTTTTCTCTGCAAGACAGTCCGTGTCTCCTGGAGGCTGTCCTTCCACTTTTCAGCAGCCTTGTCCATGGGAAGAACATGATGATCCTTGTGCTCTGGGGCTAATGAACAAGACTCACAGAGGGGTCTCTGGTCTTCCTCACAGAAGAGCTTCTCTTTTTCCCCATGTTGGCCACAGGTTGTCAGGGCCACCATGTTCTGCAGTAAATGAGGTCTGAGCATTTGGCCCGTGATGGACAGATTCTGCAGGCCCTTGTTGGGTATCAAATGGCAGGATCTTATGACTCCTCTGCACTCTGGGCAGGTTAATGTGGCATCAGCTCCCTCCCTGCACTGGAGAAGACACTGTGTGCAAAAGCTGTGGCCACATTTGACAGTCACTGGGTCAGTGAAGTAACCCAGACATATAGAGCAAGTGAGATCGTCCTTGAGGCTTTCAATTAACCCCTTGACATCCATGCTCCTAGACCTCTGATTCTATCCTTCTCCAATATTCCTCTCAGGATAGATAATGCTTACTCTTTTCCCTGGAGTTTTGGCAGCAAAGGTTGATAGCAGTGACTTGTTGGGGTCTTTTTATATGCCTTCCTTTGGTTAGGTCCTCCCCTTACTCCACCCACAAAAGGTGAGAACTCCTGAGCTTTAATAGTATTTCCAGTCTCTGCTATAGGCATGAGTTCTTACCTATGTTCTGTTCCATAGTAATAAGCTGTAATCCACAATGATTTTCACACCTAAGACCTTTAGGCCAGAGTTGTCTTGCCCCTCGATTCTAAGGAAAAATTACTCCTGACATACTCCTCTCAGGACAGATAATGCTAGCCTTTTCCCTTGAGCTCTGTCATCAAAAGTTTTTTAGGACTGACTTTTATAGATCTTCCTTTGATGAGCCTATCCTTCATACTGCCCATGAAAGGTGAGAACTCCTGTGTTTTTACCATGCTTCCTATCTCTGATATAGGGCTGAATTCTCACCTTTATGTAACCTGTCCTACAATTATCCAATAGTGTTCACAACTGGCTCTTCAGAATCACCTACCAGGCAAAACTGCCTATAATCCTTCAGGGGGAAAAATGGGAATTCAATGAAAGAGAAGACATTCAGGCATTCTTGATGAAAAGACCTGAGCTAAATAGAACTTTCTCATTATTAGGGCAGGTGGATGGAGTATATTTAGACAGAGGGCACAGGTGTGAGTTGAATTTGAAGGGATGACATCTCTTTAAAAATTTTTAAAATCATAAAATTAAGGGGTGAGAGGGGAATGCACTGGGAGACAGGAAAAGGGAGAGGTGGAATGGGGTAAAGTATCTCACCTAAAAGAAGCAAGAAAAAGCTTATACAGTGGAAGGGGAAAAGGGAGAGGTGCTGGGGAGTGAGTGAACCTTACTCTCATCAGAATTGGCTCAAAGAGGAAATTACACACTCAATTGGGTAGGGTAATCTTACCCTGGAGGAAAGTAGGAAGGGAAGGGGATGGAGTAGGTGGGGGAGGTGATAGATGGCAGGGCAGATTGGGAGAGGGGGCAGTTAGAAGCAACACCTTTGAGGAGGGAAAGGGTGAAAGGAGATAGAGAATAGAGTAAATGACATGGAGAGGGAGTAGGATGGAGGGAAATTCAGTTAGCAATAGTAACTGTGAAAAAATGAGCAGCATGCTCTCAGAAAACCTGGAAAATTTTACATTAGCTGATGCAAAGTGAAATGTATTGTATACAGAGTAACAGCACTATTGTAAGATGATTAGCTGTGAATGACTTGGCTATTCTCAGCAATGAAATGATCCAAGACAACCCTGAAAGACTTAGGAAAAATGCAATCCATCTCCAGAGAAAGAACTGATGGAGTCTGAATACAAATTGAAGGACATTTTTTTTTAGTTTCTTTTTCTTAGGGTTTTTTTTTTGGTCTGTTTTCTTTCACAGCCTAACTAATGTGGAAATGTTTTGCATGACTACACATGTATAACTTATATTGAAATGCTTGAGGGAAGGAGTGTGATGAAATAATGAGATTTAGCAGATACTCAAAGACCCACCTGGAGATTAATCTAGACTGATTGAATCAGTGAGAGTGATTAACTGCTGATTAGCCTACTTCAGGTTAACTGGATTGTAATCACACCTTGAGAATACCTTCAGAACCAATGGATTTGGATGACACCAACCAATCAGCTTGAAGCAGTGTGTAAGGACTACCTCTGTTCCAGACCTATAAAAAGCTTCCACAATCAGTTTGCTGGAGAGAGTTCTTGATTGAAGCAGGCTTGTGGCAGAGGACTTGAGGAAGAACCAGACCAGGCGGGAACTCTAGGCTAAATAGGCTTTTTTCTTAACTTTTTGAACTCCATGGGAATATCTGTATGCTTTAATAAACGTTGAATGCCCGAGGACTGATGCTAAAGCTTCTAATTTAAGGCGACCACAATTTAGATTTTAAACATCACAGGAGGGAGAAAGAGAATTTGGACCACAAAGCATTAAAAATGGACATTAAAATGGTTTTTTCATGTAATTCAGGGGGAAATAAAATTCTAAATAAATGAAAAAGGAAATGCTTGTGTTATTTCTAAAGTTCAGAATAAAATATGTTTTTGAAAAAGTCTAATATACTACAGGTTCTCCTCAGTAACATCCTTGGTCATTCAAAAGAGATTAGCCTAATAATTTACATACCGAAAACCAAGTGGATGGAAATACCCATTTTCCAGACTAGTATATGCAGCTGGATGTGCAATCCATAGGGTTAATCTATTAACATAAGATTGATTGGTTTTGAAGATATCGTTTTTCAGTCAATTTTCAGTTGTGTCTGACTCTTTGTGACAACAATTTTGGTATTCTTCTCAGGGATACTAGAGTGGTTTGCCATTTCCTTCTCCAGCTCATTTTAGAGATGAGGGAACTGAGACAAACAGGGTTAAGTGACTTGCCCAGGGTCATACAACTAGTAAGTGTCTGAAGTCAGATTTCAACTCATGAAGATAAGTCTGCCTGATACTAAGAGCCCAGCGATCTATCCACTGTGTCACCTAGTAGCTCTTTTTAGGTATACTATAAACTTAATTCAGAGTGGAATTGTAGAAAGTAAACTGAATTACATTTAAGAAATTATGCGGGGTGGCTAGGTGGCACAGCAGATAAAGCACTGGCCCTGGATTCAGGAGTACCTGAGTTCAAATCCGGCCTTAGACACTTGACACTTACTAGCTGTGTGGCCCTAGGCAAGTCATTTAAACCCCATTGCCCCCCCCCAAAAAAAAAAGAAAAAAAGAAAAAAAAAAGAAATTATGCAGCAGTTTCCAAAGTCTCAAGCTGATCCACAAAAAAGGAAAACAAATATATTTAAGAGGATTCTCCCCAAAAGCATATATGGCCATGAATAATTGAACAGTCCTTAAAGAAAGAAATGTTGAGGTAAACCAATGATGAGACCCAATGAAGAGATTCATGATAGGTTGCAAGCTGCAACCAAATACTATTATTGACAATGACTTACAAGAAGGAGAATGAAATGCATCATCCAAAAAAGACAGTATTTTTTAAAAAAGAAAGAAAAAGAAGAGGTGGGTCAAATAAGGGGATAAAAAGAGAGGGAAAATCTGAATCTGCTACCTATGAAATATTAAAAGATTTATTGGAAGGTTTCTAGTTCACTGAATGGATTGTCTATGTAAGATTGATAGGAGGGCCAGCTAGGTGGCACAGTGGATAGAGAAGTGGCCCTGGATTCAGGAGGACCTGAGTTCAAATCCAGACTCAGACCCTTGACACTAGCAGTGTGACCCTGGGCAAGTCACTTAACTCCAATTTCCTCACCAAAAAACAAAAACAAAAACAAGATTGAAAGGAACACAAGTCCAAGAATCAAGTAGGATGAAAGAGAGAAAGGATGTGTTGCAATCTGCACTTTTAATGGTGGTATGCTCACTATTGAGATCAGACACATTGACTACTGAGGTATAATGAGGAAAGTTGATTGTGTTGATGCTTGGATATCATGGAGGCACTACATAGTATACATAGTATAATGGGTGTAATCAGGGAAGCCCTCCCCTCACATTGTCCTGCTGTTGATGGAGCTATGAATTGTTCCATTCATTCTGGAAAAGAATTTGGAATTTTGATAAGAAAATTATTAAAATGTCCATACTCAAAAGGATAAAGTTAAAAAGAACTTCCCACATCCACCAAGATATTTATAGGAGTTCCTTTGTAGTAGTGAAGTTAAAACAAACTAGGACCATAGTTTCCTAGATTTAGAACTAGAAGGGACCTCAGAAGTCATCTAGTACAATTCTCTCACTTTACACATGAGGAAACAGGCCCAGGTAGGTTAAGTGACTTGCCAGGGTCATATAAGTGGTAGAGATATTAGATTTAGACATTGGTCTCCTGTGAAGTCAAATCTAATAGTTGGCACAGTTCAGAGTGCTGGACTTGGAGTCAGGAAGACCTGAGTTCAAATCCTACTTTAGACACTTACTAGTTATGTGGACCTGGGCAAGTCACTTAACCTCTCTAAGCCCCATTTAGTTGGGACTTGAAGGAAGTCAGCAAATCCAGGAGGTAGAGATGAGGAGGAAGAGTATCCCAGGAGTGGAGGACAGCCAGAGGAAATGCCCTGATTTGAGAGATGGAGCATCTTGTTTGAGGAAAAGCAAAGGGGCAAGAGCAAGTGTCACTGAATGAAGTGTACCTGGTGGAGAGTCAGTTAGAAGAAAATTGGAAAAGTGTGGAGAGTTTATTCGGTTATGAGGAGGTTTGAATGCCAACCTAAGGAGCTTGTATTCTGTCCTGAGGGTGATGGAGAGCTACTGAAGTTTATGGAGTGGGGGTGTGTGGGAGGAGAGGGTGTGGCATGGTGACCCTTTCATTTTAGGAAAACCACTTTAGTGGCTGAATGGAGAATGGGTTAGAGTTGGGAGAAATTTGAAAGAGTCAGACCCAACCACAGGTTATTGCAATAGTCCAAGAATTAGGTGATGAGGGTAGCACTATGTGGAAATTTATTTTGATTTGGGGACCCTACCTTTGGGCTGAGATTGGAAAGCCTTAGGCCCTCAGGGTCTCTTCCCCTCCCCGCTCTGCTTCAGCTGAGCCAGAAAGCCCCGTGGGCTGTACAAGATGTCAGGTCAGACAGCTGGGGGAAAAAAAGCCCCCAGCTTCCTCCGACCTGAGCGGAGCTATCCGAAAGATCCCAGATAGCCTGTGCTGAGAGCGAGCTGCTCAAGCACACCCCCCCCTCCCCCACCACCAGCCACAGCCCTGGCTAGCAGATTAGCTTGGTCTGTGGGGGCCCAGGAAGCCCCGAGATTTGAGTGGGGAGAAGGAAAAGGTATATATAGACCTGGAAGTTAGACCGAGGGGGTTTCGGAGGGACGAGAGAGGACAAGGAGGGAGGAGAGGCTGAGAAGAGGTTCTGAGGGACAAGACGAGGCAGAGAAGAGGTCAAGCGGCGGCTGAGGAGATTAGAAAGGTTGGAGAAGACAGACAGGGGGCTACAAGGATGCAGGAGAAGACGAGAAGGACTAGGAGCAGAGAAAAGAGAGACCGAAGGGCAGACTGACGGAGCAGACAGACAGAAGGTTGGTGAGAGAGAAACACAGGGGTTCAGCAGTGGCAGTAAGGAGAGGAAAGTTAGAAGCTGGGGGATTTACAAAGTGAAAGGGGCTTGGAGTTAGAATAAAGGACCTGAGTGCCCTGAGGCGGGTGTGGCTAAGGCCCTTATTGTATTAAAAAGGTTACAGGCCTTATTACAAACCAGGGAAAGTGTAACGTGCCCTGAGGCAAGCGGCTGCTAAGGCCCTTATCTTATTAAAAAAAGTTCAAAGAGCAGCAGGTGGGAAAGAGACACAGTGGAAATAGACCACAGGAAAGCAGTCAGGTTGTACATTTTATTTCCCTGTATTCTTAATTTTAAATAGTATCTCATAAATAAACTCTGCTTTGATTATTTAGTTAAGAGGCATCTTAATATTTAGTTTATCAATTTGGGAGCAGTGTAGAGCAACTTTATAAACAGCCCACATTAAATTAAAAGCACTCAGCCAAACAGTTAACAGTCCCCAGATTAGTCCTCCAGTCAGATTAGCCTCTCAAATTGGCCAGTAAATCAAAATATTTCCACATTTTAATGGCACCCCAGATGGGACTTACGGCCTACTTATAATTTCTCTAAACCTATAATTTTTCATGTAAGTCCAGTTATAATTTTTCATAAATCCAATTATATATAATTTTTCCAGGTTAGTTATAGTTGATAATTAATTTTTTACAACTATCAGAGGACAGAAGGGAGTATATTTGAAAGATGTTACAAAAGTGAAATCTTGTCAGGTCTTGGCAACAGATCAAATATGGAGGGCAGCAGTTAGGAATGAGAGGTAGTGAGGAGTTGAGGATGATGTCTAGATTGCCAACCTGAGGGAGTAGGGAGAAAGTGGTACCCTTAGCAATAATAGGGGAGTTGGGAATGTAAGGAGTTAATTGTGATTTGGGGTGTCTATGACCATATCTTTGCTTCATTGTGGTCAGACTGAAAAGATGTAATCTTGAAAAGCCAGGTGCCTTTAGCATCAGGAAGTGATGTTTGCTAGTGTGACTTATCAATCAAAGTTTCCAGCCAATTAGCTTGATGCTGTGTGTGTGTGTGTGTGTGTGTGTGAGAGAGAGAGAGAGAGAGAGAGAAAGAGAGAGAGAGAGAGAGAGAGAGAGAGAGAGAGAGAGAGAGAGAGAGAGAGGGAGAGTGTATGACCCTGTTTTCTGGTTTCAAGGGAGGTTTCAGGAGGAAGCCTGAGAGGAGGGCACTCTCCAGGGCACATGGGAGAGAGGGAAAGAGACACTGGTGTGGTGGACCTTCCAACTGAGCCAGGGGACACTGCGCAGCTATTTCTCCTTGGAACTACAGATTCCAGGTGGTGGTGAGTTTGTGTTGTTAAAGCTAGGCAAGCTCTTTGGGATAGCTGGGCTGGAGGCAGGTTTGGGGTGCCTGGGGCCTTTTTACCCTCAAGATTTAGATTCTAACTATCTGGGAAGTGGGACATATTTTTCCCTTTCTCTATCCCCTTTCTCATTGTCCCTGGCTCTATTAACTTCACCTGTGTAATAGATTTGTTCCCATTAATAAAACCTGATTTGTTTGTGGAAAAGAGGCTGTTAATCTCCTTACCCCAATGTTACAGAGAGCCACCCAATTGACTCTCCCCAGACTAAATTTGGCCCTTACAAGAAGGAGGAAGGTTTAGGAGGAAAGACAATGAATTAAGTGTGGGACATGTTGAGTTTAAGGTATCTACTGGACATCCAGTTGTAGGTGCAAGAATGGAAGTCCCCACAGAGGTTAGGGCAGCATAGATAAGTTTGGAAATAATCAGCACACAAGACAAACCAAGGGACTATTGAACCAGAACTATAAAACACTTTTCACACAAAGTCAGATCTAAAAAAATTGGAAAAATATTCATTGTTCTTGGGTGGGCCAAGCCAATACAATAAAAGTGAAGATCCTCCCCAAGTTCATTTACCTACATAGTGCCACACCAATCAAACTATCAAAAATATTTTATACATCTATAAAAATAGCAACAAAATTCATCTTCAAGATGAACAGCTCGACGATGTTGAGTATCAATGAAAAAATGCAAAAGAAGGTAGTCTAGCAGTACCAGAACTCAAACTGTATTATAAAGCTATAATTATCAAAACAATCTGGTACTGGCTAAGAAACAGAGAGGTGGATGAGTGGGATAGAATAGGTGCTAAATGCATTATAGTAAATGACTATAGTAATCTAGAATATGACAAACCCAAAGATGCAAGCTTTGGGAACAAAAACTCATTATTTGACAAAAACTGCTGGGAAAGGGAACAGCTAGGTGGCACAGAGGATAAAGCACCAGCCCTGGATTCAGGAGGACCTGAGTATAACTGTGACCTCAGACACTTGACACTTACTAGCTGTGTGACCCTGGGCAATTCACTTAAGCTTCATTGCCCCAGCAAAAACCAACAACAACAAACCTCTTGTGGGCACATTGTAAAAAAAAAAATTTTTTAACTGCTGGGAAAACTGAAAAACAGTAGGTGAGAAACTAAGTATACAGCAACATTCACACTGTATACTAAAATAAGGTCCAAATAGGTACATGATGTATACATGAAGCATATTCATATTGCCATAAGCAAATTAAGAGACCATGGAATAGTTTATCTCTCAGATTTATGGACAGAGGAAGAATTTAGGACCAAGGAAGAGCAAAACAAAATGTAAAATAGATCATTTTCATTATATGAAATTAAAAAGCTTTTGCACAGACAAAACTAATGCAACCAAGATTGTGTAATTACGTAAAAAACGAATGAAGAACAGGAAATCAGAAAACAGGAAAAGAATTTTGAAACAAGCAGCTCTAACAAAGGCTTCATTTCTCAACTACACAGAGAACTGAGCCAAATTTATAAGAATCCAAGTCATTTCCCAGTTGATAAATAGTCAGAGGATATGAACAGAGTTTTCAGACAAGGAAATCAAAGCTATCTATAGCCATATGAAAAAATGCGCTAAATCACTGTTGATCAAAGAAGTGCACTTTTAAACAACTCCAAGTTATTACCTCATACCTACCAGAGTAGCAAATATAACAACTAAGGAAAATGTTGGATATGGAAGGGATGTGGGAAAACTGGGACACTAATGCATTAACCTTTGGTGGAGTTGTGAAACTGATTCAACTATTCTGGAGAGCAATTTGGAGCCATGCCCAAGGGGCTATAGAACTCTGCATACCCTTTGATCCAGCAATACCAGAACTAGGTTTATATCCCAAAGGCATCTCAAAAAAGAGAAAAAGCCCTATTTGGACAGAAATATTTGTAGCAGCTCTTTTTCTAGTGGCTAATCACTGAAAATCAAAGGAATGCCAGTGAATTGGGGCATGGGGCTGAACAAGCTGTGGTATATGATGGTGGTGGAATATTACCGGGCTTTAAGAAATGACAAGCATGGGGGCAGCTAGGTGGCACAGTGGATAGAGAACTGGCCCTGGAGTCAGGAGTACCTGAGTTCAAATCCGGCCTCAAACACTTAACACTTACTAGCTATGTGACTCTGGGCAAGTCACTTAACCCCAATTGCCTCACTAAAAAAAAAAAAAGAAAAAAAAAGAAATGACAAGCTGGATGATTTCAGAAAGGCCTAGAAAGGCTTGTACGAACTGATGTATAGTGAAGTGAGCAGAACCAGGTGAATGTTGTGCACAGTGGCAGTAATATTGTTTGATAAAGAACTGCATATGACTTAATTATTCTCAGCAATACAATAATCCAAGACAATCCCAAAGGACTAATCATGAAGTCTACTATCCACCTCCAAAGAAAGAACTGATATTGAACACAGATTGAAGCATGCTATTTTTCACTCTCCTTCATTTTTTTGATTCAAGTTTCCTTGTACAAAATGCCTGATATGGTAATGTTTTACATAATTGCACAAGTATAACCTACATCTGATTGCTTAGTGCCTCAGGGAAGGATGATGGGAGGGAGGGAAGGAGGGATAGAATTTGGGACTCACAACTTTAAATAAAAATGTTTAGTATTATTTTTTCCAAGCACAAACAAGATGGACTTCACTGTCATTGCTTTTGATAATCACACATAATTTTATTGACAATTTCAACACGAGTTCACATAAATAGAAAGTCATTTTTATTGTTATTTCCAGTCATTTGTCACTTATTAATTCTGGGACATATACTGAGTGATGCAGGAGTTCCTTCTTGATTATGAGGACAAATAGCAAAGTAAGGGCGCAGAGTCCCCTGAAAGCTGGTTTCTGGGGGACTGTAGATAAGGGTTTCTTCTAGGACATTGTAAAATGCTATATGTCCCTTGTCACAATCAAGAAAAATGCCCATCTTATCTATTGGCTTACTCAGAAAGCAGCCACTTTGTAATTTCCAGATGAAGAAATCATCTGCAGATCTGTAACCTGCTAGGGCAGTCACATCCTCAAGTAACATGGAGAGGTTCCCATTTTGGCTGACTGAATCTTTACAGACACCCACTTCCCACTCTGTATTATCAGCCAACTCCACTTCCCAGTAGTGTTGGCCTGAAGTAAAGGTCTGGGCCCCCAGTACACTGAAAGCAACCTCAGATCTTTCTTGGTTGTCAGGCAGATCCTGTTGGACGCCTCTACACTCGACATGCTTCAAATCTTCAGACAAGATGAAATGAGGATCTGCTGTTTCAGGATCCAGAGTTATATCCCTGTGGAAGTTTGTGAGCATTTCTCTCAAGCCAGTGATGGGGCAGGTGCTCCAGGTAGAACAATCAACCTCTAGTTCATGAAGTAGCTGCTCCTCATTATTTTCCAATGGGATTTTCATAACCTGGAACATTTCTGAGGGTGCCTTGTCCAAATTCTCCTCCACCTCTAATATCATTCTTTGCAGATTTTGGATTTGCTGCAATAGTTTGGCCTTGTTTGTCTTGTGTTTTGCCATGTTGTTTCTGAATTCCTGTTCCAATTCCAGCAGGTGTCGATCTTCTTCATTCCGGAAGAACTGGTAAATTTTCTCATATTCAGACATAACTGATTGTTTCAGAGCATGTAAATCCTCCTTACAATATTCCTCTCTCCTTTTCACTTTGTTCAGTGCAACTTTACATTTCTCTTCTTTTCTCTGCAAGACAGTCCGTGTCTCCTGGAGGCTGTCCTTCCACTTTTCAGCAGCCTTGTCCATGGGAAGAACATGATGATCCTTGTGCTCTGGGGCTAATGAACAAGACTCACAGAGGGGTCTCTGGTCTTCCTCACAGAAGAGCTTCTCTTTTTCCCCATGTTGGCCACAGGTTGTCAGGGCCACCATGTTCTGCAGTAAATGAGGTCTGAGCATTTGGCCCGTGATGGACAGATTCTGCAGGCCCTTGTTGGGTATCAAATGGCAGGATCTTATGACTCCTCTGCACTCTGGGCAGGTTAATGTGGCATCAGCTCCCTCCCTGCACTGGAGAAGACACTGTGTGCAAAAGCTGTGGCCACATTTGACAGTCACTGGGTCAGTGAAGTAACCCAGACATATAGAGCAAGTGAGATCGTCCTTGAGGCTTTCAATTAACCCCTTGACATCCATGCTCCTAGACCTCTGATTCTATCCTTCTCCAATATTCCTCTCAGGATAGATAATGCTTACTCTTTTCCCTGGAGTTTTGGCAGCAAAGGTTGATAGCAGTGACTTGTTGGGGTCTTTTTATATGCCTTCCTTTGGTTAGGTCCTCCCCTTACTCCACCCACAAAAGGTGAGAACTCCTGAGCTTTAATAGTATTTCCAGTCTCTGCTATAGGCATGAGTTCTTACCTATGTTCTGTTCCATAGTAATAAGCTGTAATCCACAATGATTTTCACACCTAAGACCTTTAGGCCAGAGTTGTCTTGCCCCTCGATTCTAAGGAAAAATTACTCCTGACATACTCCTCTCAGGACAGATAATGCTAGCCTTTTCCCTTGAGCTCTGTCATCAAAAGTTTTTTAGGACTGACTTTTATAGATCTTCCTTTGATGAGCCTATCCTTCATACTGCCCATGAAAGGTGAGAACTCCTGTGTTTTTACCATGCTTCCTATCTCTGATATAGGGCTGAATTCTCACCTTTATGTAACCTGTCCTACAATTATCCAATAGTGTTCACAACTGGCTCTTCAGAATCACCTACCAGGCAAAACTGCCTATAACCTTTCAGGGGGAAAAATGGGAATTCAATGAAAGAGAAGACATTCAGGCATTCTTGATGAAAAGACCTGAGCTGAATAGGAAATTTGACTTTCAAATACAAGACTCTAGAGGAGCACAAGAAGGTAAACAGGAAAAAGAAATCATAAGGGATATTAAAAAGTTAAACTGTTTACATTCCTACATGGGAAGATGATACTTGTAACTCATAAGAACTTTCTCATTATTAGGGCAGGTGGATGGAGTATATTTAGACAGAGGGCACAGGTGTGAGTTGAATATGAAGGGATGTTATCTCTTTAAAAAATTTTAAAATCATAAAATTAAGGGGTGAGAGGGGAATACATTGGGAGACAGGGAAAGGGAGAGGTGGAATGGGGTAAAGTATCTCACATAAAAGAAGTAAGAAAAAGCTTATACAGTGGAAGGGGAAAAGGGAGAGGTGCTGGGGAGTGAGTGAACCTTACTCTCATCAGAATTAGCTCAAAGAAGAAATAACATACACATTCAATTGGGTAGAGCAATCTATCTTACTCTGCAGGAAAGTAGGAAGGGAAGGGGATGGAGAAGGTGGGGGAGGTGATAGATGGCAGGGCAGATTGGGGGAGGGGGCAGTTAGAAGCAACACCTTTGAGGAAGGAAAGGGTGAAAGGAGATAGAGAATAGAGTAAATGACATGGAGAGGGAGTAGGATGGAGGGAAATTCAGTTAGCAAAAGTAACTGTGGAATGATGAGCAGTATGCTCTCAGAAAACCTGGAAAGACTTATCTGAGCTGATGTAAAGTGAGATGTACTGTATACAGAGTAACAGTACTAATGTAAGATGATCAGCTGTGAATAACTTGGCTATTCTCAGCAATGCAATGATCCAAGACAATCCTGAAGGTCTTAGGAAAAATATAATCCATCTCCAGAGAAAGAACTGATGGTGTCTGAATACAGATTGAAGCACAATTTTTTTTTTTTTGGTGAGGCAATTGGAGTTAAGTGACTTGCCCAGGGTCACACAGCTAGTAAGTGTTAAGTGTCTGAGGCCAGACTTGAACTCAGGTACTCCTGACTCCAAGGCCGGTGCTCTATCCACTGCGCCATCTAGCTGCCCCAAAGCACAATTTTTTATAGTTTCTTTTTCTTGGGTTGGGGTTTTTGAGGGGTTTTTTGCTCTGTTTTCTTTCTTTCTTTTTTCTTTTTTCTTTTTTTTTAGTGAAGCAATTGGGGTTAAGTGACTTGCCCAGTGTCACACAGCTAGTAAGTGTTAAGTGTCTGAGGCCAGACTTGAACTCAGGTACTCCTGACTCCAAGGCCGGTGCTCTATCCACTGCGCCACCTAGCTGCCCCCGCTCTGTTTTCTTTCACAGCCTAACTGTGGAAAAGTTTTGCATGACTACACATGTATAAATTTTATTGACATGATTGAGGGAGGGAAGAAGAGAATTTGGACCACAAAGTTGTAAAAGTAGACATTAAAATTGTTTAAAAAATAAAATTCTAAATAAATGAAAAAATGAAATGCTTGTTTTATTTCTAAAGTTCAGAATAATTTTTTTAAAGTCTAAAATACTACAGGTTCTCCTCAGTAACACCCATTAGCTTAATAATTTACATAGGAAAAACCAAGTGGATGAAAAATACCCATTTTCCAGACTAGCATATGTAGCTGGATGTGCAACCCATAGGGTTAATTTATTAACATAAGCTTGACTGGTTTTACAGATATTGTTGTTCAGTCAATTTCCAGTTGTGTCTTACTCTTTGTAACAACATTTTGGGTAATCTTTTCAGAGAAACTAGAGTGGTTTGTCATTTCCTTCTGCAGCACATTTTAGAGATGAGGAAACTGAGGCAAACAGCTGTGAATGGCTTAGCTGTTTTCAGCAATGCAATGATCCAAGACAACCCTGAAGGACTTAAGAAAAATGCAGTCCATCTCCAGAGAAAGAACTGACGGTGTCAGAATACAGATTAAAGCATTTTTTTGTTTTTAGTTTTGTTTTCTTAAGTTGTTTTGTTTAGTTTTCTTTCACAGCCTGAGTAATGTGGAAATATTTTGCATGACTACACATGTATAACTTACATTGAATTGCTTGTATTCTTAAGGTGGGGCAGGGCAATTGCCATTTCCCCTAGGAAACAGCTTGAAACACACATTACAGTCAGAATGAGAGAGCTAGAAGGGTCCGCTTGAACAACCAGAATCATCAGCTTCTGCCTCAGTAGCCCATTATTGGGACTATTTGACATCTCAAATTATAATTGCTTTAGCTCTAAGCCATACATGACTAGAATCCAGTCCCAAAATTCTGTCATAGTCATCCAGAAGTGGGTCATAATATCTGCACATACTCTGAACAATCCCCATTACACAAGAAATACAGGGAGCCTCAGGTCCTGGCCATTGTGAAGGATTTGGGGATGGAGTGGCTTAAAGTAGATTCCCAGATGTTGATGATTCAGACACATGATTCATGTAATGATTATATTTTGTATCTCATTTTAAAAATATCAGATTGTTAGCTCTATTGTTAGTCTATGATCACTGTCAAAAACTGAAGAGAAAAACTTCAAAAATTTAGTTTGCTGATATAAAAATCATTATTGGCTTTGTGCTCCATCAATTAATTTCTAAGTCATGGACATGTATAAAACTTTATTTAGAATTTGAGAAATGACTAAAATACTTAACATCAATATACCCATCACAAGCATTTTGTCCAGCCTGCATGACTCTTCTCAGACTAGGCAGAACCCCCTCATCTGCAGGCACACCCACAACTGGAAACTTAATTTTACTGACTACTCCCAGAGGGAGCTTTTCTATTTGCAGTGAAAACCTTCCAATGGATCAGCATCCAGTGTGTGGGTACAGTGCAGGAACATGGAGTTCTCAGGAAGTCTTTCCAAGGCAGTGTGGGCTGTGTAACATCCAGGTTCAGCATCCAACAACTACCATCCACCATCTAGGTTCCTCAATCCCCAGCATTTTTCATGTGCATTCATTTAATTTGTGCCCCTACAGGGTCTTGTTGCCTCACCCAAAAAGCCTGAAGAAAAGGAAAAAAGTATAGACACCGTTCTTCCAGTACCCTCTTTTGTACTCAGTTTAGCCACAGTTTAAAATCATCCATTCCTTTGGGGTTGTTTTTTCTTAATCCTTTCCTAGCTCCAAAGCTTTTTGGAATGGACCCATACTCCCAGCCCAGCATTCATCTATTATTATATTCTCCAAACAGTGAATAATTTGCTATCCCTGAAAATCACCTAGGGGAACATGAACATCATAGACACCATAAATTAGCATATAGCACACAGAAAAAGGAATTGTTTCAATTACATAGTACAATGTACATTCAGGTATTTAACATGTAAAATTCACACTAGTGCATACAAATAATATATAGTGCAATATTAGATTATAATACACAGCACATGTAATATATTAAGGTCACACAATTAGTGAAATGCATAACACATAGCATCACATAGGATGCCCCCAGGGTGTGGGAGATTGTATATGATGACCAAATGCAGAAATATGTTACATGTATGTATATGTATGTATAAATATTAGCATATATAAGAAAGAAACAAAACAGCAAGAAAATATTTACATAATCTTTCATATGCTATGAAAATGTATATGGCATGGGTCATATACAACACATAACCTGTTGTAGTTACATACACAGTATTATCACATGTACTTCAACAATGAGCATCATATGACTATGTGGGTAACTTTTTCTATTTTTCCTAAAGCATCATAAGTAGCTTGATCAATAAATTAATTGGCCTGAAACTTCTACTATAACCTCCTTTGTGGGTAGCCTAGATGGACTAACACTGTTCAAGATCTATATGTTACCTAAGGGCAGGAGTATGCTGGAAAATGTTTCATAACCAGTTTAGGATGGGGAAGGATGTATCCAGGACACACTTTAAAGTTTAATCTGGGAGCCAAGATGGCAGAGGAAAGGCAGTGAGCTCCTGAACTCATGACACGACCACTCCAAAAAACATCCAAATAACACCATAGGAAAATGCCCAGAGCAGCAAAACTCACAGAAGAATGTGCTGGAATCATCTTCTAACCAAGAACGGCTTGGAAGGTCAGAAGGAGGGAGCTGCTGTGCTGATACAGGAGTCAAGCCCAACCCCACAGTCACCCTGACACAGATCCAGTCCCAGGAAGGCCCCACCAGAGAAGGAGACCCCCAGAGCCTCTGAATCAGCTGAAGCACCAGTGTCATCTGGAACTAAGCTCACAGTCTGGTGAGTGGGCTGAGCCCTTGGCAGGGGGGAGACTACAGGGGTATATGCTGGTGCTAAGGCAGAACTTGGATTTTACACCCCTGCTGAGAACCAAGAGGTAGGCTTGAGTATCAGTGGCCCAGGATGGGGAGGGGCACAGGCTTGTCAGAGCTAACAACCACAACACACAAAGCTGGTTTATTAGCAAGTTGGTCTGGGGTCATCTAAGGACCAGGGAACAGGCTGGGTGAGTGAAGAACCTGATTCTCCTTAAATCATACCACCTGGGACTTTTTTTTTTTAAGTGAGGCAATTGGGGTTAAGTGACTTGCCCAGGGTCACACAGCTAGTAAGTATTAAGTGTCTGAGGCCGGATTTGAACTCAGGTACTCCTGACTCCAGGGCTGGTGCTCTATCCACTGTGCCAGCTAGCCGCCCCCCCACCTAGGACTTCTTAAGCAATCCCAAGGGATACTGCAGCCTGGAAACAGTGCCCCACTTTAAGTAGCTAAAAGTCAAGGAAAAGAAAGGCAAGATGAGCTGACAGAGAAAGGTGAGGACCATAGAAAGTTTCTTCAGTAACAAGGAAGACCAAGGGGCACCCTCAGAGGAAGATGTCAACATCAGGGCCCCTATATGTAAAGCTTCCAAGAAAAATATGAATTGGCCTCAGGCCATAGAGGTGCTCAAAAAGGACTTTGAAGATAAAGTTAGAGAGGTAGAGGAAAAAATGGAAAGAGAAATGAGGGAGATACAGGAAAGACATGAGAAAAAAGTCAACAGCTTGAAAAGTCAAATTGGCCAAATGGAAAAGGAGGTACAAAAGCTCTCTGATGAAAATAATTGCCTAAGAATGAGGATTGAACAAATGGAAGCCAGTGACTTTATGAGAAACCAAGACACAATAGGGGCAGCTAGGTGGTGCAGTGGATGGAGCACTGGCCCTGGAGTCAGGAGGACCTGAGTTCAAATCCGGCCTCAGACACTTAACACTTACTAGCTGTGTGACCTTGGGCAAGTCACTTAATCCCAATTGCCTCACTTAAAATAAATAGATAAATAAATAAATAAGACACAATAAAGCAAATCCAAATGAATAAAAAAAATAGAGGGCAATGTGAAATATCTTCTGGGAAAAACTGCTGACCTAGAAAATAGGTCCAGGAGAGATCATTTGAAAATTATTGGTCTACCTGAAAACCATGATCAAGGAAAGAGCTTAGACATCATCTTCCAAGATATTCTCAGGGAAAATTGCCCTGAAATTCTAGAAGAAGAAGCTAAAATTGAAATTGAAAGAATCCACCGATCACCTCCAGAAAGAGATCCAAAAAGGAAAACTCCTAGGAATACTATAGCCAAATTCCAGAGCTCGCAGGTCAAGGAGAAAATATTGCAAGCTGCCAAAAAGAAAGAATTCAAGTACTGTGGAGCCCCAGTCAGGATAGCACAAGATCTAGCAGCTTCTACATTAAAAGACCAGAGGGCATGGAATATGATATTCCAAAGGGCAAAGGAAATGGGATTAAAACCAAGAATCACCTACCCAGCAAAACTCAGCATAATCTTTCAGCGGAAAAAATGGGACTTTAATAAAAAAGAAGACTTTCAGATATTTGTGATGAAAAGACCTGAACTGAATGGCAAATTTGATTTTCAAATACCAGACCCTAGAGAACCATAAAAAATTGGAGCTGGGGGACATACCTGGGGTCATACAGTGAGTGACTGTCTTGTGTCTGAGGCTGGGTTTTGGCTGGGATCTCCCTGGGTCCAGGGGTGATGCTTTGTCCACTGTGTCACTTAGCTAGGTGATGACATCTTTAGGGTTAAATTGAGGGGTGAAGGGAATTCACTGGGGGAGGGGAAAGGGCAGAGGTGAAATCCTACATGAAAAAAACAGGAAAAGGCTTATGGAGTAGGGGAAGAGATGGGAGAGGAGCAGGGCAGTAAATGAATTTTACACTCATCAGAAAAGGTTCAAAGACCTTAAACTCATCAGAGCTGCCTCACGGAAGGACTAACACACATACACCCAACTGGGTGGAGGAATCTATTTAATCTGGGCAGTAAATGAGCCTAACACTCATCAGAATTGGCTCAAAGACCTCAATCTCATTAGAATTGGCTCATGGAGGGAATAATGGACACACTCAATTAGGTGGAGTAATCTCTCTAACCCTTCAGGAAAATAGGAGGGGAAGGGGATAAAGAGAGAGGGGCAAAAGAAGGAAGGGCAGAGTGGGGGAGGGGACAGACAGAAGCAAATCCCTTTTGAAGAGTCATAGGATGAAAGAAGATGGATAATAGAATAAATATCATGGGGAAGGGAATAGGATGGAAGGGAAACTGTTAACAATAGTAATCATGAAAAAGAGAAAAGGGGGAAAAATTGTACAAAAAATATTTATAGCAACTCTTGGTGGAGGCTAAGAATTGAGAATCAAGGGAATGTCCATCAATTGAGGAATGATGGAAAAAGCTGTGCTATATGATTATAGTAGAATGGTCTTGTGCTACAGAAAATGACAAACAGGATGATCCCAGAAAAACCTGGAAAGACTAATGAACATTGATGTATAGTGAAGTAAGCAGAGTTGGGAGGACATTGTGCATAGTGACAGCAGTATTGTTCAATGAACAATTGTGAATGACTTAACTACTCTCAGCAATGCAATGATCCAAGACAATCCCAAGGAACTAATATGGAAGCTTACTATGCACCCCTATAGAAAGAACTGATAAAAAGAACACTTGTGGATTGTACATATATAACCTGATTGCAATCTTGTGGAGGGGGAAGGAAAGAGAGGGAGGGAGGGAGAAAAATTTGGAACTCTAAATCTTATGAAAATGAATGTTGAAAAGTACCCTTACATATAACTGGAAAATAAAATAAATGTTTGTATCTGAAAAAAAAGTTTAATCTGCATTATTAAAATTGCATTCATCACTTTCTTAAGTTTAGACAATAAACAAAATAACAAATAAATCACGTCTTAATTTGTGGCATTTGCTGATTTCTGAGGTGTAAATATTCAAATTTGAAATTTAACAACTGGCTCTCCCTACAAGCTGGGTCCAGCACATCTCCTTCACAGGAGGCTCTACAAGTGGACTGTTAGCCAGGGAAAGAACAGTCTCAGATCCCTACTGGTCTGAATAGAGGTTCCCTAGAACTAGTGTGGATTTGGTTTACTTCCTAAATGGAGGATCCCCACACTCAGTTTCTCCATCATCTGAATCAATTGTCTTCCAATTTACCATCAATCCCTGAAAGTCTCTCTGCAACTAGTGAGCAGGCTTTTTTAAGAGTTCTACTGTCTGATTCTCCATCTGCTTTACTTCTGCTTGCCAAGAAGTCCTATGAATCCAAACAGAGGCAAGAAGTGGAAGCAGGATAGTCTGGGTAGGGTCCTAATCTCTCTCTGGAGCTATGTTGTAGCCTATTAAGTTGCTCCATCTTTCTCTTGCTTAGTACCTCAACATTTCTCTATCACTTTGTTGAAAATCTGGACAATGAACTTGAGTATCACTGTCATCACATATTTCTGTCAGGGCTGAATTTCTGAGCTGAGGACATAGCAAAGTAGTAAATTTCCTTCAGCTCATCTTTCATCTGAAAGACATACTGGTTTTGAGTGTCCACATTGTTATCTGTCTTTGGAAGTTCCAAAGCGTACGCCAGTAGGCAAATATGGTTCTTATTTAAACATCAAAAGGTTCATACCTTTTATGAGGTAAAGCCTTCTTTATCATTCTCAGTAACACTGTATGCATACACAGGAAATGAAATATGTTGATTCTCCTGCACCTTCACTTCAGGTTCTAGGGTCCTTAAAGTGCTCTTTAAGGTGTAATTAAAGTGCACAGGTTGTAGATTTCTTTGGGAGTAGTAAGATGTACTCCAGACTTCTTGATTCCTGGAAAAACTAACATTTCTTTAAGTAGTTTGCTCTCAGAAGCTCTATCTACCTACCTTGAGCTGAGTGGATCCTGGATAATGATCCTGATAATGTTCTCCTGGGCCTATATACATAGAAAGAATTGTTCCACAAGACCTTAACGATTACAAATGTTTTATGGTTCCTATTTGTAGCAGAATGGTGAAATTTTTCATTGACTAAAAATATATCATTGAAACTATGGGATTTTGTCTTTAAAAAAAAGTTTGTTGTATTGTACTTAGCAAAATAAATGACATTGCAAATATGACATTTTTTATTTTAAAAATAATTGTACATCACCAGAATAATTTCCAGTATCCCTCCCCTTTATCCCTCCCATACAGCCATTCCATATAGCAAATATTTTTTAAAGGAAAAAGATGTTCAAAACAGCAAAACAGATTAATATGTTTAAAAATTCTGAAAAGATATGCAATGTTCCACACTTGTAGACAGCTCAGTTCTACAAAGGGGGTGTCTTCTCATATTTCTTTTTCAAGACCATTATTGTTCTTTGTAATTTTGCAATATTCACTTTTTTGTGATTATTTCCATTTTTCTTGCTGAAGTCATATACATATATGTATATACACACATACATTTATATACACACACATATATGTATATATATAGTTTTCTTGGCTCTACTTACTTCACTTTGCATCCAATCATGTAAATCTTCCCATACTCATCATTTGTATAGTCCAATAATATTACATTACATTAATGTACCACAACTTGTTTAGCCATTCATCAATCAATGGGCATCTACTTTGTTTCTAAGTCCTTGCTATTACAAAAAGTACTACTATGAATATTTTGGTGTAATCAACCAATGGTATACATTTTCATCTGTACCTAGGAGACCATGGAAAACAATAGTGAGGAAACAATGCAAGGTGTTCTCTCCTCCTAACCCTTCCCCCAGTAATGCTAAAGACTGAGCTCATAGCTCATAGTTTTAAAGCTGGAAAGGTCTGTAGACATCATCTAAGTATGAATAACTGGCAACATGGGTGCCCTTCCTTCTTGCCTTCTTTTCTCCCTTCTCCTGTCTTGGGTACCCAGACCTCATGGAGCAACACAGTTAGAAAAGTAAGATTACTGCTCATCCAAGTTGCATGGATTGGGAGTGACCAAATACAAACCTTCCAGGGAGACGAAAGACAGCTATCTGCCTTACCACTGTGTCCTAAAGCCTCTAGGCCTTATTAAGTGACCTGCTCTTGGACCCTACAGATCGCTAGGGTCCCTGAACTCCCTTCCTAGTGTACCCTAAGAACACTTGGACCTTGGTATCTGCCTCACCACTGATCCCTTAGGACTTTAAGGTCTTTCCATCTACACTTGAGCTAACTTTTTTTGTTAATATACGTGGTTCTCCCCCAGTTTGAATATAAGATCCTTGAGGTCAGAGATTTTTTTTTTTAATTTGCAACCCCATTACTTAGCACAGTGCTAGTAAAATAAGCTTTAAATTTTTTTTTATTCATTTATTCATCTAGTTCAACCTCCTCATGATGAAAGAACTGAGTCTCAGAGAGGTTGAGGCACTTTCTTGAGGTCACACAGACAGTAAGTGTCAAAGTCAAAAATTCAGAATTGGGTCCTCAGCTCCAAAGCCAGGGTTCTTTCACCTGCACCACACTGCCTCCTTGTGGACTATACCTGTTCCCAATACTGGGAGATGCATTGCCTAGAACAGATGAATAATGCATCTATGGATACCCTCCAGCCAAACCACAAGCTTAGTACAAGTCTATCAGGATGCTTTTTAGCATGGCCAAGATGGAGAAATCCCTGAGTAGGCCATTCATTTTAAGCAAATGAGTGCTAGGAGCCCCAATCCTGATCAGAAAAGTCTACTTATTGATTGAACCAGAGACAGTAAGGAGCCTTAATAGGAATTCTTGGAGAAGAGAGCCAAAAGAAACACCATTGATTTCTATTAAAAATTAAAATGAGAGATTACAACTTTATCATGATATATTACAGGGCCTTAAGCACCATTACCAACCTGAACTAGCTCTGGACCCCTGGACAACTGGCTTTGGAGTTGAGGACCCAATTCTGAATTTCTGACTTAGACACTTATTGTCTGTATGACCTCTACTTTAGTTTCCTTAACTGGAAAATGAAAATAATAATATGCCTGGCACATAGCAGACACTTAACAATGGTTTATTCCCTCCCTCTCCTCCTTCCTATCCTTGATCCCTAAACTAACAGGCTACGGTGATATTTATCAATTTGGATTTCAGGGGTGAAAAGCATGTCACACACAACCTGGTCTGGATACAGAAGAGTGATTAATATTAATTGATCTTCCAGAGCTAGTATAGCCTGTATGAATGTCCACTTGGATTATGCAATACTCTGAAAGTCTTCCACTATTTCAAGACTTTTTGGAGGGAGGTGAGGGGGTAAGGGAGTAGGAGAGTAGTGTTTTATTGCAGCAATATCACTGCTCCTGGGATCATCCTGCTCACCAAGCCAAATTAATCCAAATTGTTCTCCTGGACTAATGCCAGCCCAGATATTTGCTAATTTGAAAACATGCCAACCTGAAAAGGAGAATATAAAGTTCCTGTGGGACTTACTAGGCTAGTAAGGAATCAGTCTGGAAGAATCTATTAATGGAGAAAACTATCCTTCTATGGGGAATCCCTTCCTTAATGGTTCTTCAGTGCTACAGAGTACCACTGCTATTTTATCTTCAGATTCTTGACCCTGGCAGCAACTCTCAATATGCTGAAGTACCCCCAAAGTTTTCCAATTGATACCAGAGGCAAGAGGTGAATTTGATGCCTATTAAGCACCTTGGTCCTTAGCTAGCTTTGCTCAGACCAGCAGAAACAGTTTTTCACAGTGACCATATACAACATTAGCAGTGGGACTGTCCTTTCACAGGCCTCCCACAAACTGACTAATTAAGGAAAGAATTATACAATCTGGGGCAGCTAGATGGCGCAGTGGATAGAGCACCGGCCCTGGAGTCAGGAGTACCTGAGTTCAAATCCGGCCTCAGACACTTAACACCTACTAGCTGTGTGACCCTGGGCAAGTCACTTAACCCCAATTGCCTCACTTAAAAAAAAAAAAAAAAAGAATTATACAATCTGAGAGGTGATCCTTGACGTCAAAAGCACATTTGAGATATGGAAGTCCTACCTCAAGTAGTACCCATCACTGTTTACACTGACCATTAGAACTTAGATCACCTTCAAATACATAGAGGTCAGTTAACTAGTTTATGTGTCAACCTTGTGCCAGGCATTGTGCAAAGTCCTGGGGATGAAAATGATATGGGGGAATGGGGTACAGGGTGGGTTAGGGGATGGGGTTCTTAGGAATTCCTCTTTAAAAAATTACACCCTCTTGCACACAAAAAGTAGTTAGAATAAGGTGGTAGTTTATTTAGGAGCAAGGGAAGGGAAGGGTGGGGGGAAGGGAAACCATGACAGAAATCCTTGGACTTCTCATGGGGAGACAGGCACAAAGCACATGGCTCAGAGGTACCAAATCTCCTCGAACAGGAGACTGGAAGGTACTTTTATAGAGGACTGATGGGGGTGGACCATCTGCCTGTGGAAAGTTCCTTTAGTGAGGGTGGACCATCCCCCACTGGTGGTAGCTGGGGGAATTGGGTGAGGAGTGGAGGACCATCCCCCACTGGTAGTGACTAGAGGAATTGGGTGAGGGGTGGCTACAGATCCCTCTTCAGAATGCAAAGGCCGCAGCCACACCCAAATTTATCTCCCCAGGGTAAGGGAGACCAGAATGAAGGGTAGGAATCCGAAGCTAGCTCAGTCCGATGTGGTTCAGCTTATCTCTCTAGGCTTTATCTGTCCTCTGGTTTAGTTTCTCAAGGAGAAGGTTCCTTGATGTGCCCCAGAGAACTTCTGGGGTGCTCTGTACCCCATGAAAAAAAGAAAGTCAAAATGCAATTCCTACTCTCAAGGAACTCACAGTCTAATGGAACCCATGTGCAAACAACTATGTACAAACAAGATATATGCAGGATAAATTGGGGATAGTCTCAGGGGAAGGGTACTAAGATTAAGGAGGACTGTAAAAAAACTTGTTGCAATAGGCAGGATTTTACAGAGACTTGAAGAAAACCTAGGCTAGGAGGTGAAAAGGAGGAGGGAGAGAATTCTAGGCAGAGAAAATGCCCAGAATCAGGAGATAGAGTTGTATGCAAAGAACAGCAAGAAAACCAGTGTTAACAGATCAAAGAGAACATGGAAAAGAGTGAAGTGTAAGAAGACAGAAAAGAGGCCAGATTACAAAGCACTTTGAAAACCAAAAGATTTCATATTTGATCCTGGAGGTAATTAAGAAGCAATTGGTATTTATTGCGGGGAGGGGCATGATATATGATCAGACTTAGGCTAGGAAGATTGATTTGACAACTGAGTAGAGGATGGACTAAAGTAGGAAGAGGTAGAGCTCAATCAATACCTGGATTGAATGGAGATTAAGCCTGAATTTGGATATCTGATGGATCAATTATCCTGACAGGCCTACCTACAGCCTATAGTTTTGCAGTCAGATTAACCTGACTAACAAAAATAAGCTACAAGAAGTGAGAACGGGAGGCAGCTAGGTGGCACAGTGGATAAAGCACCAGCCCTGGATTCAGGAGTACCTGAGTTCAAATCCAGCCTCAGACACTTGACACTTACTAGCTGTGTGACCCTGGGCAAGTCACTTAACCCCCACTGCCCTGCAAAAAAAAAAAAAGAAGTGAGAACGGGGTATCTATATTTAGGCCCAGCTATCTACTCTTCAAAAGTGGATACAATGATTCTCCTTAAGGAATGGGTTAGTCTCAATCTCTTCATCCCCCATTTGTATCTGTCCATTTCTCCTAGCAAGACTCAAGGGACAGTGTTCCATCCTTGCTACCCAACAGGTCTCAGAAGCCTTTCAATTACTTACACAGCTACCTGATACCTTTGGTATCATTGACCATATGGCATGTCAATAAATGACCAGTCATATGAAATAGATGTACAGGCCTTCAAGGAATCAGTGAGGTAACCAACCTTCTTGTGGGGATATTTTCAGATTCCATAGTCTTTAGGGGATTATAGCAATCGATGTATCTAGAGATGAAAAAGACATTGTTTCATCCTCCCTAACTCTAATATTGCTACTTGCAGGATGACCCTGGCAGTTTGGGGGCATAAAGATAACATTTATTAAAGTGTCTTGTTTTAAACACTGTAATTCCTTTCCCTAGTCCCTCCTTATTCAAGTATGATTAGGAGCTAGTAATTAATAAAGTAAATATTATTAAATGGGTGAAATTATTTTCTATCAAATATTTTATTTCATCAGATTATCTTTCTTTACATGATTTACATTTTAGTGTTCACCTATAACCTCATGAGACTTGCAAATTTTCTACTTTTCATTCTTTCTTTCTCCCTGGTCTCTGTATCTCACCCAGGCTGGAAGTGCTATAGAAATGCTGGCTTTTATTATTATTGAGATGATATTTTTTGAAAGCACAAGTATCACTTCCAACCCAGGTTTTTTCTGATCTCCTCAGTAAAGAACACGCTTGCTCTTGAAATTATTCTATATATACTTTGTTTTTACTACTTATGTGTGTACATGTTATATCCTTACAGGAAAATGTAAGTTTCTAGAGGACAGAGACAGTTTTGTCTTTGCAACTCCAGCATCTATCAAAGTGTCCTACTCATAGATATTCAATAAATGTTTATTGAATTGAATCTAATAATCCTGCCAAAGAGTGTGCCAAATAGGTAGGAGGAAACCCAGAAGATAGCAGTGCCATGAAAACTTAGAGAGGAAAGAGAATCCAGAAGAAGAGTCAACAGTGTCAAATGTTGTACACTAGCTGTGTGACCCTGGGCAAATCACTTAACCCTCATTGCCCTGCAAAAAAAAAAAAAAAAAAGATAGTTGGAGATCCTTGCCATGCATTGGTTTGGTTTTTTTTTTTTTTTTTTTGTGGGGCAATGAGGGTTAAGTGACTTGCCCAGGGTCACACAGCTAGTAAGTGTCAAGTATCTGAGGCTGGATTTGAACTCAGGTCCTCCTGAATCCAGGGCCGGTGCTTTATCCACTGTGCCACCTAGCTACCCCCAAAAGGTAACTCTTAAAGAAAAGACCCAGCACCATATAAGCAATAGATGTGATTTGAGGTTAGCTGATAATTTGAACTATCAATGCTGGTGTCAAGTGTTGGAGGGCGGATTTAAACTCAGGTCTTCCTGAATCCACAGCCTGATGCTTTATCCACTGTGTCACCTATTTGCCCTTCATCTATCATTCTTTTTTTTCTTTTTCTCTTTCTTTTTTTTTTTTGTGAGGCAATTGGGGTTAAGTGACTTGCCTAAGGTCACACAGCTAGTAAGTGTTAAGTGTCTGAGGCCGGATTTGAACTCAGGTCCTCCTGAATCCAGGGCCGGTGCTCTATCCACTGCGCCACCTAGCTGCCCCCAAATTTTTATTTTTTTATTTTTTTATTTTTTAGTGAGGCAATTGGGGTTAAGTGACTTGTCCAGGTTACAGCTAGTAAGTGTTAAGTGTCTGAAGCCGGATTTGAACTCAGGTACTCCTGACTCCAGGGCCAGTGCTCTATCCACTGCACCACCTAGCTGCCCCTCCCCCCATCATTCTTAATACCAAATTATCACAGAATGAATTCTAAGATTTTTAGACCTACTTCAGTTATTTACTTTAAAAATCAAATATCAGTGGGCCTACCTGGTGTCCTCATCAAGGAGGCACAATTAATAACAAATAACTGAAACCAGATTTTACCAATCTGTCTCCAGAATATTAAATCAAAAAACTGATAGAACAGACTCCTAGAAGCATAAATACTGAAAGCTTTCATTCTTGGGCTAATGAAATCAAAGAAGGCTTAGATTTTTGTATCCTATAATTTTAGAAGTGAAGGAACATGATAGAAATGGTTAAAGCATTGGTTTTGTCTAGTTACTTGTTCCAAGTAATTTTCAGAAGACTATATTAGAAATAAAATTAAGTCGAGTGGGTTCCCTTAAAGGGTTAAACTGCCACACTATTAGCTGTTTTTCCATAGGCTGCCCATTTTTATCAATTTAAATTACAAGTTCCAGAGCCAAGAGCTCTACCAGTAATAACAGGCAACTGGTTATCAACCACTGTCAGGATGACACCGATTGTTCTAGAGATTCCTGGAAGGATGATCTCTAAATACAGAAAGCTTCCTCATCCACCTAATGAGAGGACTGAGCTAATGAGCTTCGAGGTTCCTCCCAAAGTTCTATGATTCTGTGATTAGAATAGAATTAGTTTTGGGTTGGAGATAAAGGGGAGGTAGGAAAAAACTTTGCAAAATAACCTCAGTGAGAAAGGGAAAGTATTGAGAATTCTGGGCAAACTGCAGATCATGCCTATTAGGCTTTTTAACTTAGAACCTCCTTACCAATCTTCCCCCAAATCACACTGTTACTACCTGCTTCTATCTTGCACATGGAGCCCTATTGTGGAACAGGAACAAGAGGAGGCAAATAAATTTGCATGTTTAGGTGTATGTCTATATTCTGGATTGTAGATGTCAATTTTTCATTCATTCATTAATTGTTAAACTGTTTCACCTAATTAGCATGAATACTGTTTATCTTGGACAGAATTGAAGACAAAAATCATTCAAGCCCATAAGGGTATAAGACCATATTAGTTTGAAATGTGTTCTATAATTTTAAGTGGAATGTGTCAACCACAAAAAGCCAAGTTACAGTTATATGTGTATGTATGTGCATGTGTGTATATTTATATGCATATATGCATACATATATTATTAATATATATAGCAAGGGTTCTCAGCCTCTTTTGTGACATGAACCTCTTTGGCAGTCTGTTGAAACCTATGGATCCCTTATCAGAATAAAGTTTTTAAATAAGTGAAGGAAACACTAAACATCAGTTGGAGGTTAGTGAAAATAAAGATGTTATTTTTTTCTTATCCAAATTCATGGACCCCAGGTTAAGATCCTCTCCTCTAAAGGTGACATGGTATAATGGAAAGAATTTCAAATTTGGAGTCAAGAAAAATTTAGATTAAAATTCTACCTCAAAAACAGGAGCTATGTGCCCTAAGCAGCTCCCTAAGATTTATCTTCCAGACAGGTTACAATATTTGTTAGCAGAGGGAGCACACACACACACTAAAGAAATCATGGATCCTTGGTGTATTTCAATTTACCCCTATGTATATGTTCACAAAAGTGAACTCATTTTAGAAGGGATGAGAATCAACTGAGGAAATCAAGTAAATAGATTATTTACGTCGATAAATTGATTCTCCCAAGATGAAAGTGATCTTTTCCTCCTTGGTTCTCTCATAGTACTTTGTTCATGCCTCTTCTATATATTTAAGAAATTCTGTTTTATCTCCTTTACTAGAAGATTGTTATCTCCATGAAAGCCTACTGTCTTTTCATCTATATATTACCCAGTGTCTAACATAGTACATTACTGAAGTAGACAAATATTTAATTGACTGAATTAAATTTAATAATTACCATCATAAATTGGAAAGTACTTCCAGAGTTTACTTATGTCAGAACTGTATTTAATTCCTAACGTGTTTTTCCTTACTTAAGTACCTCACCGATGCTAATTTCAGGAGTGCTTTCTCATTGAACCAAGGAAGTAGGCTCAGTATATTTCATTCAGTCCATAGGAGAAGTTCCTGAATACCACTTTAAGCAAGCCACTAAAAGAAAAAGATTTATTAGAATGTACACCAGTGGTATCAAACTCAAATAGAAACAGGGGCCACTAATGTATACATAAAAATTCCTTGCAGGCCATATATTGACTTAGTTTTTAAAATATTAAATTCTTTCTATTATAAAATATAAAATTTTAAAATATAAAATTATTTTGTTCAACCTTCCCCAATTACATTTAAATCTGATACCTGGGAGTGCTGGGCCCATGCATATCTGACACTTCAGTAATTACAACTGCTGATGACACCATACAAAACTAGGAAAGATGCATAGACTTAAGTTTGAGGGACCGTGGAGATCTTTTAATCCAACCACATCATTTTACAGATGAGGGTAGTCTAAGGGAGGTAAAAGAGACTGGTTCCAAGATCATATGGTGATTACACATAGTGTAACCACCGTGTGTAACCAGTATTAGGACCCTAGTCTCCTTAATTCCTAGTCCAAGATTCTTTCCTTTGGAGAACACTGAAAATAAACCTTCCAACCAAGAGAATTACTTAGAAGTTACAAATCACCATAGGATCTCAGAATTTAAAGATGTAAAGAATTAATTGTAATTTGAGGTTTCTATGACCCCATCTTTTGTCTAAAATTAGAAGCCCCTAGGTGTGCCCCAGCTGGGGCTCAGGTGCCAGGCCTTCAGGTGGCACGGTGCTCCACCCACCTTGCACTGAAGCCTACGTGGGCCTGGCCAAATTATAATGATGGGAAGCTGGGTGAGGGCAGTCAGGTGACCTTTGGCGTGGGGAAGCTGGGAGGCTGGCCGTTCTACAACTGCTTGTTAATTCTGTCAATCAGGGCTGCCAACCAATTAGCTTGGGGCTGTGTGTGTAACCACCCTGTTTCCTGTGAGAGAGGGGTTTGCTGGGAAAGAGAAGCGAGGAGATTCGCCATTCTGGCATGTGAGAAGGAGAGAGATGGGGCACAGCCGTTTTGCTTTGGAAACAGCTGAGACCAGTTGGTGTGATTCCAGGTCGTATTATTTTCCTTTCCCCATTCCCTTTTTCCCTTGTCCCTAGTTCTACTAATCTTACTTGTGTTTTAAATTCGTTCTTGTTAATAAATTCTGTTCCATTTTTTTTTTTTGAAAGAGGCTGTTGCTGTGTGACCCTGGGCAAGTCACTTAACCCCAATTGCCTCACCAAAAAACAAAACAAAACAAAACAAAAAAAGAAAGAGGCTGTTAATCTCCTTCCTTACCCCAATATTACGGTGAGCCACCTAACTAACACTCCCCAATTAAAATTTGGCCCTTACAAAGAGAACTGAGGGGGTCCCCTGCCTCAGACTAAACAAACATAGACACAAACATATGCATGGTGCAGAAATAATCTGAATATATCCATAACTCAAAGGGCCAGTTCTCCCCTCATTTATGGGGCCTCCTCTTTGGTAGAACTCTCTCCTCATTGGTGGAAATTGATTATTCAACACCCTGTGCCTGCAAGATGGGTTGGACAGAGCAGGGAAAGAAGGGAGATTCAGTCTCTTCAGTCTTGTTAGGGTTCTTCTGGCCTCCAGTTCTAAGAGAAAAGACATGGAGACTTTTTTGTTGTTGTTTTTGTTTTTGTTTGGTGAGGCAATTGGGGTTAAGAGACTTGCCCAAGGTCACACAGCTAGTAAGTGTTAAGTGTCTGAGGCCGGATTTGAACTCGGGTCCTCCTGAATCCAGGGCCAGTGCTCAATCGACTGCACCACCTAGCTGCCCCGACATGGAGACTTTTGACCTCTTTAGGACCACAAAAGGAAAATGACTCTGAGAAGAAGCTGACATATATCATGTCCTTATTCCAAGATTGTCATACTAGAACCTTTTGGGTGTTTCCCTTGTGTGAAATCTGGGACTTTGATTGAACTATGTTACCTCATTCCAAATAGGAGAGCTCCTTCAATCTATATTGTCTGGTATATATTCTCATATGTATACTTTATCTGATTTCTATTTTGCTATGTAAAGAATTAATTTTTATTTGATGTTTTTATGACCCTATCTTTTGGCTAGAATTTTTAAAAAACCTTGGTGTACTCACTGGCCTGGGGCTCTGCAAATGGCATGGTGCTCCACCCACTGGTTGTAGCCATCACCATGGTGCTGGCACCTCATGTCATCACCATTCCCTGATGCCTACGTGGGCCTGGCAAAATTATAATGATTGGAAGCCCAGTGAGGGCAGTCATGTGACTGTCAGAGTGGCCAGCCAATTGGCTGGGGGCTGTGCATGGTCAGCCTGGAGTCTGCTGGGAAGAAGGGAGGCTGTTAGCCATTCTAGCTTGAAGCTGGAAGGCTACGGGACACTGCTGTGTGTTCTCAGCTGATTCCTGGGCGGTGGTGTTGTTCAGGTTGTATTATTTCCCTTTCCCATTTTATTTCCTTTCCCTTAATCCTACTGATCCTGTTTTTTTAAGTTTGTTCTTGTTAAATAAATCCTGCTTTGTTTTGAGGCAGGCTGTCAGTTTCCCTCCTTGACCCAATATTGCTGTGAGCCACCTAGTTAACACTCCCCAATTAAAAATTGGTCCCTACAGCTATGAACTTGGATAAATGAGTTTCTTTGTTATATGCATGTTTATTGTGGAACTGGTATTTGGTGGAAAAGGGATCAAGTCTTAGATACAAAATTTGGGGCTTCCTTTTCCTCATTAATGAGTAGCAATCAGGAGTTTAGCTTGAACCTAAAAATTATATTTGCCCTAGAATAATAATATTTAAGGAAGCAGATAGATATAATTCTAGCCTAGTAGCCCTCTCCCTTAGGAGAGCAGAATAAATGAATTAAAGGCTCCCTTGGTGAAGAGTAGAGGGAGAATACACTAGGAATGTCTATTCTTATAGGAATGCTGATAACTTATGTAGATTTACTTTATATCCTGCTACTTTGCTAAAATCATTAATTGTTTCAACTAACTTTTTAGTTGAGTCTTTGGGATTTTCCAAGAATATCATCATATTGTCTACAAAAAGAAATAATTTTATCACCTCACTCCCTATTCTGATTCCTTCAATTTCTTTTTCTTCTCTTATTGCTATTGCTAGGATTTCCAATACAATATTTAATAATATTGGTGACAATGGGGATCCTTGTTTCACAACTGATCTTACTGGGAAGGCCTCTGGTTTATCCCCATTACAAATAATGCTTGCTGATGGTTTTAGATAAGTGCTTTTTTTTCAATTTAAGGAAAAACTCATTTGTACTTTTACTTTCAAGTGGTTTGGTTTTTTTTTTTTTTTTTTGGTTTGGTTTGGGTTTTTTGGTGAGGCAATTGGGGTTAAGTGACTTGCCCAGGGTCACACAGCTAGTAAGTGTCAAGTGTCTTGAGGTCGAATTTGAACTCAGATCCTCCTGAATCCAGGACCAGTGCTCTATCCACTGCACCACCTAGCTGCCCCTCAAGTGTTTTTGATAGAAATGAATGTTGTATTTTATCAAAAGCTTTTTCTGCATCTATTGATGTAGTCATATGATTTTTAACCTTTTATCATTGATGAATCAATTATGTTAATAGTTTTCCTTATGTTAAACCATCAGTGCATTCCTGGTATAAATCCTACTTGATCATAATGTATAATCAGCATTATAGGAATATTTAAAGTATAAAGTAAGGACATTTAGTAGTACCAGATCTTAAACTGTATTATAAGGCAGTAATTATCAAAACTATCTACCCCTCCCCCCCCCAAAAAAAACTATCTGGTACTGGCTAAGAAATAGAAAGGTAGATCACTGGAATAAAGTCGACATACAATTTACAGCAGCAAATAAACATAATAGCTTTGTATTTGACAGGTGTAAAGACTTAAGATTTTGTGATAAGAATTCATTATTTGGTAAAAAAAATTGTTGCAAAAACAAGAAACTGGAGGTGAACCAATATTTCACACCATTTGCCAAGATAAGATCAAAATGGATATATGATCTAGATATCAAGAGAGATTTTTAGAAGATAATTATAAGAATATATTACTTATCAGATTTATGGATTATGAATAAACAGAAGATAGAGAGCAAAGTTACATATAAAATGGATAATTGTGATTACACTAAATTAAAAAGGTTTTGTACAAATAAAACAAATATAGGAAAGATTAGAAGGAAAGCAGAAAATTGAGAAAAAAATTTTATAAACAATTTACCAGATAAAGGTCTCGTATCTAAAATAAATAAAGAACTTTGTCAAATCTATAAGAATATGAGTCATTCCCCAACTGACCAATGGGCAAAGGATATGAATGAGAAGTTTTCCATTGAAGAAATCAAAATAATTTATAGTCATGTAAAAATACTCTAAATCATTATTGACTAGAGAAATGCAAATTAAAACAACCTTGAGATATCATTTTACACCTACCAGATTGGCTAAAATGATAGAAGGGGAAAATGACAAATGCTGGAGAGGATGTGGAAAAATTGGGATAATTCGTTGTTATTAGAATTGTAAAATGATCCAACCATTTTGAAGTGAAATCTGGAATTATGGCCAAAAAGTTATTAAACTACCCATACCCTTTGACCCAACATCATCTCTAGTTGGTCTATTTCCAAAGATGATTAAGGAAAAAGGAAAAGAACCTATATGTTCTAAAATGTTTATAGTAGCTCTCTTTGTGATGAAAAAGAACTGGAAATTGCAGGGATGCCCACAAATTGTGTTATATGATTGTGATAGAATATTACTGTGTTATAAGAAATGATGAGCTCAATGATTTTAGAAAAACATGGAGGGGGCAGCTAGGTGGCACAGTGGATAAAGCTCTGGCCTTGGATTCAGGAGGACCTGAGTTCAAATCCAGCCTCAGACACTTGACACTTACTAGCTGTGTGACCCTGGGCAAGTCACTTAACCCCAATTGCCTCACCAAAAAAAAAAGAAAGAAAGAAAAAGAAAAACATGGAAAGACCTGCACAAAATAATAAAGAGCAAAATGAGCAGAACCAAGAGAACATTGCATTCAGTAACAGCAATATTGTTTTAAGAACAACTTTAAGTGAATAAGTAATTTTGCCTATTATAAATACCCAAATTAAGTATAAAGGACATATGAAGAAAGATGCTATCTGCATTCAAAGAAAAAACTGATAAATAGAAGTATGTAGAGAATAATTTTACATTTATATACCTATTTGTGTCTTATGGCAGCCATCTCTAGGGTCAAGGTGGAAGAAAAAGAAAAAAGGAAAATTTACATGATAATTTTGTTTATTTGAAAGGAAAGTCGTGCATAGTAGATTTGCAGTTTCATGTACAATCATTTCTTTTGCGTGTGTTCTGTTATGGAAATGCTTGTTTTATTCCACAATTTCTTTTTAAAGTTTTAATTAAAAAAAGAATGTCTATTCTTGCCTCCCTGCAAGCCACAGAAGGCTTACATCTAAGATGTTACATCTAAGGCCTTATCTAGGATAAAATTGGACCCTTCACTTTACTGGGGAACCTTAGAGAAATTATCTGCCCAAGATTTTTGATTCTTTGATCATATTTGAACTTGTGAAATCCTAAAGAAATCTGGAAAGAAAGGAAGAAAGTTTAGGGGGCAAACATATATAGTTGGGGGAGGGTTAGCTGTGTGTTCCCTTACAAGTCAATTCCGTTGGTGTAATTTTGCAAACTTCATTTGTTGATTGCTTGACTGTTTAAATATGATAATTTTGTATTATTAAATTCTTGTATAAGTATTGCTACTGTTACTGTATTACTGAGTCTTTTTTAAGTATTGATATTAAGTTTAATATGAGAAATATGGAATCAAAAGATCGCTAATAGAATTGTTCATATTGTACTTTTATATTTAAAAAGATCTATACTGCCTGTCTTTTGGGTTTTTGTTTTTTTGTTTGTTTTGGGGGCAGAGCAATGAGGGTTAAGTGACTTGCCCAGGGTCACACAGCTAGTAAGTGTCAAATGTCCGAGGCCAGATTTGAACTCAGGTACTCCTGAATCCAGGGCCAGTGCTTTATTCACTGCATGACCTAGCTGCCCAACTACTTGTCTTTTGTGGATATAAAATGCCTCATAACTTCTTAGGGTGAGATGCCTATGCCTAAAATCCACAAGTAGTTAACATTCTTTGCTACTTCTCTGAGCCCAATTATCTTCTTGTACTGATGGGCAAGTTTGCAATTCCATTTAGTTTACCCTAGCAGTAACAAGTATCCATGTGAAAATTTGGGGTGTCCTTTGGGTTAAGGGACCCAAATCAAATTGCCTGGCCTTCTGTGGGGGCTGTCTATACTTAAGGAACCCCTAAAGAATTTTGATTGGCCTTATGCACTGAGGGAATCACTGAAAGAGTTTCCACCCAGGACAGTTTTTTCATCTGAGAAAGGGGCAATGCCAAGTTGACCCTAGGTCCCTAATCTCTGTAGGGAGAGGTTCATGTAGTTTGGAAAGCTCAAGGTGAACTAGGTTTCTATTAGAGACAGAAGGTATATGTCTCTGTCTTTGCTCTTTCTTTTTTCATATGGGTTGAGAAAAAGCTAAATAAGCAGAAATATATGGCAAACTTTGTGACATGTTCCTTGTTTCTGCAAATGTTCCTTGAATTTGCAAGGATATATTTGTGGATAATTGTGATTTTAATCTATACGTAGTCAGGATGCTCAAACCAAGACCACCCCGCTCTTTTTACTCCTCTTTATTATTAGGAGAAACCCTGTTTTCCAGAGCTAAGGCCCAGCAAGCAAGCTATGTCCTAAGCTTGGTATTACAACAATGCTTTGCGCTCACCCATTAGGTGAACTCTGCTACAGCAAAATCCCAGGATTCTTTCACAGTGGCCCTAGGTGGTTCCTGAGCTTGGACAAGCACCTGCAGGAAGCTCATTCCAGTCATGAAGCCCTGCTATGAACCAAACTTACCTCATTGTTGCTGTTATCCCCTCAGAGCCATAGCTACAGCTCACTTCGGTCGTTGCCACTGCTATATGCATCAAGGCTTGGCCTTACTAAAGTGGGTCTCCTTGGTATTAGAGCAGAACCTGGCATGCATATCTAGTTTCCCTCCTCCAGTGGAATAAAGAATGTTTTGGGCTTATAACTACTGTTAGCTCTTTTGTTTTGTTTTGTTTTACTTTTCCAACTTAACAGTTGGAGTATTGAGCAGCTAGGTGGTACAGTGGTTAGAGCACCAGCCCTGGATTCAGGAGGACCTGAGTTCAAATCCGGCCTCAGACACTTAACACTTACTAGCTGTGTGACCCTAGGCAAGTCACTTAACCCCAATTGCCTCACCAAAAAAAAAAAGAAAAGAAAAGAAAAAATAGTTGGGGTATTAACTCCATGAGGTCTTTGGTACTTTTCAGAGTTACAGTAGTTGCATAACCTCTGGGACTCTGTGCTCATTAATTTTCAGGATTTGACAACGTACAGGATTGTATGTGATACTGTAACAACGGCTAGTTTGAGGTATGGCAATGAGGAAGCAAGTGAAAGTACATTGCTTATGAGGGGCAGCTAGGTGGCGCAGTGGATAAAGCACCAGCCCTGGATTCAGGAGTATCTGAGTTCAAATCCGGCCTCAGACACTTGACACTTACTAGCTGTGTGACCCTGGGCAAGCCATTTAACCCTCATTGCCCTGAATAAAAAATGTACCCTTGCCTATTTGCCAGGATAGCAAATTTCAGGTGGGAAAATATGTAACATGGCTTGCCTGGGCATACCCAGATCACCTAGAACTTGGAGGCTCCCTGTCTCCTACCATGTAGTGGAGTAGCCTCCTTTGATTAGCTGTGTAGCTGGAAAGGTAGCATCTTTAAAATTGGCCAGCCTGAGACAGTTTCTCCTTACCTGCTACTTCTGATATTCAGACAGTGAAGTTCCTAGTCCATCCACTGTAAAGTATTAACATTAGTGTACCTCTCTTCCCCATAGCCTCTCTAATATTTATCATCTGAAAGAGCTTTCTAAAAAGTTGCTAACAATTTCCTTTCACTTCAAAATTTTTTTTATTCTAAACACCCCTCCCCACAAAATGACCATTTCCATATGCATAGAACACAAAAAGAAAATTGTATATGAAAGTGTGAGTCTGTTTCATGCCACTTACTTTTTAAAGAATGCAATAAAATTGTACATATTACTTCCAAAACTGCCTTGCTTGCCTGTGCTTCCTTTGGGACTTCAGATCCTGCGTTGTAAGAAATGTTTCAATGGCCCTCTTGGGGGGGGGGGGCGGGGGGGCCCCCCGCAGGGTTATAGGGTTATATCACTATTACTAACCCTCTTTCTTCTCCACAACCGCCGGTCTCCCATTTTAAAAAGAGAAAAATACCTTGTAACAAATAAGCATAGTTAAGCAAAACAAATTCACATGAGGGGCCATGTGCAGAAATGTCTCTTTTTATCCCCTCTCCATCAGATGGTGCATAACACACTTCATCATTAGCCCTCTGGGGACAGGATTGCTCTCTGCATTGATTTTTAAGTCATTCAGAGTTATTTTTCTATACAGTATTGTCCTTGTTTAAACTGTTCTATTGGTTCTGCTCACTTCACTTTTCATTAATTCATACTACCCATCATTTCTTTGCAGATGATTCTGCAGTCTTTATCCTTTCTTTTGGTAGCATAGTATTTTATTACATTCATATACCAAAATTTGTTCAGCCTTTCCACAATTTAAAGGTAACTCCCTTATTTCTATTTCTTCTTTTCCTCTCCTTTTCCTTTGCTTTCTTCTTTTTTAACTACCTCCTTCAGGTTCAGGAACTTTTTTCACCTGCATTTATTTCCTCCTTGATATTATCCTTCTTAAGTCCCCCCCATGCCTAATTATTTCCCTCTTGAGTTTGATTAATTTTTAAATTAATTGTGTGTGTATGTGCACATGTATATGTGTATTGAACTCTCCTTTATCCAGTTCAAATCGAGGCCTAGGCCTCATCTTCTATCCTGATCCAAAATCCAGATGTATGTGATTCTGTTACATTTTGAATTTCAAGGCACTGCCATCCTTCTAGCTGATAAAGGGAAACTGATAGGAGAAAGCACGTGGGTCCTTAGGATTCCTCTGTAAAGAATTACACTCTCGCACAAGACCTAATCAGGAATAAGAGAACAGGTTTATTGGGGTACAAGAGAAACCGGCCGGGAGGAAGGTTTTGCCAGAACAAAACGCTTTCCCCCCCTACTAACTTGTGGGGTGCCATTTTATAGGGTTTAGATGAGGGTGGGTAAGAGTCTCTTATTGGGTGAGGGGCTGGTGATCTTCCCGCGTTGCGCTGGGGTAGGAAGAATCCCTCCTGAGAGATCTGGTGGTGGGTGTCAACTTTGTCCTGATGGGTCTAAGCAGTCTGCTGATGGGCGGTTCCAGGTGGTCTTCTCCTGGATTACCTCATCCAGATGTTTAGGAGGACTGGAATGTGGGGTGATGGTCCTGGAGCATGCTCAGTTCGATCTCTGCCGCTTATCTCCGTTAGGTGAGTGTGTGTGTCCTTGATTGTGTTCAAGGAGAGGCCTACTTGATTTCAAGGGAAAACCCCTGAGGTTTCAAGGAAAAAGTTCCTTGAACCCCCCAGAGAATTGTTGGGGTGACCAGGGCCCATAATCCTCCCATGACATAGCCATACAGTTTCATGACCTTATCCTCAGCTTGTCACTCTCCCTCATCCCTAATATGCAATTAGTTGGTGAATTCAATTGTTTCTCTTACCACTCTCATCCATCCCCTTCTCACAGACCACCATTTTGTTTCAAACCCTTCTCACCTGGACTATTGTAAGAACCTACTAGTTGGTCTCCATGCCTCAAGTTTCTACCATTAATCCACCTTTCCACATAGATGACAAATGGATTTTCTTTAAACAAAGGTCTAACCATGTCACTCCCCTACTCAATAAACTATAGTAGTTCATCACAAAATACAAATTCCTCTGTTCAATTTATTTTATTCTATTTTATTTTTTTGGTGAGGCAATTGGGGTTAAGTGACTTGCCCAGGGTCACACAGCTAGTGTTTAGTGTCTGAGGCTAGATTTGAATTCAGGTCCTCCTGACTCCAGGGCCAGTGCTCAATCCACTGAGCCACCTAGCTGCCCCATCTCTATTCACTTTAAAGCTCCATCTGGCTCCAAATATCCCTTCTAAACTCCATGCTTTCATCTTCTATACATTTCTTACTTAAATCTAAGCTGTTCGGTGAATTCCCTGTGTATACAAGTCTCTTCAGACATGCTCCATTTTACCTTTTACTGGGATTACTTTCAATGTAGGATGTCAAAATGTCATTCTTGAACATTTAACATCTCTCTTATGATGACTTCCCCTTATGGGGGGGAGTAGCTGACCCAAAGAATTGGAGGCTCATCATGAATCTTGTAAAATTAAAAGCTTTATTTGGAGAATGGAATATATGGCTGGGGAGACAGAATAACTATGGAAACTGTCTCTCTGAGTAAGGGAAGAGCTGGACTTTTTGTATGTTTACAAAACAAAGAAAGGGGAAGGAATTACAAAGCAACTGGGAGGAAAATGCAAAACTGGGAAGGGCCAAACAACTGGGAGGGGATTTTTTAATAATGGGTGATCAGTAATATATGCAGCATCCATCTATATCTTGCATATCATCTTGCAGACCTTGGTATTGCTTATCAGCATACCAGGATCATGCTCAGCCACACCTTATTCCTAAGGTAGAAGGCAGAGCTGTTTTTCCCTTGGGAAAGTTTAAGGATTCTTTGGGGGTTAGAATCTTTAGGTTTCTTGGGGTGCCACTACACCCTGATCCATTTTAGTGCATGGAATTGTTATAGGGACTAGCACCCCAGAAGTTCCTCGAGATACATCAAAGAACCTTCTCCTTGAGAAACTAAACCAAAGGACAGACACACCTAAAGAGATAAGTGGAACCTGATCTGGACTGAGCTAGCTCCAGGACCATTACCCTTCATTCCATTCTCTCTCACCCCTGGGGAGATAAGTTTGGGTGTGGCTGCTGCCTTTGTGGTTGGAGGAGGAGAGAGAGAGAGATGGCTTGAGAGATCCACAGCCACCCCTCACCCAATTCCTCCAGCCACCACCAGTGGGGGGTGGTCCTCTCTCAATAGGGGAACTTTCCACAGTCAATCACCTCATTCGACCTCTATAAAAGTATCTACCTGTCTCCTGCTGGAGGAGATAGGCATGGCACAGAGCATGGCTCTGAGATACCATTCTCCCCATGAGAAGAAGTCCAAATATTTCTCTCTTGGTTTCCCTTCCTCAGTCCCTAAATAAACTACTATCTTATTGTCATGGGGTGCAGAGCACCCCAGAAGTTCTCTGGGGCACATCAAGGAACCTTCTCCTTGAGAAACTAAACCAGAGGACAGATAACGCCTAGAGAGCTAAGCGGAACCAAATCGGACTGAGCCGCTTAGCGGACTCTCTAAAGAAATATACTAACCTACCTTCTGGGTTTCCTTTCTCCCTCTCCCACCTGACTCAACCTCCCGTTGGAGTCACAGAGAGATAGAGAGAGGATCAGCTTTCACATGCAACAATGGAGGGCAGCCTGAGTCTCCCTCCCTCGCTGAAAGCTCAAACAGACGTCTGGACCACGCTTGGCACACAAAACCTGGAGGTAGGGCCCTACCTTCTGGGTTTTTCTTCTCCCTCTCCCACCGGACTCAACTTCCTGTTTGAGTCACAGAGAGGTAGAGATGGTCAGCGTCTGCACGACAGCAGAGAGCAGCCTGGGATCCTCAGACTACACATTTCTGCGTAAGAACTCTTATGCTTATGTGTCTATTCCTTGGTGCTCTGCTCTTGGTTCAGACTATTCTCCTTAGATAGTAGTTATGGGAAAGAAAGGGAGTGTTCCGAAAAATTCACCTCTGGGGTGCATCCTAAGAGATTGGACTAAACTGGAATTTTAAATCTGAGAAAGAGATGTAAGATACATTTTTGTAACAATTTATGGCCACATTATCCGCTAGGAAGTGAAGGAAACTGGCCTGTACACGGCACCCTTAATTATAATACCATTTTGCAATTGGACAAGTTTTGCAAGCGTGAAGGGAGATGGACAGAGATTCCATACATATCAGCTTTTATGACTTTAAGCCAGAAGTCAAAGGGAAAGGATGAGGTCCCCTTGCCAGTTGAGAATCACTGCAAGTCCAAGCAATTAGCTAACCCTTTGGGCACCTCCTCTGAGACGCCATCCCCTCCTGCTCCTCAAACTCATTCCCTACCTGTTTCTCGTTTCACTCCTTCCCTGCCTGCTTCTGTACCTATGGGTCAAGCACTGTCTTATCACTCTATGACTGAGACCTCCCCTTGCCCACTGGCTGATCTCAGAACCAATTCCCTGTGCCACATGGGGAGTGGATGTCAGTCTCCTTCTATCCTGCTCTAAACCATTTACAATCTGGGGGAACTCCAATATGTTCCCATTTCTCCTGTTTTTTCCATTCAGCAGCCAATCCCATCTGCTTTACCTAATCTGCAGTCACCTATGGCCATCTCCTTTTCCCCTCCCCCACCTACTCCACAGCCAAAAGCTGTCACCCCTCCCCCACTGGGCCCTCCGCCCAATCCTCTGTCTTGGCCTCCACCTGGGCTATCTCCCCAACCCAGGTCCTTACCAGGTCCCACTGCTTCCCTGCTTCCATTAAGGGAATTTCCCATTGGGAAGGGCACAACATTAAGGCATGTCCCTTTTTCCATAAGCCGGTTATCTAAGATTAAAGAGAAATTGGGGAGTTACTCAGAGAACCCCACAAAGTTCATAGATGGCTTTAAATCTGTGACACTGGAGTTTGACCTTTCCTGGACCAATTTGCAAATTATTCTTGCCAGCTGTTGTACCCCTGACAAGAAAAAACAGATTTGGGACCTGGCGGTACAAGTTGGGGATGAACACTCGCAGGTTGGAAATTGGGTTAGGGTCCCTGGATTTATTTAGATGGAACTATGATAACAGGGAAGACAGGGCTCTTGGAAGTCACATGGTCACCTGTCTGAGGGAATGAGAAGGAGGGTTAAGAAACAAGTCAATTATGGAAAGGTGAGGGAAATAACACAGGGGTCGGATGAAAATCCTGCTGTCTTCATGAGCCGCTTAGCGGACTCTCTGAAGAAATATACCAACCTAGACCCCCAAAGAGATGTAGGAATAACTGTCCTCAATATTCATTTCATCAGCCAGTCTGCTCCTGACATTAGGAAAGAACTCCAGAAGTTAGACTGGGGTCCCCAGATCCCATCCTCACAACTCCTTGATATTGCTTTTAAGATTTTTAATAACAGGGACCTGTTATTTAATAACAGGGATCTGTAGGCAAAGAGAGAGAAAAGATGGCTCGTGCCCACTCCATAGTACAAGCTTCTATAATAGCAGCAGCCATCACCACATCTGCTACCAGCAGAACTCCGGGTGGCCGAGATTCTGGCAGCTGCACTAAACAGAGACACAGAAGTGGGGGATGCTGCACGAAGGTGAGGCCTGCCCTCCTACCTCTTTGTCCCCAGGGCAGCGCCCAAGAGATCAGCTTAGCAAAAATCCAGCACTCTGCAGCTTGCTCTCCTGGCCAGTACCTTGTCAGGCCCATGGCCAAGCTCGACATGGGAGGCAAGCCTAGGAATGGTTTTGGGGCAACCTCTGTCTTACTCTCTGGTTCAGGTCCTAGCGTGTAATCAAGGCACAAAGTGGGGATGGGATAAAAGGACCCTTAATGTAGACAGACACTGCCCCTCACAGATTACTTAACTCCGGTAAAGCAGGCCACACCCTATCCTGCATTCAGCCTTTTCAGCTTCCACTGGGGAAAAAAAGCGGTCACACTTGACTCCTGATCTGATAAAGTCCCTTTTTGTTTTTGCTCCCGTCAGTTTTAATTTTTTTGTTTAAGTCTGTTCCATCTAGGCTCAAGGATTCACATTAGATACCCATTGTGCCTATGTGTCGCCTCCCACCCTCTGGACTCTCTGGGCCCCTCACAGCTCCGAGCATTCCAGGCCTTCTCCATTTCTCTCCCCTCCCCCTCCCTTGCACCCGGTCAGCATGAAGCAGTTTCAGAAGAATCTTTGTCCCCTTTCCTTATATATAGAGAAGTGGGGAAATGTCATGGGGTGCAGACTGAGCTAGCTTCAGATTCCCACCCTTCATTCTGATCTCCCTTACCCCTGGGGAGATAAATGGGTGTGGCTTTGGCCTTTGTGTCCTGAAGAGAGATGTGTAACCACCCCTCACCCAATTCCTCTAGTCACTACCAGTGGGGGATGGTCCTCCACTCCTCACCCAATTCCCCAGATACCACCAGTGGGAGATGGTCCTCCCTCACTAAAGGAACTTTCCATAGTCAAATGGTCACCCCTCCCCCCATCAGTCCTATAAAAGTACCTGCCAATCTCCTGCTCTAGAAGATTGGTACCTCTGAGCCATGTGCTTTGTGCCTATCTCCCCATGAGAAGTCCAAGGATTTCTTTCATGGTTTCCCTTCCCCCCCACCCTTCCCTTCCCTTGCTCCTAAATAAACTACCACCTTATTCTAACTACTTTTGTGTGTAAGAGGGTGTAATTCTTTAAAGAGGAATTCCTAAGAACCCCAACCCCGTACCCAAACCCTACCCCATTTCCCCCATTACATAATTCTTTTGGATTTGTCTGCAAGAGGGTGTAATTCTTTAAAGAGGAATTCCTAAGGACCCCAAACCCCCTGCCCTATTTTCCCCACAACATAACCCTACCTTTCTTCTAAACCTATTGAAATCTGTTCTCCCATAATCTAGTGCAAAACTTCTTAAATTGTGGGTCCCAACCCCAGGTGGGGTCACATAACTGAATGTTGGGGTCATGAAAAAAATGGCAACAGTAAGTGGTTATGTAGACCTCTTTTATATACTTAAATACCTGTGTTTGTGTGAAAATATCTCAGGCAAAAAGGAGCTGCGAGTGGAAAAAGTTTAAGAAGCCTTGATCTAGTGTACACATTAGACAATGCCCAATTTTCCTTTCCTCTCTCATAAACTCCCCAAGGTTCCCATCAATTCTACCCCAACTGCTAACTCCTTTTTAGCAATAAATCAGATCCAGCATAGAATTTCCCAACCTTCAAATGGTTCCTCACCTTAAGCTACCATTTCTCCCTTACATCCGTTTCCTTTAGGAGCCTTTCATTTTCCCTAATCTTGAGTGTGGAGTAATATTAGAGTCCCTTCACCTCCTCTAGAAGAGAGATCTTGCAACACAGATAACTTGGCTGTGACAGAACAGAAACATCACAACATGCAAATCACTGAACAGTTCTCCCTATTCTCCATAATGGTTGAGATTTCCAGCTTCATTTTTTTTGAACTACTGGAAATTGTTTATCACTGGACCTTTAGTACCTGGTTAAAACTTTTTTTTTTCCGGGGCAATGGGGGTTAAGTGACTTGCCCAGGGTCACACAGCAAGTAAGTGTCAAGTGTCTGAGGCCGGATTTGAACTCAGGTACTCCTGAATCCAGGGCCGGTGCTTTATCCACTGTGCCACCTAGCTGCCCCTGGTTAAAACTTTTTTATAGTAAATTATCCTTTGTTACTCTAATGGGGGAAATGGGGTACAGGTTTGGGTTAGGGGTTGGGGTTCTTAGGAATTCCTCTTTAAAGAAACACCCTCTTGCACACAAAAGTAGTTAGAATAAGGTGGTAGTTTATTTAGGGGCAAGGGAAGGGAAGGGTGGGGGGAGGGAAACCATGAAAGAAATCCTTGGACTTCTCATGGGGAGATAGGCACAAAGCACATGGCTCAGAGGTACCAATCTCCTCGAACAGGAGACTGGAAGGTACTTTTATAGAGGACTGATGGGGGTGGACCATCTGCCTGTGGAAAGTTCCTTTAGTGAGGGAGGACCATTCCCCACTGGCAGTAACTGGAGGAATTGGGTGAGGGGTGGCCACGGATCTCTCTTCAGGACACAAAGGCCGCAGCCACACCCAAATTTATCTTCCCTGGGCTAAGGGAGACCAGAATGAAGGGTGGAGGGCCTAAAGCTAGCTCTGTTCGATTTGGTTCCGTTTATCTCTCTAGGGTATCTGTCCTCTGGTTTAGTTTCTCAAGGACAAGATTCCTCGGTGTGCCCCAGAGAACTTCTGGGGTGCTCTGCACCCCATGACATTACTAACATGACTACCTCTTTCAAATTCTTTGCTTTGTCTCAATTCCACAACTACAGCCACACCTACTTACCCTTAAGGCATCTACCAATCTAGTCTGTTTGACCAATTTGCCCTACCCACCCATCCACGCTTACCTTATCTCATTTGGATTGGCTGTGAGTTGTATTACTAGATGGAATTTTCACAACAATGAGATCGCTGATCCATTTGAGTATGTATTAAATTAGTACATATCATATGCCATTTGTTTTCTAATTTGAGAAAGACACTATTTTTTTCTTTTCTGGCTCCTGCTAAGAGTTATCTAATTTTAATTAGCATTGGTTAGGTTCAATTAAGAAAGCTTGATTCTACAGCACCAAATCCATTATATGAATTAATTAGGCTATCTTAATCTGTGTTTTGGGGGGACAAAATTGCCTCAGTTTACCCAAATAATTCGAAGAGACCACCAAGTCAAGCAGAGGCAGATTTATTACATTCTCATGAGAATGGGTGACCCCATGCAAGGGATGAGGAGCACACTAATGAGCTCATGAGTTGGGTTTTTATGGAAGTTTTGAGGGGGGGTCCCCTCATGCATAGGGTGAGCTCATAATCTAACATCCAATGCGTGTTCAGCACGTGATCAGGGTATGGATTTGATATGGTGGGAAATTGGGTACAGGTTGGGGTTGGGGTTCTTAGGAATTCCTCTTTAAAGAATTACACCCTCTTGCACACAAAACATAGTTAGAACAAGGTGATAGTTTATTTAGGGCCAAGGGAAGGGAAGGGTGGGGGGAGGGAAACCATGAAAGAAATCCTTGGACTTTTCATGGGGAGATTTGGCATAAAGCACATGGCTCAGAGGTACCAAATTTCCTCGAACAGGAGACTGGAAGGTACTTTTATAGAGGACTGATGGGGGTGGACCATCTGCCTGTGGAAAGTTCCTTTAATGAAGGAGGACCATCCCCCACTGGTGGTAGCTGGGGGAATTGGGTGAGGAGTGGAGGACCATCCCCCACTAGTAGTGACTAGAGGAATTGGGTGAGGGGTGGCTACAGATCCCTCTTCAGGACACAAAGGCCGCAGCCACACCCAAATTTATCTCCCCAGGGTAAGGGAGACCAGAATGAAGGGTAGGAATCCGAAGCTAGCTCAGTCCGATGTGGTTCAGCTTATCTCTCTAGGCTTTATCTGTCCTCTGGTTTAGTTTCTCAAGGAGAAGAATCCTCGGTGTGCCCCAGAGAAATTCTGGGGTGCTCTGCGCCCCATGACAGATTCATGCTCAGCTATGTCTGAGAGCTAGGGGGAAGGGAAGGGGGAAAAGGTGAAGCCACTCCACCCGTGTAAGGAGGGGCAAGGGGGAAGAGGGGAGAGACGGTACCAGGAGCTGGTACTAAGAGAGGAATGCAAGAAGGGGGAGGCAGTATCAGGAAGGGGAATGCACTAGCAGGAGACATCTTTCCTGCCTGGTCGTAGAACAAGGGGGGAGTAAGAGATGTGTTGTAGCAACGGCATGGTTAACAACAACAAGGACTAAGGGCTTGGAATGTAGGCTGAGGGATGGTACGATGGTACCAGGGTCAGCAAAGCAAAAGACATGATTTCTGTTATTAGCAATAGGATGAAACATGAACAGAATGATCTGACAATAACAGGGACAGGGGGCTGGGTACTTTCCAGACCATATCCTCAGAATCTGAACTGACTCAAGTCTACCTATCCCACACAGTGGTCTTCCTAGACTTTGACAATATCACTATAATTTTTTCTTTTTTTTTAAGTGAGGCAATTGGGGTTAAGTGACTTGCCCAGGGTCACACAGCTAGTAAGTGTTAAGTATCTGAGGCCGGATTTGAACTCGGGTACTCCTGACTCCAGGGCCAGTACTCTATCCACTGCGCCATCTAGCTGTCCCCAATATCATTATAATTTAATGACTAAATACTGGGAATAAAGAATATACCAGTTACTCAGAACACTTATCAAGTATTGGTTATTTGAAAGCTTTGTTCACAATAAAATTACAAACACGAGAGAAAAAGGTAATAAATTTCAAATTTCCCTACAGGTGTAACGATTGGAATGACGCCACCTGCTGGATACTTACTGTAGAAGAGTTCTGCCCATGAAGCGAAGGTCTTTGAGGGCAAGACCAGGAGTCTTTTCTTTGGCGGGAGGAAGTGACGCGGACTAGTGGGAGGAGGAAGGAAGAGACTGGCGCTGACTCTGGGGCTCTTTCCTCTGGACTCGGGTGGAGAGCGGAGCTAGAAATGTGCTCTCCCTTTAATAGATAGGAATCTAGGCCTTTCTCTCTCTTTACCAAATTCTTATTCTCCTTAATAAATGCTTAAAAGTCTAACTCTTGCTAAAGCTTATAATTTATTGGCGACCACTCATTAGATATTTTAGACAGTTTAGCTAGAATTTTAGCCCTTAACACAGGTAACCATGTAAATGAGCAGCCTGTCTTTTTTCCCCCTAGGGGCCTTTCCACAAAGTCATATCAGCCCTATAAACTTTAAAAAAAAAAAAAGATGCACAGTGTGAGCGTGATCCTTTAGAGCTCAAAGTAACAATCAGCCCTTTGTATGCTACATATTTTAAGGAGTATGTCCAGTTTGTTGTGGGTTGTAGAAAGAAATGTTGGAGTAGAAGTAGAGACCAGGATTGTATACCAGGCCCTGACTATAATTTGTTACATTCTTGCTAACTCCACTATTTTCTGCTAAATGGAGATACAACATTTGAGAAATATATCCTGAGACTAACTAAGGTGGTAAATTCTTTCCTCTTAGAGGGGCTTTCCATTCAATGATATGCAAGAACTACAAGCCAGGATAATTATGGGCAAGCAGCAAACTATAGAGCCTCCTATGATGGAAGTTCAAGAATCAGTTTTCCTAGTATGGCAGGACAGTAATGCCCTGGTCCAGCTAAATGCCACAAAATACTGCCGATTGGCTTTGCACTCTAAACAGTCATCAAAGATACATAAATTAAAGCCACACACTAGGTAGAAAGGTCTGCTACTGATGGAGGAGGCTAAAAGGGTTAACAGATATCAATAGTAGTTATCAAAAACACAGAGACCCTCTGTGTCAGACAAATTTAAGCATGTCTTTTAGGAACATGCGCAGAAAAGGCCAAATGTGTCCTTAGGTTCACCACATGACTCGTAAACCCCCAAAACAAACCTCCAAGATAAAAGGTACCTGCCTTGGTGGTTGGCTTAAGCCCCCAGGAACTCCAAATTAGGATAAACCCTCCCCTGTACCTCCTTAAAGTGGAGATTATGATAATGATAATCAATTTTTTCTTACTATAAATATAGCCATCTTTCTTTTTTCTACTTGAGATACCTTTCCTATTTTTCTATGGTATTCTCCAGGTGGCCTCACATAATAAAACTTAGGAAACTGAGTCACTGAGTCTTGTAATCCTTTTGGGATGCTTCACAATCAATCTGATCAATTACATCCATCCTACTACACTACTAGGAAGCAAATTCCCTTCACAAGTCAATAAATTTCTTTTCCTTCTTTTCAGTTTGGTTACTCACTTTATTTGACCTTCAGGTTTTTGTTGTTGTTGTTGTTGCGATTATGTAAAACATTTCCATATTAGTCATTTTGTACAAGAAGACTCTAATAAAAGAAAAAAATGAAAGAAAGTGAAAAACAGCATTCTTCAGTCTGTATTTAAACAATATCAAATTCTTTCTCTGAAGGCAGATAGTATGCTTCAACATTAGTCCTTTGGGATTGTCTTGGATCATTGCATGGCTATGAATAGCTAAGTCATTCACAATTCTTCATCAGATAATATTGCTGTTAGAGTATACAATGTTTTCCTGCTTCCATTCACTTTACTATGCATCAGTTCATGTAAATCCAGGTTTTTCTGAAATCAGCCTGCTCATCATTTCTTATAGCACAATACTATTTCATTACAATCATATACCACAGCTCATTTAGCCATTCCCTACAATCCCTAATTGATGGGCATCCTTTTGATTTCCGGTCCTTAGCTGCCACAAAAAGAGCTGCTATAAATATTTTTATCCAAATAAATCCTCCCCCCCCCTTTTTTGGATGTATTAGCAATGGTATTGCTGGATCAAAGGGTAGGCACAGTTTTTTGTTGTTGTTTTTTTTGGGGGGGGGGGCAGGGCTATGAGGGGTAAGTGACTTGCCCAGGGTCACACAGCTAGTAAGTGTCAAGTGTCTGAGGTCAGATTTGAATTTAGGTCCTTCTGAATCCAGGAACGGTGCTTTATCCACTCAGGCACAGTTTTATAGCCCTTTGAGCATAATTCCTAATTACTCTCCAGAATAGCTAGATCAGTTTACAACTCCACCTACAATGTATCTGATTGGTGTTAAGGTGGTGGTACCTCAGAGTTGTTTTAATTTGTATTTCATTGATCAACAGTAATTTAGAGCATTTCTGCATATAAATAGCTTTGATTTCTTTTTTGATCTTTAGTCTTGCAGAACCATTAGTGGATGAAATTCCTCCTGGGTTCTCTAGGAAGTCTGGCAGAGAAATTTCCCAACATAATAAATCAGTGCTACACATCAGTTTCCAAAAAAGTTTCCCTAAAGAAGACTGATACACAATAACCTACTTTTAAAATGTTGAGCTTACTTTAAAGGTTAAAAATCACATTACTGCTACTACTACTATTACTACTACTACTACTACTACTACTACTACTACTACTACTGATAATAATAATTATAGCTACAATTTATATAGTACCTATTATGTTCAGGCACTGTGCTAACCACTTTACAAACACAACACCCCATGGAGGTAAATGCTATTATCCTTATTTTTTACAATTGAGGAAACTGAAACAGAGGTTATGACTTGCCCAAGATCATACAACTAGTAAGTATCTGAGAAATGCTAATTTACTTTGGTACTGTGATGTAGATAAACTCTCCAGTCTAATGCAGAGCATTCTGGGATGGGATAGCCCAGTGACTGAACAAATGGTGTTGGTGTATGTGGTTTTTCTTACCCTCTTCTCATGGCCTTAGGGGAAAAGCCTCAAGATTTGGAAACCATGTGATAAAGAAATCCATCTTTAAAACTGAAGCCTCCCTGAATCAGTGGCTTTTGCACATTCTTCAGTGTTTCCAGTCATCTTGAGAGGTGGCTGGTAGGCTTTGTTGTCTGTCTTTGAACTGTAATTAAGGTCCTGGACAGTTATTGGATAACTAGCTCTTTACTTTCTATATCCTCTCTGGAATATAACAATAAAAATTATTTTTTGAACCCCCCCTCAAAAAAAGGACAATAATGGCAATGTCACTTCAAAATGAATGAACCAGAATGTTTAAAGTGAGTTAGTGGTCTATGAGACAGCGAAAAGAGAAAACTCCTCTTTTGTTAACAAATACCGGGGCAGCTAGATGGCGCAGTGGATAAAGCACTGCCCCTGGATTCAGGAGGACCTGAGTTCAAATCCGACCTCAGACACTTAACACTTACTAGCTGTGTGACCCTGGGCAAGTCACTTAACCCTCATTGCCCCGCAAAAAAAAAACCAAAAAACAAAAAACCAAATACCCTTTAGTTATGGATTTTCAGTTGTAAACTGATAAGAAATAACACTGACATCTTTGGTAAAGTTCTAAATAGGTTTTTAAGTAACAAATGTAACATACTGTCATCTTAAAAGGGCACATTTAACCTTCTGAAATAAAAAGATTATTTATAAACAACTTTGGAAAGTCCTTCATATTGCTTCATTCAGCAGGAAAGTTGGTCAAATTCTAAGCAAAAAAAAAAAAAAAAGGAGGAGGAGGCCTTAAAGCCTTATGCATAGTCTCACAGTTAATGGAAAAAATTATATGCATTTATGTGATATGAAAAATAGTTTTCCATGTACTGTCCCTGAAAAACAAAAATTTCCCCATATTTCTAGAAATATGTTCAAACCTCTCCTTATCTAATTGCATGGCTTTTTACACAGCTCTCATAGTGGAAGTTCCTCACCAGACAGGCCCTAAACCAATGAAATCCCAGCTTCTGCTTCTGTCTCTATGGACTGCTTAAACGAATAACATTCCAAAGATGGTGACTGTCAGAGGAACACCCCTCTAACTTCTCTCATCTAGTCTGACCTAGTAAATCAAATAACAGTAGATCTCTTATTCTCATTTGGCTCAAGTTACTACTGTGACTCAAGAGTTCTAGGATATAGATGAAGTGCTATTTGTTCTCTGTACTATGAACAAAATAGATGTGTGAGATTAAGATCCCCTTTAAATTGGGGACAATAGCTCATCTTATAGACTGGAAAGAAAGTAGGTCTGAGTTCTGTTGTCCATATAAACTTTCTGACACTGCTGGCTAGCAACTAGTATATAATTTTACATTTTCCTCCCTTTTATCTGTCTGGGATGCAAGGCAAAGTAGGAAAAGACAGTTTTAGAACAGCTGAAAGATATTTTTCTAGGGAAAGAATAGTACAACTGGAAGTAGCACATATTTTGAATAAATGATTAATCCAGCTTTCCCAACACAAATCTAATCTCTTGATTTGTATTAATCGGTAAGTAGCCAGATAGCCCCAAACTATTTCCAACCCCTCCATCATTTTTTTTCACTCCCATCCTCTTCAAGCTGACCCCATTCATGTCCCACTCCAACCATACCCATCTCTTCCACTGCACCCTTTCATTTACAAGCACTCCCTAAGACCTGGCTTCCCCTCATTCCTTTCCAGCACTGGGTGTACTTCTTTCACTCCAACTCACCCATACTAAACAAGAAACCAGGGATATTTCTTGCTATCCTGCTGCCATCTCCAGATACTCCCTTTACCACCATCACTGTGTAACTTCTCCTCCTTTGAAAATCAATTGGGGCCAGCTAGGTGGTGCAGTGGATAAAACCCCAGCCCTAGATTCAGGAGGACATGAGTTCAAATCTGGCCTCAGACACTTGACACTTACTAGCTGTGTGACCCTGGACAAGTCACTTAACCTTCACTGTCCTGCCCACCCCCAAAAGAAAGAAAATCAAATCAAACTTTTAAACTGTACTCAGTTTGTGATGGTTATTATATACTGACCCCCAGTTCAATTTACTACATTTCCTTTTTTCTTTCTTTTTTTTTTTTTGGTTTGTTTGTTTTTTAGTGAGGCAATTGGGGTTAAGTTGACCAATTTCTGATTGGTCCATTAGGCTATATTAAAAGAAGGGTTGAACACAAACCACCCCCCAACACAGGGTTAACTATTTATTAATCTTCACCCCAGACCAAATTTTTATTGCTTTAACAAGAATTTAGAAGGGTCACTCTTATCTTATCAAGAATCCTAAAAGATTATAGTCCTGACTAGGACCAAGAGAGCTGACTTTATTTTATTTTAATTTATTTTTTTGCGGGACAATGAGGGTTAAGTGACTTGCCCAAGGTCACACAACTAGTAAGTGTCAAGTGTTTGAGGCCAGACCTGAACCCAGGTCCTCCTGAATCCAGGGCTGATGCTTTATCCACTGAGCCCCCAAGCTGACTTTATTTTATCAAGAAGGACTTTGGAAGGGGATGGGGCAGGGGAGTCATGATTAAATCTCCAAAATACTAATTATAAACATCAGTTTTCAGACTCCCCACCCCTCCATAGGATGGCAAGCGATCTGATACATCTCACTTAAATGATTACAACCTCCTAATTGATCTCCCTGCCTCTTGCTACCAAGTGACTTTGCTTAAGTACAAATTTGACCTCTTAATTCCTCTGTTTACTTTTAAAGTCTTTCACAACCTGGCCCCAACCTATCTTTCAATTCTTACTGAACATTACCCCCCCACACACACCTCCCCCAGCCATACACACACACATACTCTGTAATCTAGTCAAACTGGCCTTCCTCCTATTCTTTATAATGACACTCCATTTTCCATCTCCTTTCATTTGCACTGGTCATCCCCCATCCCTGAAATGTACTCCCTCCCCACCACCTTAGAGAATCTCTCTCTTCCTTCAAAATGTAGTTCAATACCACCTTCTTCATCAGGGGTTCTTAATCTGGGGTCTGTAAATTCTTTTTTAAAAATCTGGATAACTATTGCAATATAATTGGTTTCCTTTGTAATGCTATATGTTTTGTCTTATGCACATAAAAACATTTTCCTGAGAAAGGATTAATGAGCTTCACCAGACAGCCAAAGGTTAAGAACCTTGGTTCTTTATGAAGCCTTTCCAGTTCCAACTACTAGTGCCCTTCCTCACAAGTATTTTGTATTTATTCTCTACACGTTTCTTGTTTTTTATTTATCATCTCCTTCTTTAGAATATAAATTCCTCGAGTAGGAATTGTTTCATTCTTTGTATTTGTATTCCCAGCACTTAATAAATGCTTATTAATTGATTGGTTGATTTATAATATTTGATTCTCTCAGTAAGGGTTTAGTAAGAATTATCTCATAAGGTGAAAGAAGCCTGGAAAATAGTAATAATTTATAGCTGGCACTTCCCTGAGTAATAATATATGAAACACATTTTGTTTAATTTTCTAAGAAATACCATACTTTAGCCATAAAACTACAGAGTGGGACAAAAGTCATGATGTTTTAATAACTTTTTGAAAATTATTTTTTGCCATTTATGAGATTTGATTTTTCACATGTATGCTATGGTATGGTATTATAAATTAAAGACAAACAAAAAAGGAATTATTAAACATTGAAAACCCTTCGTGACTTTTGGCCCACCCTGTATAACGTAAGTAGCCTGCAGCAAGTATAAAGCATATAAGGTAGTAGGATAAGTTAAATACCAATTACTAGTAAATGACCTTTCACAAACTAATGTAACTCAGAGAAAACAAAGCCCAGAGAGCCAATTACAAGAGATACGCAGCTTAAAAGCACCTATGTATACCAACTGTGGGTTAAAAGCATCTAGAGGGAGTTCTCCCCCTGAGCCTTTGAAGCTAGAGAAATACTTTCTAAGTAAGTGGTCTCAACATTTTTTTGATTGGGCTTGTCTATTAGTAAAATTTTATGATCATGTAGCTTCAATATGTGTATATTTATTCACAAATTATACATGCATAAAACTATTAATATACTATGTCATAAAACATACAGAAAAGTAGAAATTAAAGATGTAAGATAAAAACATTTTTTAAAATTTAGATTATATTTATTAATGGTTCAAAAATAATTTTCCAAGGAAAGCAAAATGTGATTGAAAAACATAATTCTTTTTTTTTTTTTTTTTTGGTGAGGCAATTGGGGTTAAGCGACTTGCCCACGGTCACATAGCTAGTAAGTGTCAAATGTCTGAGGCTGGATTTGAACTCGGATCCTCCTGAATCCAGGGCCGGTGCTCTATCCACTGTGCCACCTAGCTGCCCCCATAATTCTTTTTTTTAAATACTGTTTTACACCTTGCCAATGCTTCACAATATACTGGAAGAGAAAAAAACAAGGTGAGAATCATTGTTCACCCCTCTGTGTTGTGTAGCTACCACTCTTCATTTTGTTTTTGTTTTTTGGGGGGGCGTGGGTCAGTGAGGGTTAAGTGACTTGCCCAGAGTCACACAGCTAGTAAGTGTCTGAGTATCTGAGGACAGATTTGAACTCAGGTCCTCCTGACTCCAGGGCTGGTGCTTTATCCACTATGCCACCTAGCTACCCTGCTACCACTCTTTTCTCAGGATTCTTTGTACCCTGAACTTGACACGAAGCCATTAACATGAGGATTGAGTGAGAGTGCCAGTGTTAATCCATATAAATTAAATATAGTAAAGCTTATTAAGCTCTATTTTGGTGTTAATCAGCATTTATAATTTGTTTTTCCAAACTGTATACAGGCATCAATTATATCTTGTTCTTGTCACATCCTGTTAATCATCAGCAGCTGAATTGCTGTAAACAAACACTGAGAGCTAGGTAGAACCTGGGCCTTATTAACAACACATGGAGAACACAGGTGCCAGTATTCTACTTGCTTAAGGAAGTCAGGTTATTAGAATTCTAGGCAGGAAGGAATGATTGATTGAAATTAGCCTCACTCATTTATTATGTCAACTCTTGTCTGAAATCTAGAGAGGTAGACACATTGCAGTAACCATGCTGGGACACTGTTTGGGGGATATGCTTATGAATGGCTTTCCCTGAAACATAGCTTTGTTCTGTGTCCCTCCCTTCCCCCACCCCTCCCATCCCCTTTAACCTGCCCATGAGAAACAAGGCCAACACAGTTAATTCTTCAGGAACGTTTTTTGTTTTTTTGCTTTTCTTTTAGGACACCATGTCCTCCATTTAGTCTTCAAGATCTGCATCATTTTTGGATGTACTTGTCAGTTATTCAGATTCCAAACTCTTTTTCTCGATCACAGAGAATTTTGTAGGCATGTTTTTCTCTTTGACTACCTTTTTCTTTTTCTTGAATTAGGGATCCTGAGATAGTTGAGCTATTGACATTATCTTCCTCTTTTATAGGAGCATCTAAATTTAGCTCCAGGTCTAGTTCTTCATCCAAACGGTCTACAGCTGTTTGTAATGAGGGAGTGATTTTTCTGACAAACTTCTGAAGAACATGGCCTGAGATAATTTTTATGTGCAAGGCATTGAATGGCTGGTGTCATGAGAGATCATATCAGAGACTGGCCCCAGATGCTGTTTGGTTTCATATAGGTCAGCTCTACAGGAACTGTATATAGCCTGGACTAAGTCAGAGGCCATACGTAGCCAGAATGATAAAGGCAGTCCTTGGAGGGCTCTGACTAATGACATAAAAAGCTGAGCTCTGTCTAGAGATGAAATTTAAGTATCCCACTCTATTTTTTTTTAACAAAAATAAAACCGAGGAGCCATGTGCAGAGCTGAGAGGATACTGGGATCTATCCCCTTTTGTTGTCTCCATCTTTATTTTCTGTCTCTCAATATTTTGATATTGGTCCCAGTTAAAAGACAATTTTTCTTTTGGAATATTTTTCCTATACATTGTTTCCTTTTTCATAAAGGCTTTTGCATCGTTGTCCTCTTTTCAGTATTTAAAGCTCTTCACAATCTGGCTCTACCTTACCTTTCCCACACTTTCCCCTTCATCCAGTCTAATCCCAAAGGTCTTCTTATTGCACTCCATCTGCTATCTCTGTGCCTTTGCATCTCTGCCTCTTCAAATTCCTGGTGCCTTTCAAGACTCAGGCCAACATTCTATATGAAGCCTTTCCTCATCCCTGATCTAGTAGTACTTTTCCTTCCAAATTATCATGCCTTATTTGTTGTTTTCTGCATAGAATGTAAGCTCTTTGAAGGCAGGACTATGTCACTTTTGTCTGTATCCCCAACAGCTTGCATAATGCCTGTTACCAGGGAGGTGATTGATAAATGCTAGCTAATTCATTGTCACCTTCCACCAGCCAAATGCCACACTGCCACGTCATGGATTCCTGTTGTTATCACTGTACCCTTGCTCGGTTTGCATGTGGCCCTGCCCTCACAGCAAAGCTCTAGTGTGGCCCAGGCAAACAATCCTACAATCTTCAAAATCCATCAGAAATGGCTATACATATCAGAGACATATAGAGCATACAGGGCTATATATCCAGAGGCAGAAAAAAGTGGAAGGTTTTCATGAAAAAGGTCATAGGTTATCAAAATTCCATTGTGGGAACCCTGGAAATGATATAGAGTAGTAGTGTAGGTCATAGCAGCACACAGATCTGTACAGCTTTGACCTTTGAGTTCCCTAACAGGAGGCAGCTAGGTGGTACAGTGGATAAAGCACTGGCCCTGGAATCAGGAGGACCTGAGTTCAAATTTGACCTCAGATAGTTGACACTTACCAGCTGTGTGATCCTGGGCAAGTCACTTAACCTCAACTGCCTAGCAAAAAAAAAAGTGCTTTTGAGTTCCCTAACAATTTGTCCTGAGATGCCTATAGAACTTCAAAAAGTCGGGAGAGAGGTTGGCAGGACAAAACCCAGGAAGATGGAAGTCAGCATGGAAATTAAATGTTCTGGGTAGAGACCAAGGAAGACCAGTCCCATTACCAAAAAGTGTAGTAGAAGATAGTATCTGTCCCTGACAAAAAGACCCAGTTCAGTAACTTAGGCTGGAGAGAAGAGTAAACTAAATGAAACATAGACCAAAATAAAGAATTACCGTGGATCTAGAGATGCCCAAAAATCCAACCAAGGAGAAAAATCACAATTATAAGCAGAGAATACAAGGGAGAGGGGAGGAATGGATTTTCTAAAAAGACTGCATGAATACCTAGAAGAAATGAAGCAAAAGACAAATAAAATAGAAGCTCTGGAGGGAAAAATTGGAGAGTAAAGAGCTTAGAACTGAAAGTGGTAAATATTACCCAAATAACAGTCTCCCTGACAATTAGGATAGACCAAACAGAAATCAATGACTCTATGAGACAGTAAGAAATATTGAAACAAAATAAAAAGACTGAAAAAATAGAGGAAAAAGTAAGCTACTTGACATCAAAAATAACTGATCTGGATAACAGATTAAAAGATAAATTAAGAATCACTGGAGTCCCTGAAAACCATAATTAAAAATGTCTGGATGCTATATTTTAAGAAATATTAAATTAACACAACCAAAATCTATTAGTACAAGGGGCAAAGGAAAGCTAGAAAGAATCCACCTTAGTATTCTGAAAGAATCCCCAAAACAAAATGTCTCAGTAATATAACAGCCATAATCCAAAGCTCCTTTTCCCCAAACAACAACACTACAAGCATTCAGAAAATAAGAGTACAAGTACCAGGGAATGACAGTCAGGATCACACCAGACCTGGCAGCTTCTATTATATAGGAGAAGAGATCTTGGAATTCCACTAAGCAAAAGATATGGGTTTACAGCCAAGAATAACTTCCCATGCAAAACTGAGTATAATCCCACAGGGGGGAAAATTATTTTTAATGGAATAGAGTATTTTCAAGCATTTCTGATGAAAATAGCAGAGCTAAGTAGGAACTGTGAAATGCAAACACAAAAGTTGAGAGAAACTTAGAAACATAAATGGATCTAAGAGATTCGAAAGAGTTGTATAATGAGGTAGTGCTAAAATTCTAAAATGGGGAAAAAACAAGTGTTCTTTCAGAACCTTAATGTCTTCAAAAGATATTAAGGGAGTTAAATAAGAAAACAGAGCACCTGGAGATAGATTTCTATTCTGAGTGCTTTAGAAGGAGAAAGAGAAAGGAATTTAAAGGCATATACTAGTGTAAAAAGGAAGAAAAAAAGGTCAAATGGGCCATTTCTCATGACTGGGGTATGTAAGAATATGCAAACATGAGGGAAAGGGGGGAGGGGCAAGCATTAGATTCATTTCACTCTTATCTGAACTGGACAAAGAAAGGTTGGACACACACTCAACAATATGGTGCAGAAATACAGAAAACTTAGCAAAGACACAAGAAATGGGGCAAAGGGAAGTGTTAAGAGGAATTAAGAAAGACAATGATACTGGGGAGGGAATTGTTGTAAATAAAACAAACTTCCTGATTCTGAAGCAGGGATTAAAAGAGGAAAAAGAAGAGAAAAGAGGGAAAAAAAAGACAAAAAAAGAATTGGGATCTAATAAGGTCCCTTTCAATTAGGAATTGGCTGACCAAATCCTTTTACAAACAGCAAAGTTTTAGGCTACTCAAAGGGATTAACTCCATCACATATAGTTAAAATGACCTTTTAATTAGCAAACTAAACATAACAATGCATCAAGTTATACTAAACTGATTTCTTGAGGGATTTTGTGAATTTTATTCTGAGAAAGGTAATCCTCAGTACTATGAGAATTGGAATGGCACCCCTGCTGGAGAGATATTGTGGGGAGGCTCTGCCATGAGGAGAGAGCATGTGATTTGGAAGTCATGTGACTTTATCGTCCGGAAGTTGGTCAGTGTCCGGAAGCTGCCCAGCATCCGGAACTTGCATCTGTAGAGCCGACTTTGGTTCTATCAATCAGGGCTGCCAACCAATTAGCTTGGAGGTGTGTGTGTGTGTGTGTGTGTGTGTGTGTGTGTGTGTGTGTGTGTGTATGTGTGTACACGGCCCTGTTTCCTGTTTCACAAGAGGCTTCTGGGAGGAGGAAGGAGGAGCGAGGTCTTTTTTGCCCAGGGCCTCGGCTTGGCTGGAGCAGAGATGCTGGCTCCCTTAGATAGATAGATGAAGGAGTCTTGGTCTCTTTCTCTCTGATCACTAGATTCTAATGCACCTTAATAAATGCTTAAAAGTCTAAACTCTTACTAAAGCTTCTAATTTAAGATGACCACTCATTAGATTTTAGACATTCTAGCTAGAATTTTAGCCCCTTACAGTACTGAATTGGAAGTGGGTAGAACCTAAATTCTGACTTTAATCTTAAAACTGAATTCCACTAAAAAAAAGATCATAGGATCATAGATTTAGAGCTAGAAAAGCCTTCAGAGGTTCTTGAGTCCAATACTCTCATTTTAATGATTAAAATAAGGCCCAAAGAAAATAAATGACTTCCTCAGGGTCACACAGCTCTTAGTGTCTGAGGGAAGATTTCAAATCAGGTCTTCCTAGTTAGAAGTTTCAAACTCAATCTATTTATTACATCATTCTGCCTGACAAATCAAGAGAATGAGAATACTACCAGTCATATATTTGACAGACCATCTTAAACCTTCTTTTTTGAAAAGTACTGTGTAAATTGGCTAATATGAAAAAAAAAGGAAAATAATAAATGTTGGAGAAGCTGTGGAAAAATAATGCAGTGTTGGTAGAGTTGTGAACTGATCTAACCATTCTGGAGAGCAATTTGGAACTATGCCCAAAGGGCTATAGGACTGTGCATATCCTTTGACCCAGTAATACCACTACTAGGTCTGTATCTCAAAGAGATCATAAAAAAGGGAAAAGGAACCACATGTACAAAAATATTTATAGAAGCTCTCTTTATGGTGGCAAAGAATTGGAAATTGAGGGAATGCCCATCAATTGGGGAATGGCTGAACAAGCTGGGGTATATGAATGTAATGGAATGCTATTGTGCTATAAAAAATGATGAACAGGCAGATTTCAGAAAAACTTGCAAAGTCTTAAGTGGACTGATGCTGAGTGAAGTGAACAGAACCAAGAGAACATTGTACAGTTACAGAAACATCATTGTGAAATGATCAACTGTGACAGACTTAGCTCTTCTTAGCAATACAATGATCCCAGACAATTCCAAAGAACTCATGATGGAAAATATTCTTCACATCCAGAAAAAAAAAAACTGGAATCTAGATTGCAGATTGAACCATACTATTTCTACTTTTTCGGGGTGTTTTTTTGAGGTTTTTCCCTTTTGCTCTGATTCTTCTTTCATAACATAACTAATGCAGAAATATGTTTAATGTGATTGTACATATATAACCTATATCAGATTGCTTGCTCTCTTGGGGAGGGAGAAGGAAAGGAGGGAGGGAGAAAAATTTGGAACTAAAAATCTTATGAAAATAAATGTTGAAACTATCTTTACATGTAACTAGAAAATAATAAAATACTTTTATAATTTAAAAAATAAAAACTAAATTTAAAAAGCAAAAAAGTACTATGTAGATAATATGCAAAGAGTATACTTTAAGTCATTTAATATTTAATATTTACAATTCATATCATATTTGAGTATAGAACAGGTCAAACCTACATAATCAAATGCAAATTCTTCACAGTACTTGTGCTCCAACATTCCAGGGTACCTCTTGTTATCAAGGACAGTCATAAAATTCTCAAATTAAAGTTAACATTTTTTTTTTAATTCAGCAAGGAGGGGTGGAGCCAAGATGGCGGAGGAAAGACATTAAACCCACGAGGCTCCTGATATAATCACCCCAAAAATAGCAATAAAAGAACCCTTGGGGCAGAAAAACACACAAAAATACAGGCTGAGAGTTTTCTCCAGCTATAGATAGATTTCAGGGGGCCATGCTGGGCCACAAATAAAGCCTAACCCTGCAATTGGGCTGACACACCAGACACCCGACAGAGGAATTTGCCCCAGTGCCTCTGAATCGGCTGCAGCACCTGCGTCTTCTGGAACTGAGTTCAGGGTCAGACTAAACAGCTGGCCTGGGGTGGTAAGTACAGAGGTACCAGTGGACTGGGGGGAAGGATTCAACTATCCCACCCCAGCAGGGAACCAGGAAGAAATCCTGAGCAGCGGGAGACCCAGGTGGGGGAGGGAAACAGGGGAGCAGTCTCCTCAGAAGCTGAGAACCACACCACAGAAAGCTTTGCTGGTTGGTTGCTTAGTAAAGTAGGCCTGAGGTTATCTCTGGACCTGAGAACAGGCCAGGTGATATTAAAGCCTGCCCCCTTTTAACCCAAAACACCTGAGACCCTCTGAAGTTAAAAACAGGAGTGGAGACAAGAAGCAGCACCCCCCCCCCAACACCCCCCAGTGGAGAGTTTAAAATCAAGTGAAAGGCCAAGCAGGCTGAGAAGAAGCCCAACCATACCCCGGGCCACACTGTAGCTTGAACAGTGTGTCCTGGAACCAGTGCCACACTTTAAGAAGGAGTTAAAAGCCAAGAAATAGTAAGCCAGGATGAGTAGGCAGAGAAAGCAGAAGAGCATTGAAAACTTCTTTGGGGGTAAGGTAGACCACAATACAACCTCAGAAGAAGAAGATAATAACCGGGTCAAAGCTCCAACATCCAAAGCTTCCAAGAAAAATATGAACTGGTCTCAGGCCATGAAAGCTCTCAAAAGGGACTTTGAAGAGAAAGTAGGAGAAATAGAAAGAAGAAGTAGAGAAAAGGAGGAAAGAATGGAAAAGGAAATGAGAGCGATGCAGGAGAATCATGAGAAAAAAGTCAACAGTTTGAAAAGCCAAATGGAAAAGGAGATTAAAAAACTGTCTGATGAAAATAATTGCCTAAGAATTAGGATTGAACAAATGGAAGCTAGTGACCTTATGAGAAACCAAGACATGGTAAAACAAATACAATTGAATGAAAAAATAGTGAAATATCTCCTTGGAAAAACAGCTGACCTAGAAAATAAATCTAGGAGAGATAATTTGAAAATCATTGGACTACCTGAAAACCATGACCAAAACAAGAGCTTAGACACCATCCTCCAAGAGATTGTGAGGGAAAATTGCCCTGATATTCTAGAAGCAGAAGCTAAAATAGAAATTGAAAGAATCCACCAATCACCTCCTGAAAGAGATCCCAAAAGGAAAACCTCCAGAAATATTATAGCCAAATTCCAGAACTCCCAGTTCAAGGAGAAAATATTGCAATCAGCTAGAAAAAAGGAATTTAAATACTGTGGAGCTCCAATAAGGATAAAGCAAGATCTAGCAGCTTCTACATTAAAGGACCGAAGGGCATAGAATATGATATTCCAGAGGGCAAAGGAACTGGGACTTCAGCCAAAAATCATGTACCCAGCAAAACTGAGTATAATTTTTCAAAGGCAAAAATGGGATTTCAATGAGAAAGAGGTCTTCCAAGCATTTGTGATGAAAAGACCTGAACTGAATAGAAAATTTGACTTTCAAATACAAGATCTTGGAGAAGCATAAAAAGGTAAACAGGAAAAAGATTTCATGAGAGATAATAAAAGATCAAACTGTTTACATTCCTACATGGGAAGATAATACTTTGAAATCATAAGAACTATCTCAGTAAGAAATTCACAGAAGGCAGGGCTGAACTGAATATGAAGGAATGATATTTGTAAAGCATTTATGTTTTGTTCCTTGTAGGGCAGACAGGGTGGGGTGTCTTATGTCTGGGGCTGGATTTGGGCTTGGGGCCTCCTGGGTCCAGGGCTGGTGCTTTGTCCACTGTGCCACCTAACTAATCCATGATGACATCATTAAAATAGGGTTGAGGTGTAGGAAGAATAAACTGGGGGAGGGAGAAGGGGAGAGATGGTCTGGGGAGAGGTAGTTCACATGAAGGAAACAAGAAGAAAGCTTATGGAGCAGAGTAGAAGGGGGGAAGGAGTTGAATGAGTGAACCTTAATATCATCAGAATTGGCTCAAAGAAGGACTAACATACATACTCAAGTAGGTATAGTAATATATTTTTGCCCTGGGGGGCGGGAGGGAGAAAAGGGGTTGGGGGGAGAAGGGAAGGAGGAAAGGGCAGATTGGGGGAGAGAGCAGTAAAAAGCAAAACACTTTCAAGGAAGATGAAGATGTTCTGCATTACTACACCAGTATGACATATTGAATTGCTTGATCTCATAGGGAGGGTTGAGGAGGGAGGGAGGAAGAAAAATTTAGAACACAGAATTAGCTCAGGGACCCTGATCTCATTAGAGTGGGCTCATGGAGGGAATAGCTTTAATACCCAATTGGGAGGAGCAATCTATTTAACCCTGCAGGAAAATAGGAGGGGAAGAGGATAAGGAAGGAAGGGTGAAAAAAGGGAGTGCAGAGCGAGGGAGAGGATAGTCAGAAGTAAAACATCTCTGAGGAGGAATAGATAAAAAGAAGATAGAGTAAATGTCATGGGAAGGGAGTGGGATGGAGGGAAATAGTTATGATGATTGATTATAATGGCAAAACGCAAGGTACCTACTTTGTTTTGTTTTGGTTTGTGAGGTGGTTGGGGTTGAGTGGCTTGCCTAGGGTTGAGCGGCTAGTGGGTGTTGAGTTTCTGAGGCCGGATTTGAGCTCACGTCCTCCTGACTCCAGGGCTGGTGCTCTGTCCACTGCACCACCTAGCTGCCCATATGGTACCTACTTTGCTGGGCTTTTATGAAGAAAAGTCTCAGTCAAGCTTAAAATACTATATAAAGGTTATGATGAACAGGATACTATCAGAAAAACCTGGAAAGATCTACATGAACTGAAGCAGAGTGAAATGTACTGTATACAAAATAACAGCAATAGTGGGGGATGATCTGCTGGGAAGTATGTAGTTATTTTCAGCAAGGCAATGATCCAATATAACCCTGAAAAACTTATGAAGATTGTAGCTCATCTGCAGAGAAAGAACTGATAGTATCTGAAAACAGATGGAAATACATTTAAAAAATTTTTTTTCATTTCCTCTTTGACAATTCCTTAATCTGAAGCTTTGGGGTTTTTTTTGACTGTTTTCTCTCACAACTAGCTAATGTGGGAATTTTTCAATGACTACTCATGTATAACATATTTTGAATTGCTTGAGCTCTTGTGGGTGGGGGGTAGGAATGGAGGGGGGAAGAGAAGTTGGAACACAAAGTTTTTTAAAAATTGATGTTAAAATTTTGTTTTTACATATATTTTGGAAAATAAAATTCTATTCATTTAAAAAAATAAAAATAAATTGAGCAAGGAGCACTTTTATATAAAGGAAATAAGTGATAGGGAAAGGGAAGAAGTATTCATTAGGCTAACCTACTATGTGCCATGCACTAAAGCACTTTTACAATATTACCTCATTTATTCTTTTTTTGAGGAGGGGGGGAATGAGGGTCAAGTGACTTGCCCAGGGTCACACAGCTAGTAAGTGTCAAGTACCTGAGGCCAGGTTTGAACTCAGGTCCTCCTGACTCCAGAGCCAATGCTCTATCCACTGTGCCACCTAGCTGCCCTGTCATTCTTTATTTATAGAATTCCAATGTTTCCCACTGCCTTAAGAATAAAGTCCAAACTCAAAGTCCTTCAGTCTTGGTCTAACCTCTTTCTACCGCCTATTTCTTACTTTCTTTCTTTCTTTTTTTTTGGCAGGGCAATGAGGGTTAAGTGACTTGCCCAGGGTCACAGAGCTAGTAAGTATCAAGTGTCTGAGGCTGGATTTGAACTCAGGTCCTCCTGAATCCAGGGCTGGTGCTTTATCCACTGTGCCACTTAGCTGCCCCTACTTCTTAATTTCTTTAGCCAAGATGATCTAACCCTTGTCCTTTAAGGTGACACGCTCATGTTTGCCTCTGTACTTTTTTGCATAAATGCTCACATTTAAGTCTAAGCTTAAGTTTTACCTTTTTCAAGAAGTATCTTTTGACATGTTCTTCCCACCCAACCTTATGGACTACAATGATCTCTCTTCCCCCAGAACTTCCTTATTATTATTTGGTCCATTTATATGTCATATTCTCATATGCTAAAATATTATGTTTATATGTATATCTTCTTCCATAAAAGTTCTACTCCAATGGTCCAGTGGTGATGGCATTGGGTTCTTGAAACATATGCAAGAAAAAATATATGAGAACTGACAAGGTGGGAAGGCTTTAAGTATCTGCCCAGTAACTGATTGTGCATCTGTTATCTAAGGGCCAGTCTAGCTAATTTTGGAGACCTTAGTCACTAAACAGTTGACTACCAGGTGATGAACTGTTTGGCCATAGTAGCTCATAAAGACCACTTCCTAAAGCACAGAAGAATTATCCTTATATTAAGTACTGAAGGATGTGTATACCTTTTCTCATCAACTAGATTTAAAGTGGGCAGCTAGGTGGTGCAGTGGATAGAGCACTGGCCCTGAAGTTGGGAGGAACTGAGATAAAATCTCACTTCAGACACCTACTAGCTGTGTGGCCCTGGGCAAGTCACTTAACCCAATTACCTTAAATATCTGGGGCCATCTCCAAGTTGTCCTGATAATATATCTTGCCACTGGACCCAGATAGCTTTGGAGGGGAGAGTGAGGGGGTGACTTTGCACAGTCCTTCCTCGCTTAAATCCAATTCATTGCAAGTCATGACATCTATCATGGTCCTCTTCTAGAACAAAGGACAACAACAGAATGCAAGTCCTCTCAAAAGGCAGCATGCTGTGCTGAGAACACTGGATTTGGAGTCATTTTACTTTGATATTAACGCTAACTCTGATATAAATGGTCCTGGGAAAGTCATGAACTTCAATTTGGGCCTCAGTTTTCTCATCTGTAAAATCAAGGGGAAGGGAGACATAGCCTAGATTGAAAACATGCCCTAAAGGAGACAGCTAGGTGGCGCAGTGTATAAAGCACTGGCCCTGGATTCAGGAGGACCTGAGTTCAAATCCAGCCTCAGATACTTGACATTTACTAGCTGTGTGACTCTGGGCAAGTCACTTAACCCTCATTGCCCTGCCCCCCCCCAATAAAAATGAAAAATTGAAAAAAAAAAAATTAAAACATGCCCTAACACTGAAGTCTATGATCCTTTGTTTTATTCCCTTTTTTTGGTATCACTGATGCCTTCTCTCTAAATGCATAATAAAAGTGTTAATTATAATGGTGATAAATATTCTTACTACAAGCAACACTTAAATATTAACCTTCCCATATATATCTTCCCCAACCCTTTTTACATGCCAAAGAATACACAAGTGTTAAAAATAAACACTATCAGGGGGCAGCTAGGTGGCACAGTGGATAAAGTACTGGTACTGGATTCAGGAGGACCTGAGTTCAAATCCGGTCTCAGACACTTGACACTTAATAGCTGTGTGACCCTGGGCAAGTCACTTAACCCTCATTGCCCTGCTTAAAAAAAAGAAAACAAAAAAAATTAAATACTGTCATTGGAAGTCAGTTAAAAATCAAAAGAAATTCTATGTTTCAGTTAGTTGGTTTTTACTAATAAAAACTGAACCACAATTTGAATGACTACTCACATTTCTAAAATGCTTTAAGGTTTGCAAAGCTATCATACTTTCATATCATATTTCAGTACTGTTTCACTGAAAGGCAGATGGTTCAAGTCATTTATATGCTTAAATGACAGACAAGGAAACTTGAAGACTAAAAGTTTAAGTGATCAGTTTGTAGTCACCCAGCTTGTATCTGAAGGAGCATTTGAATGTAGACCTCCTGACTCCACAGTCGGTACTCTTTCCATGATCCCAGTTTTGGATCGTTTAACAAGATTAAAGTAAGCAAACGCTAATATTTCCAAATGCACCAAATTGTCAGAAATAGCATGAAATACCACATACTCAAAGACTCAGGGGAAAAAAAGCAGATAGCCTAAAAGACATTTAAAACATTTCACCCCTTTTTTCCCCTTTATTATTTTTGGGGACAGTGAGTTCAGAGGGGAAAATTCACAGAAATGTTTTGTTTGGGGCTCCCTTTCTCTATTCTTTCCTATCTCCGGTTCATCCTGGGTTTCTTGTTTGTTTGTTTGTTTTTGCAGGGCAATGGGGGTTAAGTGACTTGCCCAGGGTCACACAGCTAGTGTCGAGTGTCTGAGGCCGCATTTGAACTCGGGTCCTCCTGAATCCAAGGTCAGTGCTTTATCCACTGTGCCACCTAGCTGCCCCATATCCTGTTTTTAAGGTAAGCTTCTCTTAATGTCCTCCTCTAGGAAGGAAGGGCCAGAAAGCAGATAGACATGCCTGTCAGGAACCTAAGATATTGTGAAACTTTTTCCACTGGAGAATATTCAGAAGGTCTTAGCATTATACAGTGTTAAGATTATCATGCATACCCAAATTAGATTTGAGAAATTAATAACTATGGCACTCCTAGTCATGTGTCTTGGATGAATAAAACTATCCTTTTAGTTTTCCAAAGTAAGCATTGGACAGAGTACAAAGGTCTCATACATAAATTGGAGTCTACCTCCAAAATGAATATTGTGCCCCCTATTTTGCCAAGACAGTCCTGGTTTTCAACATTGTATCTTGGTGGCCTGAAGAGCCTCCTCCCTCTACCCCCAGTAATTCCCAAGCTGAGGTCTTGGCTTCTCCTAGAGTTACTTTGAATTTTAGAAGTCCTCCCTCTGAACCCAAATCCCAAGAAGAAACAAAGTTTGAACTGTAAAAAGTCAAAGGAGGAGAGAAACAAAAAGCAAAGACATGTCTATTGCATTCAAACACTCAAGTTCAAATTGATATTTACAGGTTTGAAAATTCCTCCAGACTGGGGTTAGTTTACTAGGGTGCCCTCCCTGGCTACTATATGAAACTAAGTAGTTCCTGAGTTTTACCAGGACCCAGTAAGGCAATATGTGGGAGAGAAAGTAGGCTACCACCTAATGCTGAAACAGTCTAGAATGGCCACATAAAATTCAACCTGAATTTAAACTCCGAAGGCCTGGATTTGGCTACTGGCCACTCTTTTCTGTATTTTCCATACACCCATCAAACCACATTCTGTACCACAGTGACAAGCTACCCCTGCTATTAGCCTTCATAGGGACATACAGTGTAATTTATCCTAAACCTCACACCTCCTGAGGAATATCCCCATCCTGGGTATATTTAGAACTGAGCCCTCCACATCTGCTGCTCTGGATAAAGGCCCCATCCTCCTCATAATGACAACCTCTAACACATTTGGCTAGCCTTTACCTATTTTCAGGGGGGGAAAATACATTATTTTCCCAAGAGCACAAGCATTAATAATAGTAATTCTCTTTTGGCATCATCAAGCAAAGGATACCAATATACAAAATGTGTATACAGCACATTGAATTCAGGACACTAGAGCAGTTGTACAATATTTCTCTGTGTTTTTCCTGAATTCAGAGTAGAATAAAAAACATAAGTGATATTCCTAGGTACCTCGGTAAATACTTTAAAAGAATATGTTTCTATTATTTTTTAATAAAAAAAAATTTTTTTTAAAACCTTTGATGACAGACACTATGTTCTTTGGACCTGAATTATAAAGGAATCTCTTTTCAGAAATTTTAAAAATTCTTCATTAGCTCTAACATGCAACTCTTTGGTAGTTCATTTTCCATTTTGTAATAATAATAAAAGTCTGATTCTCAAAATGGAATCTGAAATTCAAGTTTTTAAACTCTAAAATACCAGAATTAGCCTTATCTATGTTTTGTTGACATAGTCTCCTTGATAGAATCAAAACCCTATATATGTGTATATATATGTGTATATATGTGTATATGTGTTTATGTATAGATATATTCATACAATACATACCTGCATATATACACATGTGTGTTTATACATTTACATATCTATATATGTATATATAATGAATGATCTGGTCATTAGATACACAAGGAGAAAGAAGGGGAAGAAAGGAGTTCATCTTTAGGCCAAGAATTCTTAGCCTGGAGTGTGTGAACTATTTTATAAAAAATTATTTGATAACTATTTCAAAACAATTGGTCTGCTTCATTATTATTATATGTTTTGTATTTTATTTTGAGGGGCAATGAGAGTTAAATGACTTGCTCAAGGTCACACAGCTAATAAGTGTCAAGTGTCTGAGGTTGAATTTGAACTCAGGTCTTCCTGAATCCAGGGCCTGTGCTTTATCCACTGCTCCACTTAGCTGCCCCCTGTATTTTATTCTGAGAAGAGGTTCATAAGCTTCACCAAGACTAACATAGAGGTACCTGCAGAAGTGCACTGGTAAACATTTAATAACTGACTTTCCAAAAATGTACCACATCCTTTTTTGTGTGTGTGTGTGAGGCAATTGGGGTTAAGTGACTTGTCCAGGGTCACACAGCTAGTAAGTGTCAAGTGTCCAAGGTCAAATTTGAACTCAGGTCCTCCTGAATCCAGGGCTGGTGCTCTATCCACTGTGCCACCTAGCTGCCCCATACCACACACTTTTAAGTTTAAAAACTTATTAAAACTTATTATTGTTAACATTTTCTCCATCACTTTCTTAAGTCCAGACAATAAACAAAACAATAGATCAAGCCTTGATTTGTAGAGTTTGCCCATGTCTGATGTGTGAATGCTCATCCCTGGGTACAAAATATAAAAGGGATTAAGAACCTTTGACTTAATATGTCTTCACATATACCTGGAGCATAGCAAAGGAGATCTGTCACCCCAGATAAGTCAGCTATATCTTGGAGAGTCTAACCACAGCCAAAGAAGCCATAAAGCAGAAAAATCTGAACATTCATAGATATGTAATAACTATTTATAGATTTCACACAGATAGCAAACAAATGACTAAACCTCTAGAGAAGAAGAAACTTCTCCAGATAAGGTTTTAAACTGCACCAAAACTTTTGTAACACCCTGTATAACCCCACAGAGCCTCAGTTTTCCTATCTGTAACGTAAAGAAAATAATACAGGTACTATTTACTTCATAAGATCTGTTGCTGGCATCAATGAGATGGGTATAAAGCCCTTTAAATTATAAAGTGCTATAGAGATATTGGTTATTATTATTGATTAGGATTTAGGTCATGGTCTTCAAGAGCTATTGGGACCACAAAATTGAACAAGATGCAGCCAACCTGGTGATGAAACTCTCCCAAAATACTATAATTTTAAAAATACATTGCTTGTGCCTTCTGCTATTTGTCTTCATACAAACATTCTAATAGTATTTTTGTAGAACCCTTTAAGCTTTACAAAGCACTTTTCTCACACCTACCAATGTACAGATGAAGAAACTGGGCTCTGAGAGGTTGTGACTTCACCAAGGTCACACAATTAGTTAAGTGTCTGAAGTAGGATTCAAATCCAGGTCTCCCAACTCTAAGTACAGGACTCTATCTTCTAAATCAGTGAGATAAAACTCAAATAGAAGCATAGGAGCTGCATATTGACTTAGAAAACCACAATTGACATTATCTATATCATGTCATACATTTATTTATTTTGTTTAATATCTCCCAGTTACATTTTAATCTAGTTCAAGTTGTACTAGGGAGTTTTCCACAAGTTTGACACATGACCAAATTACCTTCATCCTACCTTGGTATGAATGACCTCAGAAATGTTTCTTTCAAAGGGAAAATGGAAAAGAAGAGAGACTGGAGGATTTAAATAATCTTTTAGTTTGGACAGTCCATGATAACACAGTTACATTTCACAGTGATTTAAGTTTCTTTTTAGGAAAACCACAAACATATCTACTTAACAAAAGGAAATGAAAATTTTTTCTTTAACATTTGACCCAACAGTCAATAAATATAGGCTTTCCGAGAGACTGCATCTCCAGTTTCTGTGTATTTGGATGCTTGAGATACACTTCCAACTCATAGAATCCTTCTCTTCAGGGTGAGCTAGGTGGTGCAGTGGATAAAACACCAGCCCTGGATTCAGGAGGACATGAGTTCAAATTCGGCCTCAGAAACTTGACACTTACTGCTCTTTTTTTTTTTTTTTTTGCAGGGCAATGAGGGTTAAGTGACTTGCCCAGGGTCACACAGCTAGTAAGTGTCAAGTGTCCGAAGTTGGATTTGAACTCAGGTCCTCCTGAATCCAGGGCCAGTGCTTTATCCACTACGCCACCTAGCTGCCCCTAAACTTGACACTTACTAGCTGTGTGACCCTAGGCAAGTCCCTTAACCCCCATTGCCCCACCAAACAAAAAAGAAAGAAAGAAAGAAAATTTTTAAATCCTTCTCTTCCTTCAACTCAGGTTAAATACCACCCTTACATGAAGCCTTTCCTGATCCCCTCAACTGGTTGTGTCTCCCTCCCAAACTATTTGTCTTTACCTATTTTTTTTAAGTATTTTTTTTTGGTGGGGCAATGAGGGTTAAATGACTTGCCCAAGGTCACACAGCTAATACGTGTCAAGTGTCTGAGGCCAGATTTGAACTCAGGTCCTACTGAATCCAGGGCCGGTGCTTTATCCACTGTGCCACCTAGCTGCCCCTACCTATTTTGTTTTTATTCATATTTGTTCTCTTTGGATTTATTTTGTATAGACATGAATACAGCGGTGGCACAGTGGATAGAGCACTAGGTCTGAGTTAGGAAGACCTGAGTTCAAATCTGGCGTGTGTGACCCTGGGCAAGATAATTAGCTTACCTCATCTATAAAATGAGCATAATAATAGTCCCTACCTTACAAGGTAGGACCAAATGAGATAATATTGGTAAAGATGCTTACCACAGATTTTAGCATAGAGTAGCAGCTTAACAAATACTATTTCCATTTTTCCTTCTTTATATATGTTCTTGTCTCCTCCATTAGAATATAAACTCCCGAGTGTTGGGATTATTACATTCTTCGTATTTGTATCCTCTGAGCTTAGCTCTGGTAGGTGCTTACTAGGATCATAGATGTAGAGCTGAAAGGGACCTTAAAAGCTATCTAATCCAACCTCCTCATTTTACAGATCAGGAACTGGGGCCTGGATCAGGGTCACTCCCAAGTAAGGAAATGTTCTCTACCGATACAGATGGACACCTGCAATTTATAAAGGTTACTTTATTGCCCAGTATGTCAGAGATGGGAATTGAACCCACATCTCCCTGGCTTTGAGGATCACTCTATCCACTCTATCCACTACTTTATACTGCCTTTACTATCAAAACCAAAAAAGCAATTGAGAACATGTGGTATAAAGCACTGAGAATCTCCCTAGGGCTCCCTTGGCCACTACCACACCTATTCCAATTGGAGTTTGGGTTTCACTTCCCTGTGCATATTGTCAGTGGAAGTATGAGGATAGATAAGGCAGGGTAAAGGACCATTGCCCTCTAAGATTTTTATCAATGCCATTAAATGTCATAGTAGTAGTAGCAGCAGCAGGAGCAGCAGTCATCATAGTTATAGTCGTAGTCATAGTAATAACAAGTATCTGAGGAAGGATTTGGACTCAGTTCCTGACTTCAAGGCTAGTACTTCACTCTACATAGCTGCCTCTAAGTACTGTGGATAGATATATTCAGTCCCTTCTGGAGTCATTATACCAATCCAGTTGAACTCACTAAGTGCTCCTCCTTTTAGGTTCTCTCAATTCAACTTTATCACCAAATCTAGATCCTAATAGCAGTTATTTTTTTGGGTTCTCTGGGCAGGGAGGTGGTTCAGTGGATAGAGTGCTGAGCCTAGAGTCAGGAAGATTCATCTTCCTGAGTTCAAATCTGGACTCAGACTCTTATTAGCTGTGTGACCCTGGGCAAGTCATGTAATGCTGTCATGAAGAGTTAGACACAATTAGAACAACTAGAACAACTGAACAACAATGGGACTCTCAGGATATTCTCCTTCCTTTCTCAAGTTCAGAACCTGGCTCAGTCTTCCTCTTCATACCAACTTCACACCATACATGTTATATTCCCTCAACACCCTAACTTCCCAGTTCCTCAGTCCCTTGATCTACTCTACTTCACTATCACCTACCAGTGTTCCATTTCAATGATCAAAAATTCCAAAAGCTCCTTATCAGATAATTAGATAATTACTTCCTATCATCTCTTCTCTCTCCTATTTCTTACTCTATCCTAAGCCTAAATTTCTCTGTCCCTCAGCACTCTCCCAGACTCTGGTCTAACTTCACTTTCTGCCCTTCTCAATTTCAACCACAGAACTTAATGAGGTCAATTCTACATTATCCTTGGCTCCTGAATCCCTTGCTCCCCTAATCTATCAAAGCTCAAACTTTACCACACCTTAACCCTGTCAATCCTGCTTATGGTTGGCTGAACTGAGTTGGAGGAAATCATGATTCAGATTGGGACCACTACAAATTTATGGATATATCAACAGCGACGTTACCATAGCAAGGTAATTTTTTTATTCCTTTCTAATTATCTATCCCACTCTTCATGGGAGCTATTCTAAACTTTCTGTCTTTAAACCATCCTCCTCTTCCTTACTCTCAGTGAAGTACTTGTTATGAGCTCTAGCTTTTCCCCTTCTGTTTATTGACTGATTCTCTATATCCTAAAATTATTTGACATCTTCATGCTTCATTCTCTCCCTCAATCCAGTCTCTGATGAAGAGGTGATCCTCCTCACCAAGTCTAACCTCATTAAATGTTCCCTTGATCCTATTTCTTCCTGTCTTCTCCAGATTGTCCCTATAATCATTATCCTTCTCTTTCTAATCTTTAATCTCTCCTAGTTTCTTCCTTGCATATTACAAACATGACCAAGTTGCCCTCATCCTGAAAAAAAAACACCTACTTTACCCTACCATCCATTTCTCTCCTTCCTTTACCAGCCAACTTCCAGAATGTCTGCATGTTAGAAATACAAAGATATCTACACTTCCTCTCCCCTTTTCAACTTCTCAAGCCTTATCTGGTTTCCAAACCTTTCACTCAACTGAAATGCTCTCTCCAAAGTTACTAACAATTTTAAATTGCCAAATCTGGTGGAATTTTTTCAATGCTCCTTTTTTACAACTTCTCTGCCACATTTGACACTACTGACCCCTCTCTCCTTCTTGATATTGGCTCCTCTCTGGGTCTTCCTGACACTGACCTAATGGTTTTCCTGCTACCTGACTAACCCATCATTCTCAGTCTCCTTTGCTGATTTATTATCCATATAATACCCCCAAACCATGAGTGTTCCCCAAGGCTCAAGTACTTAGCCCTCTTCTTTTTTCTTTCCATCCTCTCTTTCTTTCTTTTTTTTTTTTGCAAGGCAATGAGGGGTTAAGTGACTTGCCCAGGGTCACACAGCTAATAAGTGTCAAGTGTCTGAGGCCAGATTTGAACTCAGGTACTCCTGAAGCTAGGGTCGGTGCTTTATCCACTGTGCCACCTAGCTGCCCCACCTCTTAATACCCTTATGAGCCAGGATTAATTATAATCACCACAAAATAACTCCCAAATCTATATATCTAGTCCTAGTTTCTCTTCTGAGGTCCAGCTTTAGTCTCTAGTCTCTTAGACATTTTCAGCTGGATGTCTCAAACTCATCACATCAAAACCAGAATTCATTATTTTTTCCCTAAGACCCACCCTGCTTCCAAACTCCCCAAACTGTGTTTTAAGCGCCAGCATCCTTCCAGTCACCTAGAAGTGCTAATGGATAAAACAGGCCCAAGAAGTATACTGGTGTGGGATATTCTAAGCAACCAAGGGAAAGTATGATTTCTCTAGGTGCTTTAGGAAGATGACTAAAAAGAAAACTATAAAAACAGGGAGATATGAGTACCAGAGACAAATTTCACCATTTTCAACTTCACATTTTTGTCTAGGGATAGCCCTGGCCATCTGGGAAATTTTAGAGGAAGGTTAACAAAGAATTCACCAAAGGCAATCTTAGGGGAAGTTTTGTGGTCCAGAGTTTTCCAAATCAACCAAAGGGTTAAGTAAACAAGGATTTGTTAATCACCTGTTTTGTGCTCAGCATTATCATATTCTGTGGCACAGAAGTAAGACAGTGTCTATAGGAGGTTACAATATAAGAAAGACTATTTACAGAGCACTTTAGGGCAGGGTTCTTAACCACTGGTTCATGAACTTTTTTGTTTTTACATATTTTGGAAACTATTTCAATATAATTGGTTTCCTTTGTATTTTATTGACTTCATTATGTATTATATTTTATTCATTTAAGAACACCATTCTGAGAAAAGGCCCATAGATATCACCACATTGTCAAAGGGGTAGATGACACAAAAAGGTTAAGAACCCTACTTTAGAAATCATGGAAGGGGGAAAGGGACCCACATGTACAAAAATATTTATAGCTGCTCTTTACGTGGTAGCAAGGAATTGGAAGTTGAGGGGGTGCCCATCAATTGGGGAATGGCTGGACAAGTTGTGGTATATGAATACAATGGAATACTATTGTGCTGTAAGAAATGATGAGCAGGAGGAGTTCAGAGAAACCTGGAGGGTCTTGCGTGAGCTGATGATGAGTGAGATGAGCAGAACCAGAAGAACATTGTACACAGTATCATCAACATTGAGTGTTGACCTACTGTGATGGACTATATTCTTCTCACCAATGCAATGGTACAGAAGAGTTCCAGGGAACTCATGATAGAAGAGGATCTCCAAATCCAAGAAAAAAAAAAAAAAGAACTGTGGAGTATAGATGCTGATTGAACCATACTATTTCTTTTGTTTTGGGTGCCGTTGTTTTTTTTTTTTCTATTTTGAGGTTTTGCATCACTGCTCTGATTTTTTCTCTTGTAACAGGATTAATGCAGAAATAGGATTAATGTTATTATGTGTATATATATATATGTGTGTATATAGATATATGTATATAGATATATAGATATAACCTACATCAGATTACCTGCTATCTAGGGGAGGGGGGAATCTGAAATTGTAAAGCTTGTATAAACAAAGGTTGAGAACTATCTTTACATGTAACGGAAAAAATAAAATACCTTATATATTAAAAAAAAAAGAACCCTACTTTAGGGTTTTCCTCAAAACCACCTTGTGAAAAAAGAAGGAAAGTAGTACAATTATTATCCACTTTTCACAAATGAGGAAATTGAAACAGTCAAGAGGAAGGTTTTGCCTAAAGATACATATCTCATAAGTGGCCAATCTGGGATTTGAACCCAGGACTTCTAGTTGGGAAGAAAAGATTCACACAGAGAAAACAACACAAAACAAATATTTATTTAGTTTTGATTATTAAGTGCTATTAGAGTCCATCAATGACAGCTGTTTGGGAAGGCATGGAAAAGGTAGAATTCTGCTATGCTTGAGAGATTGATAGGACTTTGAAGGAAGGATGAAAAAAGGCAAAAAGGTTAGACTGTGTCAGGTTCTTTGGATAATTCAGTCACATCCTTGTCTAGAATAGACAAAACATCCTGTGGAAAGTAGACAACATAAAGGTCACTATATATTTTTTCTAAATATATTAATTTAAACTTTCAGAAGCAGCATAATTCTATGACTGAAAGTCAGGAAGTGGTAGGAATAGTACTAACATACTGTCTGGCACATAGCAGGTGGTTAATAAATGCTTGTTGATTAATGGATAATGATTACATTATTGCTAAAAATTATTGGGGGGGGGCAGCTAAGTGGCACAGTGGATAAAGCACCAGCTCTGGATTCAGGAGGACCTGAGTTCAAATCCAACCCCAGACACTTGACACTTACTAGCCGTGTGACCCTGGGCAAGTCACTTAACCCTCATGGCCTGCCCCCCCCAAAAAAGAAAAAAAATGATTCAAACACTAGAGTGGTTTTGTGTGTGTGTGTGCAGATACACATACATCATGTGTGTTATACATATTATATATTTATATACATATATGTATGTTTGCGTGCCCAAACATGCTTCAGTGGTAGCTAGGTGGCCCAGTGAATAGATTGTGTGGTCTGAATTGAGGAAGACCTGAGCTCAAAACCAGCCTCAGGTACTTTCTAGTGTGACCCCAAGCAAGTTGATGTTTGCCTCAGTTTCCTCATCTGTAAAATGAGCTGGAGAAGGAAATGGCAAACCACGCCAGTATGTCTGTCAAGAAAACCCCAGATGGGGTCATGAAGAATCGAATACAACTGAAATGACTTAATGTCTTTTACTACCCAAGTATACAAAAAACAAAATTGTATGTTTAAAACCATGACAGTGGTAATTTCTTGACTCGGAGGTTTCCTTTCATCTACAAAAATCATTGATTCCTACCTCTCCTTTTACAAATGAGTAGCCCAAGGCCCAGAGAAAAGAAGTGGCAAGCCCAAGGTCACACCTGTGACCCCAGTGTACAAGTCCAACTCAGTCACCATTGTTTGTTTGGCATTAATGCCCTTCACAACTTGGCTCCAAACGGACTTTTTTAGTTTTGTTACATGTTCCTTTCTTTCATGCACCGCATGTGAACTTTCTGGAATTCCGTTTCAGGCTCTGGGTTTTTGCACTGGGGGTCCTCAATGACTGGGCATGCCCTTCCACTTTATCTCCCCTTTTTGGAATCCCTGGCTGCCTTCAACAGGAAAGCTTTTCCTCATAACCCCAAGTTGAGAGTACCCTCCCCCCACCAATTTTGTGTATACCCATATATGTATCTATATCGACATAGGTCTTCCCAATAGAATGTAAGCGTCCTAAGGGCAGGGGTTGGTCCATTTGTATTTCTCCCAATGCCTGGCACATAACGTAGCAGGTGCTTAATAAATGCTGTCGGACTGATTGTCCCACGATGGACCGGTACTTACACACAAACCCAATCTGTTGGGCAGTGGGACACTGCTCAAGGGACCGCGCTATTCCACCGACAGAAGGCGGTATAGCTATAGCAGCAGCTGCGGCTGCAACTCACGACCCCACCAGGTCCCGTAGGAAGGCACTAAAGCAAGCCAACGCGAAGCCCCGCCCCATTGCTGTATGCCCCACCCTCCCTCATCTTACAGCCAACCGCAGCTCTTGTTAGTCATAGAGCCCTAGAGGAACGTTCCCGTCCTACCTAGTGTTCTTCGCAGGTTCGAGAAAACACACACATACACTCTTAGCCTCGGCTCATTGGGAAACTCTACTCCGGCCAATCAGGCTGCACCTCCGCCCCTCCCTATATCCCGCCCTATAGTTCGCAGTAGCCAATAGACAAGCGAGATTGAGGCAGGCGCAGTAGGAGGAAAGGACGTTCCTTCTGATCCTGTAAGTGAGGGCCCCGGGCTTCGGTTTGTCCTTTACAAATCCCGGTCAGGAAGACTTGACGGACTGACTTTAGCCCTTGACCTTTCCAGTAAAAATCAGAAAATTAAATAAATAAACGCGCGTGAGGTGGGGGCTTTTAAGGGAAAGAAAAGACATGCCGAGGCTGACGAAGTCCTCGGGGACGTCCCGGCCTTCGCAATCCTGCGTACTCCTTCCCCCCGCCGTTCTTCTCTGTGCGCATGAGCAGTCTTTCTTTATGGAGTTTGCCGGGACGGAGCCTGTGCTGGGCGGTACTGTTTGTAGCTGGACTGAGTGGATATTAACAGGCTATTGTTTTAGACCCGTAGTGTTAACCGCTGGATCGGGCCTTAGAAATCTAGGTCAGTTTCCTCATTATATAACTGGAATCCTGGCACAGAAAGGAGATTAATATTAACAATGTGCCCCTATTTTACAAATGAGGAACGGAGGCAAATAGAAGTTAAGTGAATTGCCCAGAGTCGCTCAGCTAGTAAGAGTCTGAAGTGAAATTTGAACTCAGATCTTCCTAACTCCAGGCCCAGTGCTCTATCCACTTCACCACCCAGCTGCCCCTGCCTTAATAAACTCTTATTGACTAAATCGACTAATGACTGACTTGGAGGATTCAGACTTGTTTTCCAGACACTTACACAGTAGGCTACTTAGCTACCTTTAAGTAGTGGTTTGCCCAAAGTGACACAGTGGCAGAACCCTTTTCCTTTACTTGATTATTGATTGTTCTTTGGAGGTGTCTATACTGAACCAAAACCTGGCCAGAAAGGGAAAATGATGTCACATCTGTAGCCCTCTTTATAAGAGTTAAGTAGAAGGGAAATCTCTCCAAATTAATTATAGTCATAATTTTTTCAGCTATGCTATTGTCAAGTGTTGATTCTGAATAGTTACACTTTTATGCATGATTTTTGTCATAGTAGATCTAGAATTAGAACATAGCCACTCGGGTGACCTTTGACAGGCCATTTAGCTCCCTGTTCTGGTTTTTTCCTCACTTAAATTGAAAGGTCCATACTTTGTTGCCTCTACTTTCTCACCTTCCATTTTTCAAACCCTTGAGATCTGGTATTTGGAGTCATTAATTAATTGAAATCCCCCTCTACTCTGTTTTTTGTTTTTGTTTTTGTGATTCTGGCCTCCCTTGGTTCTCCTGCCTCTTTGGCCATTCCTTGGTCTCACTTGCTTGCTGAAATCGTACATGTCCTACCTCCAGAGCTTTGGGGCCTTTTTCTCTCTCTACATACTCCCACTTGATGACTTAATAATAAGCTACCATGGTTTCAGCTATCACTTCTGTACAGATGACTGTCATATCTATGCATCCAGCCCTAATCTCTCCCAGAAATACTACCAGCATCCTGACCTGCAGTATTGTAAGCTGTTGCCTTTTGACTATCTCCAATTGCATGCCCCATAGGCAGTTACATATGATTATAGATTTAGACCTGGAAAGGTCCAGCTCAACCTCCTCAGTAAAGCAATTTTTCTTAATTTGTTAACATTATTTTGATACTATAACAAATAGCATTTTTATACCTAAAAATGCTGTATCACCTGTTTCTAGTAAGTGGCAGAACTTGAGAAAACTTTTTTTAGTAAAACATCTCTGTAACTTAGAGGAAGCTTTGTGCCCTGTTTTAAAGGCCTCTTTATCTAGTTTTGATTGCATCAAACTAGGAGCCCACAGTTCAAAAACTTGCTCTTAAGACTTTGTTTTTCCACCATTATAAACAATATAACATTTTTTGTGGTTAGAAAAAGGCTTTGGCATGTTAAAAGGCAAAAAAACCCCCCAAAAAACAAAAAACCCCAAACCAACAACTTGAAGTAGACTATAGCAGTGGGAACCAGTTTTCTCAGTTAAGTTGTTTAATCTACCACTGTGGTTGGGAACCTGTGGGTAGTTTTTTATTCACTGTTGACTGCTAGGCATAACAAAACCAAATAATAGCTCTTGACCACTTGACTGAACTATTCTTTAAAAAAAATGCAACATGAACAAACACCAACTAAAATGAATACTTTGATATACGGCCTAGAAAAAAAGATTATACACAAAACTATGAATCCCTGTTATGTATGGCTTTTCTTTTTAAATATACATTCAACATTGAGCCTTCAAAATCGTCCATCTTAAGGTAGGACAGGACTTCTGAGAAAGACCATTTTTATGCTTTTGATGCCTTTCTTGTTTTGTTTTGTTTTGTTTTTAAGTGAGGCAGTTGGGGTTAAGTGACTTGCCCAGGGTCACACAGCTAATAAGTGTTAAGTGTCTGAGGCTGGATTTGAACTCAGGTACTCCTGACTCCAGGGCCAGTGCTCTATCCACTGCGCCATCTAGCTGCCCCTGATGCCTTTCTTGTTAGAGCAAGAAAGTAGTCCAGCTACTAGCTGTTGTTATCTCTCTTCCACATCTTCACTTAGCACATGAAATAGGAGTTTGCATTGATCCAAAAGGATCCCAAAGTTCTCTTTGAGTTCCAAAATTCTATCTAAGTGGATACAACCTGAACAAATTAGCACAAAGCTGCTTCAGAAGATACATGCACAGTGTAGTAGAATGAGTACTAGTCTTGGACCCAAACAGACCTGGGTTCAAATCCTGTGATGTTTTCAAGTTGGGTTACCATGGGTAAGTTGCTTAATGTCTCATCTTTTGGCAACTCCCTGAGACAAAAGTTATATATGGGTCGTAATTGTTGTTGGAGTTTCCACACCCACAAAATCACAGATTATTGATGTAAGTAGATAGGCATTATGTTAGGTTCTGGGTATACAAAGACAAACATTCCCTGTCCTAAAGGAGTTATGAAGGAAAGTGCCTGCTTTTTCCAAACCATGAGCATGATTGAAACATTTCAAAAGCCATTGGGGGGGGGGGCAAATTTTTGTATGGAATTGGATTGCATGTCTATATTCTATGTTCTAATTTTAGAGATGGAATTTTTTAAAAAACTGAGGCCATGTGGTGCTTTATTATACAAATGAGAACTAGTAATAGCTACCATTTTAAATATCCTTTATTTTGACCCAATAAAATTAGGACTGACAAATGCATTAACAACGCTAATCTGGAGGGTTCACAGACCTTATAGGGGTCCTTGAACTTGGATGGGAAACAAATTCCTTTATTTCAATATAATTGGTTTTTTGCAATCCTGTATATTATATGCATTTAAAAATATTATTCTGAGAAAATGTCTGTAGGTTTCAATAAGCTGCCAAAGGAATACATGGCAGATAAAAAAAGTACAAAACCTTGTATTATGGGTTTCCTGCTTTTCTATAGAAAATTCTACAGGCAAAAGATTTACAATAAATGTACATTATTTGATGCCAGATTAATAGGTTAAATTTCATGCTTTCCAAATAATTAGTTTGTAAATTAAAATGTTGTGAAACTTGTCAATTTTTTATGTATTTATGTTAGTTCCCTATTAGTTCTTTTTTATCTTAATAGTATTTTTTCCCAGTTACATGTAAAGATAGTTTTTAACATTTGGTTTTTTCAATTATTTGTTTTGATTTTTCTCAATTACATGTAAAGATGCTTTCTGAGTTCCAAATTTTTCTCCTATCCTCCTTTCCCTCCCCCCTCCCAAAGCCAGTAAGCAGTTTGATATAGATCATACATTACAATCATGTTAAACATATTTCCATATTACTCAGAACAAAAGAAAAAAACACAAGAAAAATAAACAAGAACAATAACAAAAAAGCAACAACAAAAGTTAAATTAGTATGCTTCAGTCTGCATTCAGACTCCATAGTTCTTTTTCTGAATGTGGAGAGTATTTTCCACCATAAGTCTTTTGGCATTGTCTTGGATCATTGAATTGCTGAGAAGAGCTAAGTCCATCACAGTTGATTATCACAAAATATTGTTGATACTGTTTACAGTGTTCTCTTGCTTCTGCTCATTTCACTCAGCATCAATTCATCTAAGTCCAGATTTTTCTGAAATCCATCTGCTTATCATTTCTTACAATAGTGTTCCATTACATTCATATACCATAACTTGTTCAGCCATTCCCCAACTAATGGGCATCCCCTCCATTTCCAATTCTTTGCTACCACAAAAAGAGCAGCTATAAATATTTTTGTACATGTGGGTCCTTTTCCCTTTTCCATGATCTCTTTGGGATATAGACCTAGTAGTGGTATTGCTGGGTCAAAGGATATGCACAGTTTTAAAGCCTTTTGGGCATGGTTCCAAATTGCTTTCCAAAATGATCAGTTCACAGCTCCACCAGTAATGCATTAGTGTTCCAATTTTCCCACATCTTCTTCATCCCTATTCTTACTTTTAAAAACATTGGATTTAAATTATATTACATATATTTAAATTATATTAAGCAATTCTTTTTCATTCAATTAAAATTAATAAATCAATTAAAATTAATTAATAAATCAATTAAAATTAATAAATGAAAAACTTGTAGGGAATTAACACAAATATATAAAATCAAGAGTATTATCTATTGGATGAGTGGTCAAGGGATATAAAGAAACATATCACCCCCCCAGTCGCAATCAATTAACCATATGAAAGATTATTCCAAATCACTAATAATAAGAGAAAGATTAAAACAGCTCTAATGCTTTACATACCCAGTGAATGGCAAAGATGACAAAAAATGGAAATAATATTGTTGCAGAAGCAGTGGAAAGACAAACACACTAATATGCTATTGGTGGAGCTAAAGATTAATTGGTCCAGCCATTTTGGAAAAGCAATTTGGAATTATGCTTTTTAAAAAGAGACTAAAGTTTCCACATATTGAAACTCATTGATCCCATTGCTAGACTTGTACTCCAGGGAGGTCCAAGACAGAAAGGACGAGTAGCCAGGAATGTGTGGAATCTCCACTTCAGAGAAACTAAAACTGGTGGATCCCTTCAACTTTGGCCCCAGAGTTCTGAGTGGCAGTATACCAGTTAGGCTGCCTGCCTAAGGAGGACCAAACTGGTCAAGGTCAGAAAGAGAGCAGGACAAAGAAAGGATTGTGTAAAGCAAAATAATAGTAGCAATTTTTTTTGCGGCAGAGAAACACAAGGAACCTCATTCAGTTAGTAAACATTTATTAAGTTCATACTATGTAACATATTATGGGGGGAATAAGCACTGGGGATACAAAGAAAGGTAAAAGACAGACCCTGTTCTTGAGAAGCTCACATTCTAATAGAGAAGACAGACACAGAGTGAGACTGGGGAATGGCTAAACAAATTGTGGTACATGAATTCTGAATATGAATAATTCAGAGTACCCCAATGGATTTATATAAACTGATTCAGATTTAAGTACACAGAACCAATAAAACAATGTACATAACTACAACAACATAAGTGGAAAGAACAAAAAAATGAAACTGATTGTTGTATGACCTAAGCTTGGCCCTAGAAAAGAGATAAGAAAATGCACTTCCCTCCCTGCTTTGCAGAGGTGGGGGACCATGATTGTGGAACACTGAATTTACTGTCAGATTTAGTTGATGTTTTGGTTAGTTTTGCTGAGTTCCCCTCCCCTGCCCCCCACTTTTGTATTATTTGTTAAAAAGTAAAACTCACTGAGGAGCAAGGGAAGGAGCAACATATTTGGAAATTCAGTTAATAAAAAAACAAAAGATCTCAATACATATCTAAAAAACCCCCAACAAACCGAACTGTGATTTGAGCATTAGGTCCAAAGTCTTGACTTTCTCAGTTACTAATCTTGAAACTATATGGGCCAAAGTGAAATGAGGGATTGACTTTTTGTTGTCACTAAATTTTGTTTTGATAGATTAATCATTTTCCAGGAAACAATACCATTATAGTAACTTCCCATTAAAATATTTATATAAAGCAAACATAGTGATTGTGACTATTATACATATATAACATTTCTCCTTTACATTTTACTAGTTATTAATGGAAAAGGCATTTGAACCTCAGTAATATGGAAACATCCCTAGGCGTTGTTTTTTACCTGTACTGTGTTTCCTTTTAGTGCTATCTTTATAATCATATTGTAGTCATTTTGTATATTATTTAAGTGATATTTTTGTATAACTCAGTTTTTTCTTTTGTCTGAGGAGAGACTCTGTCCCTTTATCAAAAGGAACAAAAGTTTGTTATACAAATGGAGCACAAGCTCTGTCAGGTCCTACCAAACTGGAAAGGCTTTGAGTACAGGCCCAATGAGATTGTCTGTCACCAAGGGCTCAGACTAGACAAGTTCAGAGAGACTTATTTCCAGAAGGCTGACTACCAAGTGATGAATTATTCTTTACCACTTATGAAAACTGCCTACTCAGTCATGTAGGGTTTGGGACTTGTATTTATGGAGAGAGTAGCCATGTTGATGAGACCAGGAATTGTTTTAAGTACTAAAATTAGTATGAGACATAGTTTATTGTATATATGTGACTCTGATAACTGGCTGATGAGCTAATATGAGTACTTTTTGTGTGTGGCCAGATTTCATGATGCTATTTGGAAAATTTGCACCGCCATTACAGAGCTTAAAGAAATTTCCATGCTTCTCTGACAACAGACACTTCTGGGGGTGGTTGAATGCAGTGTTTAACAAGTAAGTTACTTCTATTGAATAATCATGGGGATTGTGGCAGCCAAATGAATTCCCAACAGTAATATTTGTTGAATTTAAGAATTTTCCACTGCAGTTTAAGGAATGCTATAAAGCTGGAGTCACTTTTGAAGAGAATAAAAGCAAAACAAATGTTTCCAAATTTAACAGGTGAGGTGCTTAGAAGTAACAGTTTGGGGGCAGCTAGGTGGCACAGTGGATAGAGCACCGGCCCTGGAGTCAGGAGTACCTGAGTTCAAATCTGGCCTTAGACATTTAACACTTACTAGCTGTGTGACCCTGGGCAAGTCACTTAACCCTAATTGCCTCACTAAAAAAAAAAAAAAAGAAGTAACAGTTCGGAGCCTGATGAAACTGATATATGATATTTTAGTTAATATCCTATTTTTAAAAGTTATTGTTAGAGGGCAGCTAGGTGGCAGAGTAGATAGAGCACCGGCCATGAAGTCAGGAGGACCTGAGTTCAAATGCGGCCTCAAGACCCTTGACACTTACTAGCTGTTAAGAAAAAAGTTATTGTTACCAAAATGTGGAATAGAGGAAAGGTAAATATATTGTTTTTATCTTGAAACATTCCTTAATGAAATTTAGAGGAGGTGTTTTAGATTTTGTAACTAGTTAATCATCTGTGTCACTAAAGATTTATTTTCTGTTATATGAAAGTTATATTCCCCTTTGAGCAGTGTGCTACAGTACTAGTCATTTGAAAAATAAAAACAAAAGAAGGTACCAGATAAAGTATCGTGCCCTTTTCTTGAACTTTACTTTCTTTTTTTTTTTTTAGCGAGACAGTTGGGGTTAAGTGACTTGCCCAGGGTCACACAGCTAGTAAGTGTTAAGTGTCTGAGGCCAGATTTGAACTCAGGTACTCCTGACTCCAGGGCCGGTGCTCTATCCACTGTGCCACCTAGCTGCCCCTGAACTTTACTTTCTTTACTCAGCAGTCACTATTGTTGTTACTTTTAGATTTAAGATGTGATGAAATTATAAATGATCATAGGAAGAATTAATCTGTTTGCTTTCCCACTTTCAACAGAGTAGATCATGAACGAATAAAGGCTGTTGGTCCAGACAGGGCAGCATCAGAATGGCTCTTGCGTTGTGGAGCATTGGTACAATACCATGGTCAAGAAAAATGGCAAAAGGACTACAATAATCTTCCATCTGGTCCTTTAAACAAATACAAGATAAAAGCAATTGATGCCACTGACTCTTGTATCATGAATATTGGATTTGACTACCTAGGTAATAACTACATAAGTTTATCTGAAGTGGTTAGCAGTTTTTTTTAATTTGCAGCAGCCAGTATCTAACTTTGTTTATAGATATTGCTTATTTTTTTTTATTTGTGTGTGGGGGGTGGGGTTGTTGTTTTTGTTATTTTTTCAGGGCAATAAGGGTTAAATGACTTGCCCAGGGTCACACAGCTAGTGTCAAGTGTCTGAGGCCAGATTTGAACTCTGGTCCTCCTGAATCCAGGGCTGGTGCTTTATCCACTGCACCACCTAGCTGCCACTTAGATATTGCTTATTGACCATGTTGATGTACTACAATTTGTTTTTTCCTTATATGTTTAATTTAATTTTTAACAGAATTATAGAATATTGCATTACCTCTACATTCCTTTGTCTTATAGTGTATCCACTTAAACATCAAAGCCTTTGGCATCTCTGCCAAACTTTAACCAGTTAGAAACATGCAGACTTGCAAGAACTGAGCAGTTAAGATGACTTGATCCACACAGTTTCACTGTGTGTGGACATTTCTTATACTCAAAATTTGGGAGCAGAATGGCAATTCGTAGTCCTGCCTTTTATCAACTTTCTGGATAGTTTGCACTTATTGTGAAATATCATCTTTCTTTTTTTTTTCAGAGGGCCTAGAACATGTGGAAAAAATTAAGCTGTGCAAATGTCATTATATTGAAGATGAGTGTTTGCAGAGGCTTAGTCAATTAAAAAACTTACAGAAAAGCATTTTACAGATGGAAATCATTTCCTGTGGGAACGTCACAGAAAGGGGCATCATTTCATTGCATCACCTAAGGTAGGCTATCCCACAAAGTTGGAAGAATAAATGTGGTTTGATAATGAATAAGATGCTCAAAATTGAATACCATTGGTGATTAGAATAAGGTCATAGGATTCAGAGCTAGAAGAAGGGAACTTACAGATCATAGAGCCCAACCTCCACATTTTACAAATGAGGAAACTAGAGCCAGAAATGTTGTCATCTTCATATAAATGGTATGTAAAGGTACCTCTGCCGAGAAGTAGAGAACCTAGTTCTCTGACTAGAGATCCATTGCTCTTTCCACTTTACCAGAGCAGATTTGTTTTGTGGAATTTTTATTGCTTATTCAGTTTTGAGAAATATATCATTTAAAAAACAGACTTGGGGGCAGCTAGGTGGCGCAGTGGATAAAGCACTGGCCTTGGATTCAGGAGGACCTGAGTTCAAATCCAGCCTCAGACACTTGACACATTTACTAGCTGTGTGACCCTGGGCAAGTCACTTAACCCTCATTGCCCCACCAAAAAAAACCAAAACTAATATACATTTTCAAACAGCTGATTATTTAAAATATGCTTACTGTCTCTTTACATTAAAGTACTGAGAAATTAGATGCTTTAGACTGAAATTTATAAAAGTGAGTTATAGCTCTACACTAAAGAAACATGATACTTCACTAATATAGAATCTCTGGTTAATACAGAATACCTGTGATTATGAAATGGATCTCCCAATAACCTTAGTATCAAAGAAAATTCTGTTTAAAAGTATTGAGTTTTATAAAGTTGATAATAAGCACTAAAGATATTGGATTATACTTAGACTAGCTATGACTCCAATCTTAAAAATCTGAATTCCTGCCAGAATGTATGTAATTTATTATTTTCTGCGTTAAGATTCTGTTGACATATTTTCTGTGCAAAGGAGTTTTTGAAATTGTCATATAATACACAAGAAATTCTACCAAGTCAAATTCAACTGGCATTAACTCTGGGGATACAAAAACAAAAAGGAAATATTCCCTGCCCTTGAAGAACTTGTATTTCATTTGGCAAGATAAATTATCTCAACAGAAGTATTGAGATTTGAAATGCATGCATGTACTTGTTTCTCTTGTTAAATTTCATTTAAGTAAAAAATCTGTTAGATTAATTGGAAAATCATTTAATTTCTACAAGCAGTTCTTTTAGTAATATTCAAAAGACTGAATGACAGATTTGCATTCTGAATATCACTTTCTCAAAATCAACAAACCATTCTAAACAAATATTATTTGTATAAGAATAAATATTCAGGATGAGCCTACTATAATATTCTTTTCTTATTCTGTGTTTACAGAAACCTTCAGTATTTGCTGTTACAAGACCTTCCGGGAATAACGGACCTAGAAAATGTTAATCAGATCTTTCAGAATTCATTACCTTCTCTGCAGATAAAATTAGATCGAAAGTAAAAACAAACAAACAAAAACCCAAACATTAAAAGTAGTGTTTACTTCAGCAGTTCATTTATAATCCATGAATAGGCTGAACAAAAGCTTATGAGGACTTGTCTCTTTTGAAATTGCTGCTTCTAAGAGAGTGGAATTCACAAGATAGACACAAGTCATTAATAGAACATTGATTCATTTTATGAGCTTTAAGTGCAGCAGAAGGGCTGCTGTATGCAGAAATTTAAAACACTCAGAATACAACCAGTACGATTATTGATTTGGAAGGGAGAATTTATGTACATAAAATGTTTTTATTTGAGAAAAGTGCAAAACAGTATTTGCATACTAATATATTTCTCAGAGAAGCTATAAAATTGTTCACAAAATATTATTAAAATAGGCAACATAGCTGTTCTTTATTTTGCATTTCAGACATTTGAATTTCATTATAACACCTTGTTGTTTAATTTGATATAAAATCTACCCTTACAGGATTTTGAATCAGTACTGTAAGTTTCTCCAAGCAGAGTGGGAAGGGAAGGCAATTGAAGAATGTTTTTCTTAGCATGCATCTTATACTGCATGCATCAAATCATTCTCATCAGAGTCATGGATTTTTCATGCTATGCTGGCTTCTACTATCATGTTATAGCCACACTTTTAGAATATGAATAATCACCCATTAATTTATTGTAAACTCAGGGTTTTCTTTAAGAAATATGTACCTAGGGGCAGCTAGATGGCGCAGTGGTAAAGCACCGGCCCTGGATTCAGGAGTACCTGAGTTCAAATCCAGCCTCAGACACTTAACACTTACTAGCTGTGTGACCCTGGGCAAGTCACTTAACCCCAATTGCCTCACTAAAAAAAAAAAAGAAAGAAAGAAAGAAAAAAAGAAATATGTACCTGGGTAACCAAAAGTTTAAAAGCTCGAAATAAAAAGTTAACTATCATGAAGATTAAAAATTGTAAGAGTAACATTCTGTCAAGGTTTTTGTCAGTGTAGAATCACATTTAATATGTTGGTTAGAAATCTTATTTTTCCTCCTTGCTTTTGCTCTTGACCACTTTTCCCTTTTGATCTGAGCTGCTAATTAGGATGCCAAAAAAGAGAATTAGGTCAGAACAATTCAGTGATGGATCTAGAAAACAAGAGTAAAGAATGATTATCTATTCTAAGTAAATGAAAATGTTTTTAAAATAAGTAATTAATCTCAGTGTTGTGTTGTAGTGTATTTAGTTACAATGCTAGTTTTATTTAATTTCTGTAGTATCTATTTTGCATTGTAAAATATATGGAACACTTTAAAACTATAGATTTTATGTTAGCCCTGCTTTCAAAGTATCATGATTCAAGAGAAAAACTGAAGAAATTGAGCAATTTCATGAACTTTTTTTTTAGCAGTACTAAAAAAAAACCCCTTTTGGTTTAAATATTACCTAGGTCATACTGAGTACATGGTGAGTATACAAAGACAAAAATAAAATAGTCTCTGCTCAAGAATCTTACATTCTTTTGGGGAAGGCAACATGAATCTGGCTAAGTAGTTAGGTGGGTTTAGAATCAGGAAGATTTGAATTCAGATCCAGCCTCAGACACTTTCTGTACCCTGGGCAAGTCACTTAACCTCTGTCTGCCTGTTTTCTCATCTTAAAAATGGTCATAATAATAGTACCTAAAGGTTTACGTGGTTGCTGTGAGGAATAAAATGAGATAACATTTGAAAAGCACATATTATGTAAATGCTATCTATAGCTAGGCTATAAGTAAGTATAACCAGTAGGTGTTGCTACGAGGCAAAATTTGGCTGAGCACTAGCTCTTTTTTAACTCCCTCTTAACAGAAGAAGGGAATAGCTGATTCTTTCCAGGTCTTGCTCCGAGAAGAAAGTGTGGCCGCAGCTGCTGTGGCCTAAGACATCTGGTTCTAAAGACCAAGTTGGTCCTGGGCCACCAGTCGTTGCCGTTTTAGGACCTTCTAAGTCAAGATCCTGAATAAACATCACTATAAAAACCTCTCACTGTTGATGGAGCCCTCAGGTGAAGACAAACCTTAACATTTCAAACGGGGATTCAGATTTCTAACTTGGTCAAAAGGTGTCTCGCTGGACCCTGGGCATTTTCTCTTCCCCAAGATATACTTACTAACTGTACAGACATGCAGTATAGAGCAATTATAATTAGCCGTGGATTTTTAAATGTAAAATAAAATCAGGAAATAGAAATGATTTAAAGGGATGGCAGAAAAGTCATAAAAGCACCTAGCATCTGATAAAGAATGTTGGAGGAAGTAAAACATTTGACTCACTTCTTAAAAAGGTGAGTAAAACCAGCGTCTTCCAGTGACTCCTGGTTCCCAGCTCACCCTCAAGATGACTGAGGGGACTGAACTGCACTCTTATGACCTTGCTGCTGTTCCAAGTACACTCTTTTTCTCTCTGCTTGTCTAAGACAAATGCCTTAAAACCCCCCAGCATTACTTATGTCCACACTCAATTCTATACCCAGCTCCATACTTGTGATTTTCCCCATACCCTGGAGGTCAAAAAAGAGAGAATGCTATCATTTGGGTGCTGGGAATTCCAGGATTCCCAGTTAGGATTTTTCAGAACTTTTTTCTCTTCTCATAGATAATCACTTTGAAAGGTAGTTTTATCCCTCGAGTTTTTTTAGTTTTTTAATCCATTGCAAAATTAGCTGCTGGGTTGGAATTATATAACACATCATCAAAATATATATATTGACATTATAACAAAGATGAACCCTAGCCCAGGTAGTCACCTGAGAGAGCCATTCTTCACAGCAAATATATATGGGCTATCCCAACAGTTTTAGTGTAGCTTTATGCTATTAAAGCTTATATATTTGTTTTTAACGCGTATATATTTGCTGTTGAAGCTTTAAGCTGCGCTGAGACTATTGGGACATCCCATATAAGGAATATATTCACTAAACAGAACACATGCAAAGTATTACTTGGCAGTCTGCTCCAGGCACTACATGTTTAAATTATATGGAAAACATTACATGCAGAGCCATATAATAGTGAAAGTACCAACCAAATCAGTATAGATATAAAATAACCATTCAAAAACAGTTAAACTATATGCAATTAACAAAAGTATATATAAAGCAGCTAAAATACATACCTAATACTAAAGTAAATAAATGAAAAAACAAGCTGCTTAAATATGTAACAATGCATATATTCAGTAATGAATATGCAATCATATGCAAAACATATTAGCATTGCCCACTTGGATTCCTACATGAGGATAACACATTACTGGTCACTATTCAAATAGTCCCAGAGTTGCACCCTGCTGGCCTATCTGCCTTGATATCTGAGCTAACTGTCACCGTGGAATTATGGGCTAATCATGATCTTCATCAGAATTTTATACCTGCCTAACCCAGAAATTGTAGAGGGCCCAGGCTAGTTTACAGAGTTGTTAGACTCTATAGAGTGTATCAGGACCTAAGAATCTTTACTGTCAAGACTATTAGGCACAAGAGGTATTGCTTTTGTGCTCTGTTCTCTCCTATCACTTGAACTCATTTAATTGAAATATCTGTTTCTGAGCCACTTGTCTGGATCACTGGATAACTGGGGGAGTGGGTGTGTTTTGTTTAATGTCCTCTGAGGTAAACATCCATTCAATCTAACTAAGTAGTCCAGATAACTAAACAATTGTTGATAAAACTGAGTGTGATAAGATTGTCTTTCAGGGCAGAATCTCTGAGACCATTTTGTAAATAGGCAAGTTAGTCAATCTCTATACAATTAGGCATGAATAGCTTTCCTTTGACCTATTAACTGTCACAATAAACAGGAAGAATTTTGAACAAAAGGGGTTACCTAGTTGAAGGTTTCTTTCTTTTTTTTTTTTTTTTGGTGAGGCAATTGCGGTTAAGTGACTTGCCCAGGATCACACAGCTAGTAAGTTGTCAAGTGTCTGAGGCCAGATTTGAACTCAGGTCCTCCTGACTCCAGGGCCAGTGCTCTATCCACTGTGCCACCTAGCTGCCCCTTGAAGGTTTTTTAATTGCTAAATCCAATAGCTTCTTCAGTTCTCATTATTGACCTCTTTGGAAACTTTTGTCATGGGGTGCAGAGCACCCCAGAAGTTCTCTGGGGCACACTGAGGAATCTTGTCCTTGAGAAACTACACCAGAGGACAGATAACTCCTAGAGAGATAAGGGGAACCAAATGGGACTGAGCTGGCTTTAGGCCCTCCACCCTTCATTCTGGTCTCCCTTACCCCTGGGGAGATAAATTTGGGTGTGGCTTCGGCCTTTGTGTCCTGAAGAGAGATCTGTAGCCACCCCTCACCCAATTCCTCCAGTCACTGCCAGTAGGGTATGGTCCTCCCTTACTAAAGAAACTTTCCACAGGCAGATGGTCCACCCCCATCAGTCCTCTATAAAAGTACTGTTTGGGACAAACTGCTTCAGTTTATCCAAATAACTCGAGGAGACCACCAAGTCAAGCAGAGACAGATTTATTACATCCTCATGAGGACGGGCAAAACCCAATTACACATTGAAGTCTTGCAAAGAAATGCCCAATCCTCTAGGTTTTTATAGTAATCTTGAAAAGGATTGTCCCCATGTACACCTAGGGTGGATGAGCTCACAATCTAACATCCAATCCTGTCTCACCCAAGATGGGTACCCAGCTAGTGATCCATGTATGGAGACATGTCCAAGAACAAAGGGGAGAAGGGGAAGGGGTACAAGTCTGAGGAATGTCAAAGAAAGAGGGAGACAGAAATCACTCCCTTATCTGATTACAATTTATCATGACAGGGACTGGGGTTTGACATGTGAGAGGAGTAGACTACTTGGAGACATGATTTTTATTACAGGCCATAAACTAAGGTATAGCTGGCATGTGGGAACTAAGCAGAAGTAAAGTAAATAGTGCTAATTGGTAGAACTGTGACAAGTAATAAAACTTACTGGGGGACTGGATATCTCCCAGACCCCATCCCCAAAGTTTACAGAACTGTCCCAAGTCCATTATCTCAACAATAAAACTTAAAGGAGACAGTGAGAATTTGACAAGCAATTAACTTTTAGGCAAAGCAAGAGGCTAGCTATTCTGGAGGGGGGCTAGGTATCTTTCAGACTCCATCCTCAGAGTTTAATCTGACTCAGATCCATAATTGTCCCACACAGTACCTTCCAGTCTCCTTCTCGAGGAGATTGGTACCTCTGAGCCACGTGCTTTGTACCTATCTCCCCATGAGAAGTCCAAGGATTTCTTTCATGGTTTCCCCCCCCCCCCTTCCCTTGCCCCTAAATAAACTACCACCTTATTCTAACTACTTTTGTGTGCAAGAGGGTGTAATTCTTTTTTTGTTTGTTTGCTTTTTGTTTTTTCAGGGCAGTGGGGGTTAAGTGACTTGCCCAAGGTCACACAGCTAGTAAGTGTCAAGTGTCTGAGGCCGGATTTGAACTCAGGTACTCCTGAATCCAGGGCCCGTGCTTTATCCACTGCACCACCTAGCCGCCCCTAGGGGGTGTAATTCTTTAAAGAAGAATTCCTAAGAATCCCAAACCCGTACCCCATTCCCCCCATTACAGGAGGGAGGAAAGTGTAGCTAGTGTACTAGTGATGACCCAGGAAAGAACTGAGGGGTGGAAGAGATTAGACATTATGGTGAAGGACAAAGATCAAAGATGGAATGGCTTTCACAGTGCATGAAGAAGGATATAGTACATTTATGAGTGATAGCAAGATCAAGGGTCAACAGTCAATAAACATTTATTAAGTACCTACTATGTGCCAGGTACTGCTAAACTCTGGGGATACAAATCAAAAAAAGAAAGATAGTCCCTGCCCTCAAGGAGTTTACAATCCAATGGGGAAAGACAATGTAGTGCAACCCTAAGAAACCAAGAAAGACTCCAACCCCCAAGGAATCCTTAAATTTTCCCAAGGGAAAAAGAAAAAGAAAGGGAAAAACCTCCCACCTCAGGAATGTGGTGGCTGAGCAAGACCCGGGTATGCTGATAAGCAATACCAAGGTCTGCAAGATGTTATGCAAGATATGGATGGGTGCCTAATATCTTACTGATGGCCCATTATTCAGAAATCCCTTCCCAGTTGCTTTGTATCTCCTCCCAGTTGTTTTGACAGCTTTTGTTTGTAAACTTACAAAAAGACAGTCTTCATAGTGATGCTGTCTCCTGGCCATATATTCCTCTCTCCTAATAATCTCTTTTTATTTTACAAGATTTGCTATTGTTATGGCATGATTGACACAGAAAATACTCAGCCAGGTACTCGAAGTGGAGAGAGAGTTTACTATGTGCGGGCCCAAAGGGGGTTTCAAGCCTCTACAGTGGGCTCCAAGTCTTGTCACCCACCTGTTTATATACAAAATGCATAGGGGTGGTGTAGTGGCAAGTTTATCAAACAAAGATGAGGTCATTTATTCACTGAACAAAGGATGCATAGTGGCACCTAGTGGTTTTGTTGTCATTACAGGAATACCTAAGAATGAGGTCAGTGGTTAAGGGAGGCCTGTCATTACAGCTGGGGTACCTCAAGGCCAGAGCCTGTCTGAGAGACAAGGTTGGAAAGGCAGAAATCACAGGCCTGCGGCTATAGCTGGAACACAGCAAGGCCAGGATCTGTTTGAGAAAGACAAGGTCAGAGGCTACCTGTGATTTTCTACATCACTATGAGCCTCCAATTCTTTGGGTGATCTAGCCCCACCCCCCTATCCAGGTCTCAAGTGTCCTCAACAATAATACATAAAAGGAAGTCAAAAACAGAGGAGTAGCTGGTGTACCTGAGGGTGCCCTGCTTAATGGTTTAGTGGAAACCAAGCAGAGCAGCTGATAGAAAATGAAGTTTGCTTGAAAATTCTGATCCCTGTATAAAATGAAGTTTTGTACCTTCTCTAAAGGGTATGACCATCTTTGGATATGCTTGAGATAGTATAAAGGAGTAAATCATGTGAAATAATTAAGTTGAGGAATTAGGAGGTAAGAGTGTTTGAGGGAGTATCATTATGCATATTGAAGCCCTGTAGTTTAAGGGCAGGAGTTGGGGATGAGAGAAAACCTGTGAGCCAGTCACTGAACTCATTGAGGAACAAAGGGGAGTGTCCTGAAAACAGATACTTGAATTTTTTGATTGGGTTGTTGATATGGGGAAAGAAAGGCAATAAGTATTTATATAGTACCTACTATATGCCATGAACTGTGCTAAATGATTTTTATAAATATTATCCCATCTAATCTTTTTGTTTGGTTGGTTTTTTGGTTTTTTGGGTGGTTTTTTTTGGTGGGGCAATGGGAGTTAAGTGACCAGGGTCACACAGTTAGTATCAAGTGTCTGAGGCCAGATTTGAACTCAGGTACTCCTGAATCTAGGGCCAGTGCTTTATCCACTGTGCCACCTAGCTGCCCCCTATCCCATCTGATTTTTTCTTTTTTTTTTTCTTTTTTAAAATTTTTTAGTGAGGCAATTGGGTTTAAGTGACTTGCCCAGGGTCACACAGCTAATAAATGTTAAGTGTCTGAGGCTGGATTTGAACTCAGGTACTCCTGAGTCCAGGGCCAGTGCTCTATCTACTGCACCACCTAGCTGCTCCTATCCCATCTGATTTTAACAACAACCCTGGGAGGTAAGTGCTGTTATCTCTATGTTATCTCTATTCAATAGTTGAGGAATTGAGGCAAGCAGAAGTCAAGTGACTTGCTGGGTGTGACATAGCTAGAAAATGTTTGAGGCCATATTTGAGTCAGTTTTTCCCGAGTCCAGATCAAGCACTCTACCCACTGTGGAAATCAGCTGTACTCTACTTAGTATGGATTGAGTGAATCTAAAGAGAGATTACTGAATGATGGTGGTCAGAGGAAGTGGCATTGGGGAACAAGGCATATTCCAACTTCCCCACCTTAATTAAGAGGAATGAGTGAAAATACAACTAGAAGCAGAAAGATTGGCCAAGGAGGCTGTTTCATCTGGAGAGAGCCAGGCCTCAGTGAGAGACAGAAGGAGTGAGAAAGGAAAAGATTTTAAATGAAAGCAAGTTTGTTACCTATGGAGCATCATTCCAGAGAACACAGTGGGAGGGAAGGTTAATCTTCAAATGGGATAATGGAAGGGGGAAAGAGGGATAAGGGCGGGGAGGAAGAAGTTGGGTTAAGGGGCAAAGGAATGTAAGATAAGGCCTTGGAGGACGAAGAAAGGAATTCAAATGGGGGAGGGAGGGATTCAGAATTACTGGCATGGGGAGGGTATGGCTGAGTGGGAGAATGTTCATCATTGAGAAATGAATTCAGGTAGGTTATGAACATCCTAGGGGTTTGAGGCAGAGGTCTCAGGGTAGAGTCCTCTCTCGGGCCTTAGGCAGCTCAGGTGAGGAGACAGGAGACCAGGTGGGAGACCTAGCCTGGTGGAATGGCTTTTCTTCTCTTACCCTGAAGGCAGGTGACTGGTGTGTGATGCAATGGCATTTATTTTCTCTCCCACCCGCTGCCCAATTTAAAAGAAAACCATTGTAACAAATATTCACAGGTCAAGCAAAACAAATTCTCCCATTAGCTACATCTAAAAATGTATTTCTCATTCTACATCTTGAATACATCTTACTTATCTGTCTTACAAAAATTTTACTTACATCTTGAATACATTTTACTTATCTGTCTTACAAAGATTTTACTTATCTATCCGCTGAACTCAGAGCCATAACTAGAAATTCTTACTCCCAGGCTAGATTCATCTGAGTCAGGGGATGGGGACAAGATAAAAGCTAGTCAGTCAGCAAGCATTTATTAAGTGCCTATTAAGTGCCAGGAACTCTGCTAAATTCTGAGGATACCAATGAAAGCAAAAAATAATTTCTGCCTTCAAGGAATTCACATTCTAATTGTAGAGAAAAATATGAAAATCACTAGCTATCCACAAGATATAAACAGAATTCATAGTGTCATGGGGTGCAGAGCACCCCAGAAGTTCTCTGGGGCACATCGAGGAATCTTCTTGAGAAACTAAACCAGAGAGATAAAGGGAACCAAATGGGACTGAACTGGCTTTAGGCCCTCCACCCTTCATTCTGGTCTCCCTTACCCCGGGGAGATAAGTTTGGGTGTGGCCACAGCCTTTGTGTCCTGAAGAGAGATCTGTAGCCACCCCTCACCCAATTCCTCCAGTCACTACCAGTGGGGGATGGTCCTTTCTCACTAAAGGAACTTTCCACAGGCAGATGGTCCACCCCCATCAGCCCCCTATAAAAGTACCTGCTGGTCTCCTTCTTGAGGAGATTGGTACCTCTGAGCCACGTGCTTTGTGCCTATCTCCCCATGAGAAGTCCAAGGATTTTTTTCATAGTTTCCCTCCTCCCCCCTTCCCTTCCCTTGCCCCTAAATAAACTACCGCCTTATTCTAACTACTTTTGTGTGCAAGAGGGTGTAATTCTTTAAAATTCTTTAAAGAGGAATTCCTAAGAACCCCAACCCCTAACCCAAACCCATACCCCATTTCCCCCATAACAATAGGAGGTAATATGATAGAAGGCACTACCAGCTAAAGGGCATCCTGCTAAAGGTGAGATTTTAAGTATTAAGCCAGGGAAGCTAACAGGTAGAGGGTGTAGAGAGAGAACATTCCTCAAAAGACACAGAGATAGGAAATTGAATGGCACATGAAAAGAACAGCAACCACTTACTGGTCCGCAAACTGAGCTTTAGAAGAAGCAGCTGAAGATTCTGAGGTTTTGGACATGCTGCCTTCTCGAGGTTGGTCCTGCTCCGTGCACTGCGCTCCTCTCTCAGCCCTAACAGCAGGTGATACAGTCACCTAATTAAGCTGTCTTTGGCTGGAAAAGGGTCTCACTCTATTCTTATGTGGGTTATGCTGCTCCAAGAGTTGTCTTAGCACATTATTTTTGGAGGTATGTGGACAGGTTTTCCAGAGCTGGGAGAATCACAACCTTTCTTCCTCCATCTTGGCTTCACCCCCTGCTGTATTCCACTCTTGCCTCAGTATAACAGACCTTTCCTGCCAACCTTCTAAGTTGTCTTTAGCCAGAAAATTATTTCACCTTTTCCTTTTGTAGGTTTTGCTACTCCAGAAATTGTCTTCTGGCATTATTTGAAGGTATTTGGAAGGGTTTTGGGGAGAGCTCAGACAAGTCACTGCCTTTTCTTCACCTTCTTGGCTCCTCTCCCTAGATTGTAAGCTCCTTAAGGACAGGAACAGTATGTCTTTTTCTTATTTGTATCTCCAGTGCTTGACACATAGTTGGCATTTAATAAGTATTTATTCAATTGAATTTAATGAAAGGGGACAAGTTGTAAAGAGCTTTATGTTTTTGTTTTTGTTTTTTTGGTGAGGAAATTGGGGTTAAGTGACTTGCCCGGGATCACACAGGTAGTAAGTGTTAAGTGTCTGAGGCCAGATTTGAATTCAGGTCCTTCTGAAGCCAGGGCCGATGCTCTAGCCACTGCACCAACTAGCTGCCCCATGACAAACTTTAAATGCTAAGCAGAAGACTTTATATTTGATTCCTGAAATACCAGAGAACCAGTGGGATTTATTGAGCAGGGGTGTGATATGGTCATATCTATACTTTAGGAAAAATTACTTTGGTAGCTGAGTGGAGGATCTGTTGGAGTAGGAAGAGACATGAGGCTGAGAGATCAAATCAGGAGGTTATTACTGTGTAATTTAAGATTCTAAATGTGGATTCTAATCTGTTCCCCCAGTTTTGGGGGAAACTGACTAAAATCACTGATAAAACAAGTTTAGGTTTTTTAAGGGTTTATTGGAAAATAGAAAGAAAAAGATTGAGAACAGAATTCCAACAGCCTGGCATTCCTATCTTTCCTCAAATTTCCTGTGAAGTCCTCTGCCACCACCACCACCACCAAGTCAGGAACCCAAAAGCGCAAGAGCTCTCTGTGCAGGCTCCCTCTCCTCCTTCCTGTCTCCTCCCAGAAAATAGGAGGCTCCTCAAGTTGATTGGCTGGTAGCCTTGATAGACAGCACCCATGAGCAAACATCATTTCCTGACACCAAGGAAAAGCCACAATGCCTCTGAGGCATTTTCCTCATGGTGGAGCTTTCCCACAGCAAGTCTCCAGTAGGTGGCATCATTCCAATCATTACATTACAATAGTCCAAATGATTTTGATGATGCAGCACTGTAGCTTGGGAGAGAGACTAGGGCTGAATAATAAAGAAATTATTTAGAAATAACCATTGAACCAATGGGAGATGATAAGATCACTAAATGAGAAAGTATAGAACAAAAAGAGAAGAAGGCCTAGGACAAAGGCTTGGGGAACATTCATGGTTAATGGACATGACAAGGAAGAATGTCCAGCAACAGAGACTAAGAAGGAGTGGACATATAGGTAGGAGCACAACCAGGAAACAAGGCTATCCTGAGAACCTAGAAAAGAGAGTATACAGGAGGAAAAATTATCAAATGCTGCTCAGAAGTCAAGAAGTTTGGGAATGAGGAAAGACCTTTAGATTCAGAAATCAAGAGATCATTATGAACTTTGAGAAAGACAGTTTCAGTTGAATGATGAGGTTGGAAGCCAAGTGCAGAGGTTTTAAAAGAGTGAGAGGGTCACAAATGAAATTACCTGAAGATAGTCTATCAACAGTGTAGTCATTTCAAGAGATTAAGTGGCCATTGGCCCAGAGAGTCTTGATTGATAACCCTATCCCCCAGGTCCCACATAGCACAGCCTATGAACCTAGATTTCTCATATCCCAGAAGGAGGCAGAGAAGGGGAGTGGCAGGAAGGACTGGGGGCTCCAGGAAGGTGAGTCCTCTAAATTGGGCAACATGGGCCTTAGAAGGGAGGTGGTATTCCAGGTCTGGGTAAGAGAGCAGGAAAATTAGACCTGTTGATAGATTTTCTTCATTCCTGCCTTCCTTTTTCAGTATTTCTAGGGAATTTTCTTCTTGTTTTTTCTTGTTCTAAATCTTAAATTAATTTAGTTTGTACTATCATTTTTATTATCTTGGTACAGCCCAACTATGAACATATTTCTCTTTGAATGACTATATATCTACTTGTCATCTTGGGGATGAAAGGAAATGTGCCCCAGTCTACCTTATCCCAATCTTGGCATGCTAGGGCACAACTGGGGTCACCCTATCCAAAGACTGACATTTGTTCTGCCCAAATCTAGGGTATAATTTAGAACTTGAATGCAATTTCAAAACATACTACAAGAATAAAAGATAACAAATAGATAATAGGTCTAATTTTGTATTATAAAGCTGTAATCATAAACATTATTTGACACATTTTAAACTGCAGGATCTATAGGCATTTTTTTTTTGCTTTTGAAAATGATATTATTTAGAAAACCCTAAAGATGTAACTGAAAATGGAAATAATTGGAATAACTAATAAAAGTAGTTGGATATAAAATAAAATCACAAAATCATCAGCTATTCTGTTATTATCTGAGTTACCAAGAAATTCAGAGGGCAAAGAAAAAAATACAATTCCTTTTGAAATAGCTGCAGAATATCTCTAACATCTGGGAGTCTACCTTACAAGACACACACAAGAATCAGAGGAATGAAACTACAAAACACTTTTTTTTTCAGGTCAATGAGGGTTAAGTGACTTGTTCAGGGTCACACAGCTAGTAAGTGTCAAGTGTGTGAGGCTGGACTTGAACTCAGGACTTCCTGAATCCAGAGCCGGTACTTTATCCACTGTGCCACCTAGCTGCCCCCACAACACACTTTTTTTTTTTTTGGTGAGGCAATTGGGGTTAAGTGACTTGCTCAGGGTCACACAGCTAGTAAGTGTCTGAGGCCGGATTTGAACTCAGGTACTCCTGAATCCAGGGCCGGTGCTTATCCACTGCGTCATCTAGCTGACCCCCACAACACACTTTTTTTTTTTCCTTCTTTTTTTTTTTTTTAAGTGAGGCAATTGGGGTTAAGTGACTTGCCCAGGGTCACACAGCTAGCAAGTGTCAAGTGTCTGAGGTCAGATTTGAACCCAGGTACTCCTGACTCCAGGGCCGGTGCTCTATCCACTGCACCACCTAGCTGCCCCCACAACACACTTTTTAAGAAATAAAGATAGACTATAATTGACATGGTCTGTTTCTACTCTTTCTTCACAAATCCTAGACTTTAACTTCTAATTCTTACATTTTCTTTCTATCTTTTTAATCCACCCTTTATGATCTGACCTGCAAAGTCAAGGTTTCTTTTCTTTCTTTTTAAAATTTTAGACTTTTATTTTCCAAATTACATGTAAAAGCAAATTTTGACATCAATTGTTTAAAAAAAAAAAACTTTGTGTTCCAACTTCTCTTCCTCCCTCCCCTCCCACCCACCCCAAGAACTCATACAATTCAACATAAATTATACATGAATAGTCATGGCAAACAGTTCTACCTTATCTAGGTTGTGAGTGGAAACATAAAAACAAAACTTCAGATTAAGGAATTGTCCAAAAAAAAAAGTTTCAGTCTGTTTTCATCAGTTCTTTCTCTGTAGATGTACTGCAATTTTCCTAGGTGCTTCAGAGTTATTGCCTTGCTGAAAATAACCACGTTCTTCCCAGCAGATCGTCTTACACTAATGCTGTTATTTTGTATACAGTACATTTCTCTCTGCTTCAGTTCATGTGTGTCTTTCCAGGTTTTTCTGATAGCATCCTGTTCATCACAATTTCTATACAATACCTTGAACTTGACAGAGAATTGTCTTCATAATAGCCCAGCAGAGCAAATACTATACATTTTGATATTGTAGTCAATCAACGTAACTATTTCCCTCCATCCCATTCCCTTACAATAATATTTATACTATTGTCTACGTTATTTTGCCCTAATCCTCCTCATAAGTGTTTTGCTACTGGCTGCTCCCTCCCCCACTCTACCCTCCCTTCATTCACCCTTCCCTCCTTATCCTCTTCCCTTCCTAATTTCCTGAGGGGTTAAATAGATTACTCTTCCGTATTGGATGTGTGTGTCATTCATTGAGCCAGCTCTGATGAGGTTATGGCCTTTGAGTTAATTCTGTTTTCTAAATTTTTCTTCCTCCCTCCCTCCTCAACTCTCCCTATAAAATCAAGAAATTCAATATATGTCACACACATGGTGTTATGCCAAACATCTTCACCTTCCTCTAAAGTGTTTTGCTTTTTACAGTTTCCTCCCCCAAACTTCCCTTCCTTCCTTCCCCTCTTCTCCCCCCCCCCCCTCCATCTCCTTCTCCTCCCACTCTTCCTCAGGACAAAAATATATTACTATACCTACTTAAGTATGTATGTTATTCCCTCTTTGAACCAATTCTGATGATAGTGAAGTTTACTCACTCCCCCTCTTCCCCTCCCCTCCATAAGCTTTTTTCTTGTTTCTTTCCTATGAGCTATTTCTCCCCATTCCACTTCTCCCCTCCCCCCTACCCCAGTCTATTCCTCCTACCCCTCACCCTTATTTTAAAGATGTCATCATGGGTTAGCTAGATGGCACGGTGGACAAAGCACCAGCCCTGAGCCCAGGAGGCCCAGAGTCCAAATCCGGCACCAGACACCAAACAACTGTGTAATTTAAGATTCTAAATGTGGATTCTAATCTGTTCCCCCAGTTTTGGGGGAAACTGACTAAAATCACTGATAAAACGAGTTTAGGTTTTTAAGGGTTTATTGAAAAATAGAAAGAAAAAGATTGAGAACAGAATTCCAACAGCCTGGCATTCCTATCTTTCCTCAAATTTCCTGTGAAGTCCTCTGCCGCCACCACCACCATCAAGTCAGGAACCCAAAAGAGCCAGAGCTCTCCTTCCTGTCTCCTCCCAGAAAATAGGAGGCTCCTCAAGTTGATTGGCTGGTAGCCTTGTTAGACAGCACCCATGAGCAAAACGTCATTTCCTGATGCCAAGGAAAAGCCACATGGCCTTGCCCTCTGAGGCATTTTGCTCATGGTGGAGCTTTCCCACAGCAAGTCTCCAGTAGGTGGCATCATTCCAATCATTACACAACCCACCTTGTTTGCTCCACAATGAACAAGGATATACAAAAAATAAATGCTTTACAAATACCATCCCTTCATATTCATTTCAGACCTGTGTCCTCTGTGTATTCCTTGCTGAAAAAGTTCTTATGAGTTGGAAGTATTATTTTCTCAAGTATGACTGTAAACAGTTCGATCTTTCTTTCTTTTTTTTTTTTTGCGGGACAATGGGGGTTAAGTGACTTGCCCAGGGTCACACAGCTAGTAAGTGTCAAGTGTCTGAGGCCGGATTTGAATTCAGGTACTCCTGAATCCAGGGCTAGTGCTTTATCCACTGCGCCACCTAGCTGCCCCCAGTTCAATCTTTTAATGTCCCTTGTGATTTCTTTTTCCTGTTTACCTTTTTAGTATTCTCCAGGGTCTTGTATTTGAAAGTCAAATTTTCTATTCAGTTCAGGTCTTTCCATCACAAATGCCTGAAAGTCCTCTTTTTCATTGAAATTTCATGTTTTCCCCTGAAAAATTATAATAAATTTTGTTGGCTACATGATTTTTGGCTGTAGTCCCAGTTCCTTTGCCCACTGCAATATCATATTCCATGCCCTCCGGTCCTTTAATGTAGAAGCTGCTAGATCTTGCTTCATCCTTATTGGAGCTCCACAGTATTTGAATTCCTTTTTTCTAGCTGCTTGCAATATTTTCTCCTTGACCTGGGAGTTCTGGAATTTGGCTATAATATTCCTGGAGGTTTTCCTTTTGGGGATCTCATTCAGGAGGTGATTGGTGGATTCTTTCAATTTCTATTTTAGCTTCTGCTTCTAGAATATCAGGGCAATTTTCCCTCACAATCTCTTGGAGGATGGTGTCTAAGCTTTTGTTTTGGTCATGGTTTTCAGGTAGTCCAATTATTTTCAAATTATCTCTCCTGGTTTTATGTTCCAGGTCAGCTGTTTTTTCAAGGAGATATTTCACATTGCCCTCTATTTTTTCATTCAGTTGGATTTGCTTTACTGTGTCTTGGTTTCTCATAGGGTCACTAGCTTCCATTTTTTCAATCCTAATTCTTAGGCAATTATTTTCATCAGTTTTTTAATCTCCTTTTCCATTTGGTTTTTCAAGCTGTTGACTTTTTGCTCATGACTCTGCTGCATCACTCTCATTTCCCTTATTCTTTCCTCTCTCTATATATCTTCCTTCTATCTCTCCTATTTTCTCTTCAAAGTCCCTTTTGAGAGCTTCCATCACCTGAGACCAGTTCATATTTTTCTTGAAGCTTTGGATGTAGGGGCCCTGTGGTTGATTTCCTCATTTGAGGCTGCACCTTGATCTTCCTTGTCGCTGAAACCTATAGGCATCTTAAACTCAAGAAATACAAAACAGAACTTATTTTTCCCAAAACAACCTTTCCTTCTACCAAACTTTCCTATTTAATCAAGGCTATCACTGTTCTTCTAGTCTCCCAAATTTGCAACCTTATTGTTACACTTGTCTCCTCATTTTCCCTTACTCCACATTCCTAATTAATTACCAGATCTTGTCTTTTCTACCTCACAATATATCTTTCTCTCTTTTTACTCACTGAGAACCTACTTAAGGTTGATTAAATTGAGACCACACCTGGTCGGCCCTGATTGGGGTGTTGTTCTCAGAGGCTATGGACTACGACATCAACATGAGACCACCCTCAACCAATCAGCTGGAAGGATGGCCCCTTCTGGGGAGGGAGACAGGAAGTAAGAAAGGAGGCTAATTCCCTAGCTCTGGCTTTTTTCGTTCCAGAACCTCGGGTTGGTGGCTGAGATAGAAGGAGTCTAGTCTTAACACTAGGGAAGATAGACTTCTTTTTCTGAACTCCATGTGTTCTATCTTTACTAACCTATAATATATTTTAATAAATGATTAATGCCAAAAACTGGTGCTGACATTTCTAGCTTATAAGTAAACCTTAGCTAGTTCTCACCCAACACTGGGGGTAGAAACGAGGCGACCACACAATAGATTTTAAACGTCACAAGGTCCATATAACCTCCCATCTGGAGGATTGCAGTAATTCCCTAATTGGTTTCTCGACCTTTAGTCTCTCCCTTCTCCAATACAACCTTCATACAGTTTTTAAAGTAATTTTCCAATAGCCCAGGTGTGACTATGTCACTCCCCTATTTAATAATCTTCAAAGGCTTTCTATTATCTCGAATGCAAACTCTTCTGTTTGAGCTTTGAAGATTTTTACTATCTGACCCCAACATGTCTTTCTGGTATTGGTATACATTACTTCCCTTCCCACACTCTATAGTCCAGCCAAACTGGCCTTTTAGTTGTTCCTCACACAAGACTCACTTTTCCCATTTCCATGCTTTTGCACTGGCCATTCCTAATTTTTAAAAACAATACTAAAATTGATACACTAGAAAACAATAGGACAACCAAATTAGTTTACAACAACATGAAAAGAATTTTGGGAGGTATGTGTATGTATCCAGTGTGACAATAATTTCACATTTTATTGGTTTTTACATTTTATAAAGCACTTTCCTCACAACAATCCTATGAGGTAGATAGTATAAGTATTATCACCCTGATTTCACAGATGAGGAAATAGGTGTCTTCAGTTTCACCTGAACACACAGAGAGTAATTATCATTTTTGGTTTTGGGGTTTTTTTTTTCTGGTGAGGCAATTGGGATTAAGTGACTTGCCCAAGGTCACATAGCTAGTTAAGTGTCAAGTGTCTGAGGCTGGATTTGAACTCAGTTCCTCCTGAATCCAAGGCCAGTGCTCTATCCACTGTACCACCTAGCTGCCCCAGAGAGTAATTATCAATAATTTTATCCAGGAATACTAAAGACTAAGTAGAAGTTACTTATTACCATACGTAGTAATATATACTTGATCTATGCTCCATCATATCTGACACATAGAGAAAGCCAGAAGTAAATTCTATAATGTATCACCAGCAATATATACCAACTGTCTGCCTAAAGTCATTAATGGATCAGTAAAGGTTCAGAAGGTAGTCTCTTTAGAAAACCATTTGATATTATTTCATGTATTTCATGTAGATAAATAAGCCTATGACTAGATAGTTACCTCTTATAGAAACAAAGCTTTGCTCTATTTCATGGATATGCTATATATTTTCACCTTGGTCAAATAACACACAGTATTACAAGAATTAGGTAAAAGAACACAGATGGATTAGTGCAAATCTGTCACTACTACTGGAAAACAACCCTGAATAGGTGTTCTGTTGACAATATCCTCATGATAGAGTTATACAGCAACCAACATTTTTCTAAATGGTTGTCTCTGAAGAGTAAATTAGTACATACACTTATTCAAGCAAATCAGCATCTTTCAATGATCAATTTACAGATTATTTGTCTGTAGTGTTTGTGGTTGTTTATGTTACAGGTGGCATTTGAATCTGAGTCAATACCAGCACTCTACCTACTATGTCACACTGAACACTACCATATATTCAGATTAATGTCTCTTTTTTTTTTTTTATGGAACGCTTCACGAATTTGCGTGTCATCCTTGCGCAGGGGCCATGCTAATCTTCTCTGTATCGTTCCAATTTTAGTATATGTGCTGCCGAAGCGAGCACTTAATGTCTCTTTTTTTAAAAAAAAAATTTTAAATTTTGTTAGTGAGGCAATTGGGGTTAAGTGACTTGTCCAGGGTCACACAGCTAGTAAGTGTTAAGTGTCTGAGGTTGGATTTGAACTCAGGTACTCCTGACTCCAGGGCCAGTGCTCTATCCACTGTGCCACCTAGCTGCCCCCAGATTAATGTCTCAATGTCCCTCTTGCTATCTTATAAGTAACTTGGTCATGGAGAGAGAGAGAGAGAGAGAGAGAGAGAGAGAGAGAGAGAGAGGAAGGAGCTCTAATAGCTGATACTGGTTCTGCTAAAGACAGACATTTTGTCCAAGTGTGCACCTAATCCCTAGGTTCCATCTCAGGGGGATGACTTTTGTAGTTGAGTTGGGCACCTCAAATTTCTACTGGATGGAGAAGGATTAGGTATTGGGACCAATCTATGATAACATCTTGGGATGGGTTGTCTACAATGCTTTGCTTGTCACACATTTTAGGAAGACTTGTGGCCCACCAGACATGAAAGAATCACCCATGTAGTTTAACCCTAAACATTTTCCAAGTTCTTTCTGATTCAATTGTTTGGATTCTTGTAGAATAGTACAGTGGGGGTTACTTATAATAATTCCTGTTTACATATAAGCTATGAATGGGAGCTGGACTTATGATTTCATTGGCATAGGGAACTCTCAGATGAGGAAACCCCCTCTACCTGTGCAGGTTGGCACCCCCTCTGCAATTTATAGTCTGAGAGAGTAGCTTTGGGCACTAAGAGTTTAGATGATTGACTAAAAGGGTGATAGAGTTAGAATGAGGCAAGTCTGGAACCCAGGTCTTCCTGATTCCAAGGCTAGTTCTCCATCACTACACAACACTGCATCTCATGGTAGAACTTCCCTTAAAGTCCTGTTCTAATGATACATTGTCACATGGACAATCTTTTAAAACAGATGCCGGCACAGTGTGAGGTCCAGCAAGTTCTTAACAAGATGAAAAAGCTCTGAGTATGGGTCTAGTGACTTAAAGACCAGTCTGGCAAAAATTGGAAACGCTTGTTGCCAGGTTGGCAATGAACTTTTTCAACCTAAGCATCTTTCAAAGACAATCTGCTAAGTCATTGGGGGATTGTAATCTGCACTGGTGAAAGAAATTCTCACACTAGAGAAATAATGGGCATTGGAAGTAAGTATATAAATAGAAAAGCCAAAGAAAGATAATTTGCTTTTTCAGATTCCTATAATTACTATTTTCCTCTCATTAATATACATAATAGAACATGATATTTTATTTCTAAAACTTTTTAAAGAGAGTATTTTAAATTTATTAGTACTAAGGAGGGAAGTAAAACTTTATTTTCTCTTTAGATGGGAAACTACAGACATATGGCACTAATAACTTGCATTCCATTGAAGAGAAAAATATAACTAGGACCCAAACTTCAAATTATGTTCAAATGTGTTGTTTCACTGCTGTGGGTGTTATTTTTAGCAGCAGTGGAATTTTTCCCCCTGGATCTGTAATTTCATTGGTGTAGGGAACTACTGGTAAAGCTTCTACCAACAGAAGCCAGTACTTTCTCTGCAGCTTAGTGTCTTTGAAAGTTGTGGGGAAGGGATGGGGGAGGGGTGGACACTGAGAAATCAAGTGACTTGTTATGAGTTACACAGGAAGTATGTGTAAGAGGTAGGACTCTAATCCAGTTATTTTTGACTCCAAGGTCAGCTTTCTGCTCACTATTAGATGTTGCCTCTGTGTACCACTGAAATTATCTGAAGTCTTTGTAGTTTTCTTGATGATGTTTTCTGTATGTCTGTAAATTCTATTTTGTTTTATTTTCACTAGGACGCTCATTCTCTTCTTCCTACCCCTCCCTTCTCAAACTGGGAAAGTTAAAAAAAACCACAAAATTCCTGTTAAAAACATTTATAGTCAAACATAACATATTCCCACATTGGCTATACTCCAAAATTGTCTACATTTAATTAATTTTATTTCATTTTTTTGCATTTTTGTCAAAAGAATTAAACATCAACTCAATTAAAAACTTCTGAGTTACATAGGAAGGTAGTCATTTCTTCTTTTAATAAATAATCCTCATAGCCCTCATTGGTTATGTATAGTATGTTTTAAATATTTTCTTTTCCATTTCAGTCATATGTTAAATAGATCAGGAAGATCCTCTCTACTGAGAAGGAAAGACAAAGGCAGCTCTCTCTTGTCCTGTTTATTTCTGAGCAGGCTACAACAACGTATGTTCTCAATGATCTTAAGCACTTTAGTCCAAATATGAATTATACTTAACACTCCTACAAAAGAACTTCACAAGTTCTCACCAAAAAACCCCCACTAAAACAGAAAATCAAGGAGACATGGCAACAGGAAATGGATTTTTAAAACATTTGGAATGAAAGGAATGAGAAGTCATTGTGTTTTCATACCAGAAGGAGGGGAACTTCAAGCTAACAGAGGCATCAGATGAACATTTGTTGGTGTTTTGGGATTTTTCTTAAAAAACATTTGAGATTGGACTTCTTTTTGGTGTCAGAAGCACAAGCAGTCTGCATGGTTACTGTCCTGCCTGTAAACATTGCTGCTTGGAAAACCCTTCTCATTTACTTGACATAGTACATGTCATGGGAAAAATGGGGTAGGGGGTTTGGGCAGGGATAGGGGTTTGGGAAAGGGGTTAGGGGCTTGGGGTCCTTAAGAATTCCTCTTTAAAGAATTACACCTTCTTGCACACAAAAGCAATTAGAATAAGATAGTAGTTTATTTAGGGGCAAAGGAAGGGAAGGGAAACCATGAAAGAAATTCTTGGCCTTCTCATGGGGAGAAAAGCATGGCACAGAGCATGGCTCTGAGATACCAATCTCCTGGAGGAGGAGACAGGTAGATACTTTTATAGAGGACTGATGGGGGTGACCATCTGACTGTGGAAAGTTCCCTTACTGAGGGAGGACCATCCCCCACTGGTGGTGGCTGGATAAGTTGGGTGAGGGGTGGCTGCAGATCTCTCAAGCCATCTCTCTCCTCTGGACACAAAGGAAGCAGCCACACCTAATCTTATCACCCCAGGGTTGAGGGAGACTAGAATGAAGGGTGGGGGGTTCCAGAGCTAGCTCAGTCCAATCTGGTTCCACTTCTCTCTCTAGGTGTGTCTGTCCTCTGGTTTAGTTTCTCAAGAAGAAGGTTCTTTGATATGCCCCAGAGAACTTCTGGTGTGCTATGGGCCCATAACATACAAATGACAAACTGAACATTAAGTTTCCTGCTATGCTCAGGACACTGCCATCAAGAACCCAAGTCTGCATCTTCCATTTCTTTGCATTTCTTGCCAAGTTCTCTAATGATGAACATTCTGTAAAGATTGCATGAGCTTATACTTAGTCTTTTACAAAATTAGTCTTTTGGGGGCATGTCCTGTTACAGTAATCAATCTTTACTAGGGACCTATCAACTTCTTAAATGTTGGGAAATCTGCAATCAAGTTTTCTTGTGTTGCAGTAGTATTTTTTCCTGGCAAGATTCTATTACTGGTTAACTGTGGTAAGTACTCTTCTGAAAACACAGTAAAGAGAATTTAGGTTTGTTTACCTTCTCAGAACCTTGTATCTGATTTAGATATGGAGATAACAGAGCCACATCCAAAAACAAATCTCCCATAAATTAAACAATCCAGCTTTATTCCCAGCAGATGCTTTCTACTAGGCCTTGTGTGTTTTCCATGTTCCTTTGCAAAGTGTCCCTTTTCTTCAATGTTTTTGAGTTATGGAGCTTCTGTAGCTGCTCACAGGCCAGTGTCTTAGCAGGGTCCATGTGCTAAAAGAAACAACATCCCTAAAAGAAACAACAAAATCCTCAACATTCATTTCTTCCAAATGGGATTGATTTATCTGCACCATTCGTTTTTTCATTGTGAATATCATCATTGGCTTCTGGGACACAGAAGCATACTAGTCAAATTCCATTTAAACAATTATTCAAACAACAGTCATTTATGAACCACTTTCTGTGGCATAGATACCATGCTAGGTGCTGGAGATATGACTGAAACATTCTCTCAAGAAGCTTACCTTTTATTAGAGGAGACAACACCTACATATGCAGTTCTAGTATTAAGGAACTGCTACTAACCTCAAAGGATGAGGCACCATATGCCTAAGGAATCTTTGACTGGGCTCAGTTCTGGGGAGTGTTGCATTCAATGAGAGGGGTTCTAAACTTCCTTTTCTCATATCACATGGCTTCTTAAACTACCATCCTCTTAGGTTTTGGCTCATACCTAAGTTTCTCCAAAAGATGGAAGTAAGAAAGAACAATATGAATCAGGTATGGGTCAGGGATTTATTTCCTGCTGTTTCAGGGAAATAGGTGGGGGGTTTGGGATAGGGGTAGGGATTTGGGGTCCTTAGGAATTCCTCTTTAAAGAATTATACCCTCTTGCACACAAATCCAATAAAATAAGATAATAGTTTATTTAGGGGCTAGGGAAAGGAAACCAAGAGAGAAATCCTTGTACTTATGGGGAGAAGTCATGGCACAGAGTGTGGCTCTGAGATACCAATCTCCTCCAGCAGGAGACAGGCAAATACTTTTATAGAGGACTAATGGGAGCGATCATCTGACTGTGGAAAGTTTCCTTATTGAGGGAGGACCATCCCCAACTGGTGGTGGCTGGGGGAATTGGGTGAGGGGTGGCTGAGGATCTCTCAAGCCTTCTCTCTCCTCCTCCTGCCACAAAGGTAGCAGCCACACCTAATTTTATCTCCCCAGGGGTGGTGGAAACTGGAATGAAGGGTGGTGGTCCTGGAGCTAGCTCAGTCCCTATCCAGTGCCATTTATCTCTTTAGGTGTGTCTGTCCTTTGGTTTAGTTTCTCAAGGAGAAGTTTCTTTGATGTACCCCCAGAAAACTTCTAGGATGCTAGGCCCATAACACTACACTGAAAAGAAGTACTGAAGTACAAAAGAATTATTTTCCCTGGTCCGACACCTCCACACCACTTCTAGTCTGCCACCTGCTATGCACCTTAGCATAGTGTCTGACACATTGTAGGCACTATATAAATGCTAGCTATAATTATTATTATTAGGAGGTTAATAATAACACTTCTCTATTGTGAGAAGGAAACTTCTTAGGATGATTCTTTTTGTTGTTGTTGTTGAGTATTTTATTATTTTCCAGTTACATATGTGATGAAATAATGGGATTTAGCAGATACTCAAAGACCCACCTGGAGATTAATCTATACTGATTGAATCAAGTGAGAGTGATTGACTGCTGATTAAGCCTACTTCAAGTTAATTGGATTGTAATCACACCTGGCTATCCCTTAAGAAGGTATTGTTCTCAGAAACTAGACTGTGAACTCAACTGCTTGCACAAACAGCTTGCTAGTGTGTTCCTGATTAAAGCAGGCTCGTGGAGGAGGACTTCAGGAAAGAACCCAACCAGGCTGGAACTCTAGACTAGACTGGTGCTGAAGCTTCTGATTTAAGGCGACCACAATTTAGATTTTAAACATCACACATATAAGGATAGTTTTCAACATTTGTTTTCAAGGAATTTTCAGTTCCAAATTTTTCTCCCACCCTCCCTTCCCTCTCTCCTCCCCAGGACAGAAAGCAATCTAATATAGGTTATATATGTGCAATCACATTAAACAATATTTCTGCATTAGTCGTATTGTGACAGAAGAGTCAGAGCGCAATGGAAATACCTCTCAAAAAGAATTTTTAAAAAACTAGTCCAAAAGTAGAAATAGTATGGTTCAATCTGCATTCCTAAACCACAGTTCTTTTTTCTGATGTTGAGAACATTTTGTATTATGAAGTTCTTTAAAGTTGTTTTGGACCATTGAATTGGTAAAAAGAGCCAGGTCTGTCACTGTTGTTCATCACACAATGCTGCTGTTACAGTATACAATATTCTCCTGGTTCTGCTCCTCTCAGTCAGCATCAGTTCATGTAAGTCCTTCCAGGTCTTTCCGAACTCCCCCTGCTCATCATTACTTTTCACATTGATTTTTTAAAACTTTGTGTTCTAAATTTTCTTCTTTCCTCCCTCCTCATCCCTCCCTTCATACATGTGCAGTTATGCAAAACATCTTCTCATTAGTCAGGTTGTGAAAGAAAATAGACAAAATACCTTTAGAAAGAGGAACTAACAAATAAAATTATACTTCAATCTGTATTCAGATACCATCAGTTCTATCTCTGTTGATGGTTTGCATTTTTCATACGTCCTTCTCATCATTTCTTTCACGGTTACTATTATTAACTATATTACCCTCCATCTTAATCTCTCCCTTTGATATTTACTCTATTATCTATCTTCCTTCACCCCATACCTCCTTGAAAGTGTTTTGCTTCTTATTGCACCCTCCCCCAATCTGCTCTTCCTTCCATTGCCTCTCCCCCAACCCCTTATCCCCTTCCCCTCCCACTTTCCCACAGGGCAAGATATAATACTATTCCCTCTTGAGTGTGTAAATTATTCCTTCTTTGAGCCAATTCTGGTGAGAGTTAGGCTCACTCACTCCCCCACTCCTTCCTTATCTTCCCCTCTACTCCATAAGCTTTTTTTTTTTTTTTTGCAGGGCAATGGGGATTAAGTGACTTGCCCAGGGTCACACAGCTCGTAACTGAGGCCAGATTTGAACACAGGTCTTCCTGAATCCAAGGCCAGTGCTTTATCTACTGCACCATGTAGCTGCCCCTCCATAAGCTTTTTCTTATATCTTTTGTGTGAACTACTTTCCCCCAATCCGCCTCTCTCTTTCCCTTTCTTCCAGTGCATTCCTCTTACCCCTTAACTTTATTTTGAAGATGTCATCATGAGTCAGCTAGGTGACACAGTGGACAAAGCACCAGCCCTGGACCCAGGAGGCTCTGAGCCCACATCCATCCCCAGACATAAGCCACCCCACCCTGCTTGCTCCACAAAAAAATGATAAACAAAAAAAATGCTTTATAGATATCATCCCATCATATTCAATTCATACCTGTGCCCTCTAAAGATATTCCTTTTAGCTGCCTTAATACTAAGAAAGATCTTATGAGTTAGGAATATTATCTTCCCATGTAGGAATGTAAACAGTTTAATCTTTTAATATCTCTCATGATTTCTTTTTCCTGTTTACCTTTTTATGCTTCTCTAGGGTCTTGTATTTGAAAGTCAAATTTTCTATTCAGTTCAGGTCTTTTCATCACAAATGCCTGAAAGTCCTCTTTTTCATTGAAGTTCCATTTTTTCCCCTGAAAGATTATATTCAGTTTTGCTGGGTACATGACTCTTGGCTGTAGTCCCAGTTCCTTTGCCTTCTGGAATATTATATTCCATGCCCCCTGGTCCTTTCATGTAGAAGCTGCTAGATCTTGTGTTAGCCTTACTGTAGCTCCACAGTATTTGAATTCCTTTTTTCTAGCTGCTTCAATATTTTCTCCTTGACCTGAGAGCTCTGGAATTTAGCTATAATATTCCTGGAGGTTTTCCTTTTGGGATCTCTTTCAGGAGGTGGTTGGTGGATTCTTTCAATTTCTATTTTACCTTCTGCTTCTAGAATTTCAGGGCAATTTTCCCTGACAATCTCTTAGAAGATAATGTCTAAATTTTTATTTTGGTCATGGTTTTCACGTAGTCCAATGATTTTCAAATTATCTCTCCTAGATCTGTTTTCCATGACAGCTGTTTTTCCAAGGAGATATTTCATATTGCCCTCTATTTTTAAATTCATTTGAATTTGCTTTACTGTGCCTTGGTTTCTCATAAAGTCACTAGGTTCCATTTGTTCAATCCTAATTCTTAGGCAATTATTTTCTTTTTTTTTTTCTTTTTTTTTTTTTTATGGGGCAATGGGGTTAAGTGACTTGCCCAGGGTCACACAACCAGTAAGTGTCAAGTGTCTGAGGCCGGATTTGAACTCAGGAACTCCTGAATCCAGGGCCGGTGCTTTATCCACTGCGCCACCTAGCTGCCCCCGGCAATTATTTTCTTGAGAGAGTTTTTCTGTTTACTTTCCCATCTGGCTTTTCAAGCTGTTGACTTTTTTCTCAGGAATTTCCTGCATTGCTCTCATTTCTCTTTCCATTCTTTCCTCCATCTCTCTAAATCTTCCTTCTATCTCTCCTACTTTCTCTTCAAAGTTCCTTTCGATTGTTTCCATGGCCTGAGACCAATTCATATTTTTCTTGTAAGCTTTGGATGTTGGAGCTTTGACTTTGTTATTATCTTCTTCTTCTAAGGGTGTATTCTGGTCTACTTTTCCCCCAAAGAAGTTTTCAATGGTCTGCTGTTTTCTCTGCCTGCTCATCTTGGCTGCCTATTTCTTGGCTTTTAACTCCTTCTTAAAGTGTATCACTGCTTTCAGGACACACTGTTCTGAGCTACAGCATGGCCCAGGAGGTGATTGGGCTTCTTCTCAGCCTGCCTGGCCTGTGAGTAACCATGGCCCGCTTTCTCTTTGACCTGGAAACAGAAGTCTGATTGAAAACTGATTCTCTGTGGTCTGAAGCTTGGTGTGTCTGTGCTCCTCCCCCACTAGGCCACCACCACTCGATTCAGTCCACTGGTTCAGAACTAGGGCACTTCACCCCAACTTCAGCAGAAACTGCCTCTACTTCATCCCAGGCTACCACCAACCCCCCTCGCTAGTCTGTGATCCAAGCCTCAGAAGCACTGAAAGCACTGTCTGTTCCTGGCTGGGTCCAGATTGCCTGCTGAGCTATTCAGTCCGATCAGCAGGTGATTGCAATTGCCCTCTTTTGCTAAGAAATAGTCTCACTCTGTTCTTATCTGCATTAGACTGCTCTGGGTTTGTTTGGGTTTTTTTACAGCATTATTTGGGAATGAATGGAAGGGTTTATCTGGAGCTTGTGGGAGTCACAGCCTCTCCTCTGCCATCTTGGCTTGGCCAGGATGATTCTTTAAAGTGAGGTACCTATATAACCTAAATATTTGTAAATCTTGCAAATTCCTTTCCCTCCACTTTGAAAAAGAATAGCATGTATTTATTTTGAATATATTTTTGTGAGGTTAAGTGACTTATTCAATGTCACACAGCTAATATATGTCTGAGGTTAGATTTAAACTCACGTTTTCATTTTCCAGTGGTAGCTAGGTGGCTCAGTGGATAGAGTTCTAGGCCTGGACTTAGGAAGACTCATTTTCCTGAATTCAAATCTGGCCTGAGACACTTACTAGCTACGTGACCCTGGACAAGTCACTTAACCCTGTTTACCTTAGTTTTCTCATCAGTAAAATGAGATAGAGAAGGAAATGGTAAATCACTCCATTATATCTTTGCCAAGAAAACCCCAAATGAGGTAATGAACAGTTGGACCTGATTGAACAGCAACAGCTTTTGTTTTCCAGGCCAATCACTCTATCCATGCATGTTGTTTTTGTTGGTCAATTTTGTTTGACTGTTTTCTTTATTATTATTGTTCAATAATTTTAATATACATTTTAATATAAACAATTTATTATTAAATAATTTTTAATGAGTAAAATTTTAAAAGGTATACCTGAATCAATTTTTGAAAAGTACATTTTAAATATAATTAATAGCAAATAAGAGGAGAATGAGAAAGGAGAAGACAGGTTATTTAGATTTATGTTTTATTTTATTGTATACATTTTTTTGTTTGTTTGTTTGTTTGTTTTTGCGGGGCAATGGGGGTTAAGTGACTTGCCCAGGGCAAGTGTGTCTAAGGCCGGATTTGAACTCAGGTCCTCCTGAATCCAGGGCCAGTGCTTTATCCACTGCTCTACCTGAGCTGCCCCCTAAAAGGAATATTTTATAAAAGGAACAAAACTTTAAAAATCATGATTAGCCACTTTTACATAACCTATAAATGTTTATTGATTTTTTATTATTGCCGTTATTTTCTTTCTTTCTTTCTTTTTTTGGGGGAGCAATGGGGGTTAAGTGACATGCCCAGGGTCACACAGCTAGTGTGTCAAGTGCCTGAGGTCGGATTTGAACTCAGGTCCTCCTGAATTCAGGGTCGATACTTTATCCACTGCACCACCTAGCTGCCCCTATTGCCATTATTTTCAAATAATTCTCCACTCTTTAATGCCCAGAACCCTCCCTTGTAACAAACAAGGTCAAGCATGCCAATGCCTCAACCATATGGGTCTGACCATTATGCATGTAATAGCCCATAGTCCATCATCACTCTGCCAAGAGGACAGAGAAATGTTTTTACAATCAGTTCTCTAAAGTCAAGGTTGCTCAAATGCATTAATCAGAACATGGATGCCTTTCAGTGTTAGATCCCTTTATGTTTATTGTGGTCATTATACAGATGTTTTCATTGTAATATTGTAATAGAATTTGAGCTATTTTAAAAAGTAAACAAACACAATTTAAAATAGAAAAAAAAATCCACTAGGAAGAATTTTCATTTCTCATCTATAATAAACCAAGGAATTCAGATTTCCCAAGAACAACAGCTGCCATCTAAGCAGCTGGCAATCTCTCAGTCCCAGGAATTGCTGTTCCCAGACAGCAATTAATGCTCTTACCTTCATTAGTTCCATAACAGGTTAGGAGATACTTGGAAATTCTGATTCAAGAGGTTACTATAGTTTGGGATTTTTTTTTTTTTACTTGTAGCTTTTATCCACTGTAAGGATACTCTAAATAAAAGTTCATTTATCATAAGAGAAAGCAACTTCTTGCTTCTTTCCTTTCCTGCATCCCTAAATCCTATGGAGCCTATGATAAGTCCTTTAAATGGAATCCTACACTGTCTGACCACATGCAACATTATCCTCAGCAGATGGAAGACAAAAATAAGCTGGGTAAAAACTGTTCCTAGTATTTTTCTCCCATAAATTCATATACATCTTTTGGTTTTCATTCTTCAAAAAGAGTAGCTCTCTTGCTAATACATTTTTTTCATCCTAAGCTTTACCCCCTTCTTTTTTTTTTAGTGAGGCAATTGGGGTTAAGTGACTTGCCCAGGGTCACACAGCTGGTGTCAAGTGTCTGAGGCCAAATTTGGACTCAGGTACTCCTGACTCTAGGGCTCTATCCACTGTGCCATCTAGCTGCCCCTACCCCCTTCTTAATACTCTAGGCAAGTGGTCTCCAAATTATTTTGATCGGGCACCCTTATAAGTAAAAAAACATTAAAAGTTAAACAACTCCAACATATATATTTGTTTATAAATTCTACATATACATACCACTGAACTAATATTACATCCCTTATAAAACATATACAAATATTACATTAGAAGAATGAGAACATATTTCTAAATAATTATTTTACTTATTAATGTTACTATTAGCATTTTAGTGAGAGCAATATGATTGAATATGCTACCTTATTTTTTAATATCTTGGTTTATTATAAAGTGATTCAAAGGAATGGTTCTAAATTCAGTTTATTTTAATACTTACTTAAAACTAGATGATATAATCTGAAAATACACTTAACCAGGGGCAAGTAAAATATTGCTTTACAATAGGCTGAAAGGGAATAAATGAATTGAAGGTGTCACTGATTGCCAACACGTCCGTATAGTGGAACTCAACTCCTGTTACATACATGTACATGTATATGTTCATGGGAAGTCTGATATACAGACCAAATGTGGGCATCAGAATTGAGCTGAATATTAAATAGCTTAATTTCTTTATTTTTAGGTAAAAATATATAGAAAAAGAAGTTCTGTCTTTTTTTTTTTTCTTGTACCCTCTGGGTGCAAATATTTCATTCCGGAGATCACTGATGTAGGGTAAAGACTATATTTGTACAGTACTGGTTATCTCTTCCTACAAAACCCTGCTGTTCTAGTCTAACACAATAAGACATTCATCAGTTTCCCTTCAGCCTTATATAGCCATTTCCTTTTAGTCACATGCTGGAGATGACCAGGAACAACAGACAGTGCATGTTGAAAGGAATGTTGAGTGGAATACAAACAAAAGCAAGCTGACTAAGTGGAACAACAGTGAAGGAGATATCTGTTTTAAAAAAAAAAAGGAAACTGAGAACCTAAATGACCAACAGCTGAGCCATTTAGTACCTAATATTTACTTTAAATAACGTGTACAAACTGCAGATAAACAAAAGTGGCTGACTAGTTTTATCCAACGAAATGTAACCTCACTTGATAGGGATACACATACAGAAATTGTGAACAGTTTTGTGTAGGTATCGGTTTAGAAGAGATTCAGAGTTAATGGTCACTTTGCTGGAGTTCTTTGAAATTTAACAGGAGAATAAAATCTGCAAACAGTTTCATAGGATCCTAGAAAGAAACTTGATTTAACTCTTTTGTTTTTCTATCTTAGATTTTTTCCCCCTCAAGTTATTTCAGTGTCTATGTAACACCATATACGGCGTTATAGGTGGGTATTGTCAAGGTCTGTTAAGGAGATCTCCTGGGTGTCATCTCTTACCTAGGCATGCTAACCATTCACTCACTCACCCTCTGGGATGTGCCTTCAGACTTTCCAGCACTGAAACTCTCTCAGGGTCCTAGGCATAGCCTTCTTGAGAGAAAATATACTACCCTTACTCATCTCTTAATCTCTTCAGTCCCCATATGATGTGTTTCCAGCTATACAAAAAGCCACTTAGTTAAAAAGTACAACCATGTGGTATGAGATATTTATACAAAAAGTATAATAACACTTTTGTATCTTAAACATAACCATTTACCTAACAAAAAGACAAATGAAATAATAACATAATAGATACCGATATATTAAAATCAACATGTAAATAATAAAACATACCACAATACACATATAAAACTAAATCATATTCTCCCCAAAATACACAGAATATCTCTGGTTAAAAGTGGGCACATTCTTAGAGGGACTTGACAGAGAAGCACATGAAGAAGGATAATCTATGTTCCCATATTAACTCAAAACTCTATACTACAAGCTGTGATATTACTGGTCCATTCAGGAACATCTGAACCACACAAAACTGCTTCTCTGATCACCATTTATCTTTATCACTCTTCAGCTGGGAAAATTCTCTTCAATTTTCTACTTAGACATTCAATAAAATTTGAGAAAAGTCAAAGCGCAAGTGAAACTCAAAATACAAGCTTGGGTAGATGCAAAACAAGACTTGGGTGAGTGGACCTAAAGCATAAATATTTTATAAGTTTGTAATTATAATGATAAAATAATAACAATTGTTTTGTAATTATATCATAGCAATAATTATTGTTATTATTTTATATTTATTCATTCTATTTATATTATTAATATTGATGTTTAAATAATTATAATTATAAAATCATAAATCCATGACCTGGGGGGAACTTAAAATTCCTTTGTTGCCATCTCAGGGCATTCTTGGATAGTTACTGAAGTCAGGTTGGCATTCTGGATTCAAACAAACTCTAGTCATATAAAGTTAACTTTAAGCAGTATAATAATGTTTTCTAAACAATATAATAAAATATTTTCCATTTAGGAACATTTGAATCACATAAAACTGCCTCTCTGATCACCATTTATCCTTACTACTCTTTAGCTGGATAAATTCTCTTCACTCCTTTACTTGGCTATATTATGTACAAACTCTTCAAAATTAAAATCATCCTTAAGGGGTATTTAAAAAGTGTTATCTCAGGGGCAGCTAGGTGGCACAGTGGTTCTGCTCACTTCATTATACATCATTTCATACATGTCTTTCCAGGCCTTTCCGAAGTCATCGTGCTTGTCCTTTCTTATAGCACAATAATATTCCAGCCCCATTATATACCACAGTTTGTTTAGTCATTCCCCAATTGATGGGCATTCCTTTGATTCCCAAATCTTAGCCACCACATATTTATTTCTTTTTAACCTTCTTTTTTTTTAAATTTTGAATTCCAATTTCTCTCCCTCCTTTCTGCAAATCTTCCATCCACTAAGAAGAAAAGCAAGATATCAGTTATATATGTCAAATCATACAAAATATATTGTCATGTTAGCCGTGTCACAAACAAGCAACAAAAAAAAAAAGCGAGAAAATTATACTTCAATTTGCACTTAAAGTTCATCAGTCTTTCTCCAGAGATGGACAGCATTTTTTCTATCATAAGTCCTTTGGGATCACTGTATTGATCAGGATAGCAAAGTCTTTCACAGTTTATCATCTTACAAAATAGCTTTTACATTTTTTTCTTTTTCTCTCAGAGAGTGAAATCATTTTATTTCTGAGGAAGGTCACTCATGCTGCACATTTTCCAATAGTTATTACATAGTATAAAGCAGGACATTTCTCCTCCCCACATCCTGAAAATACAGAATTACCAAAAGAAACCTGTAAAGGCTTAGAATCAGCATAAAAATAAAAACAAAAACAAAGCATTTACTATACTTTTTTTGATTGGGGTTCTTCCCTTTAGAGTTGGTGCCCACATTTTCTCTTTCAATTCATAACAGCAAAATGGTAAAGCCAGAAAAAACCACAGTTGCTGCTGAAATTGAGGAGGCTGTTCCTTTTCTTTCTTTGATCTTTTGTGTAGATGTTCCCGGGCTCTCAGCTTGCTGGTAACGGTGGTGGGATTGTTTTTTTTTTCTTTTATGTTTTTAATTTAAGAATAAAAAAGCTCCAATCTTCTCAAAAATTTTGGTTAGTTTATTCTTCCATTTTATTATTTCGATATTTCTTTGGTATTGGTAAAGTGTTTAAGGTTTCTTTTTTGTTTGTTTGTTTTCTTTTGTTTTGTTTTAGTACACCTATAATAGTAAAAGTGCCTAGATAGAGCCAAGACCTCACATCCAGAACTGCTCTGCTGAATGGTTGGAGCAGGGTTTTCAGTTGGTGCTTCAGCCACCTCTTTGCTATCTTATAAAGAAGAATTTGGGGGGCAGCTAGGTGGCACAGTGGATACAGCACTAGCCCTGGATTCAGGAGGACCTGAATTCAAATGTGACCTCAGACACTTGACACTTACTAGCTGTGTGACCCTGGGCAAGTCACTTAATCCTCATTGCCCCCCCCCCCCAAAAAAAAGAAGCAGCATTTGGAGGACAAGGTCTGGGGTGATAGTTGTATGGGTGCCAGTAACCATGATAAGCTGACAAGCTGTTGCTGGCTCAAAGGATATGCACAGTTTTATAGCCCTTTGTGCATAGTTCCAAATTGTTCTCCAGAAGGGTGGGACCAGCTCACTATTCTGCCCAACAATCCATTAGTATACCTGCTTCCTTTCATCCCCTCCAGCATTTATCATTTCTGTTAACTGTGAAGTGGTACCTTGAAGTTGTTTTAATTTGTGTTTCTCTACTTAATAGTGATTTAGAGCATTTTTCATGACTATAAATAGTTTTTTAGTTTCTTCTTCCAAAAACTGCTTGTTTATATTCTTTGACCATTTATCAATCAGGGAATGGCTCTTATTTTTTATACATTTGGCTCAGTTCCCTGGATATTTGAGCTATAAGGCCTTTATTAGAAAACTTGTTGTAAAATTTTTAATATTACTTCTCTGTCTAGGGTACCTTTTAGCAAAATGTAGTTTCTCTGATTATTTCTTTTAATCGGCTCTATTTTTGCTTTTGCTTTGTCTGAGATCATGATTCCTGTCATTACTTCAGCTGAAGCAGATTCTGCTCCAGCCTCTTATTTTAACTGATTGTGTCTTTCTGTTTTAAGTGTGTCTCTTGTAAACAACACATTGTTTTATCATTTCATTGTAACATATTGCATATTCTAGTTTCTAATTCATTTTACTATTTGCGTGTTTCACACTCATAGTTACTATTTCTATGTATTTCCTTCTATTCCATTGTCCTCTGTTTATCCTTCTCTCTCTTTTAATCCTGTCCTTCCACAAAATTCTGTTTTGCCTCTGACCTCAGCCTCCCTTAAATCTACTTTCTCTTTTATCATCTTCTCCCTTTTTTCTTATCTCCTTCCTATCCTGTTTCTCTGTTGGGTAGGATAGATTTCCATTTCCAACTGTGTGTGTGTGTGTGCGCGCGCGTGCGCGCATGCAAGCATGTGCATGTGCGTGTACACGCATACATACAAATACATCCTTTCCTCTTTGAAGCAATTCTGATCAGAGTGAAGTTCGAGTATTGCCTGCACCCCTCATTTGCTCCTTCTTAATGTGAGATCATTTTCCCTACTCTACCTCTCCCTTCTCCCTTTTCCCTTTTCCTAGTGTATCCCTTTTTCTCAACCCTGCTTAGTCTGACCTTGGTTGGTGTGGAGAAATACTATTCATTCCTCTTGCTGTCAAATAACCAGTCAACTGAGTAAACTTCCCCATTAACCTAATTAACCCAATTAACCTAATCCTAATAAAACTTATTAATAACCAAGCTGGCATGAACCTCTCCTTTTCTTGGAAGCTTTGGATATAGGGGCCCTGTGGTTGATTTCCTCATCTGATAGTGCCCCTTGATCTTCCTTGTCTCTGAAGAAGCTTTCTATAGTTCTAAACTTTTTTTGCTTGCTCATCTTTTACTTGACTTTAAACTCTCTGCTGGGGAACCCTGTTTTTTGGTTCCACTACTGTTCCCAGCTTCAGAGGGTCCCAGTTGTTTTGGTTTGAGGGAGGGCAGGTTTTACTCTCACCTGGCCTGTTCTCTGGTCCAAAGATAACCACAAGTCTACTTACTAAACAACCAACCAGCAACGCTTTCTGTGGTGCAGTTCTTAGCTTCAATGAGCCTGCACCCCTCCCCCACCTGGGGCTCCCGATGCTCAGGATTTCTTCCTGGTTCCCTACTGGGGTGAGACAGCCGAATTCCTCCCTAGGTCCCTGCTGGTACCCCTACACTTCTCCCCTGGCCAGCCATTCAGCCCTCTCACCCACCCGCATGCTCAGTTCTGGAAGACACTGGTGCTGTAGCTGATTCAGAGGCTCTGGGGTAAATTCCTCCGGCTTTGTGGATGGGGTCTCTGTCAGCATGATTGTGGAGTTGGACTTTACTCATGGCCCCCTGTAACCTATCTATAGCTGGAGAATAATCTCAGTCTGTATTTTTGTGTGTTTTTCTGCTCCAGGGGTTCTTTTATTGCTATTTTTTTGAATTGTATTAGGAACTCTGTGTGTTTAGTGTCTTTCCTCTGCCATCTTGGCTCCACCCCCTGAACCTCTCCTTTTCTGGTATCTCAGTATTCTCTTGGAGGGTCTGTGTCCCTAACACTGGCATATCAGGCCAGAACAGATCAGCTCCTTAATATTGGCATAGCTTGCAGGATAGTCTTCCCCCCTGCAAATCTAATGTCTTGGGTATGTCACTGTTCTCCTGGATTGTGCTCTAGTTTTTACACAGGAAGGGTCCCTGTTCCCCTGCAGCTACAAGTGCTAGAACTCCTCTTGTCCATGGAACTGTGATCAGGTATTGAACCACATTCTAAATAGAGAGATTAGCTCATATAGTAGTTGTAATATCCCCAAACCATTTCATGCACTCCGCCCCATTTAAATTAGCCTAATTTTTTCTAAAACAGCATTGAAATTGTCCTTGAGATTTAATTAGTTCAAGAGACTAAGGCACTGCCATTGACATAACTTCCTGGCCACCTGTGTACAAAACATCTAGTTCAAGAGGGACTGGATCTCCTCCCTCTGGCTTTTGACCAGAGACCAACAGTATGAACTCCACTGGGAAGCTGTGTTCAACTTAAAACCAACCCCTCCTCTTCCCTGCTCTATGTTCTTTTCCTGCGATGGCCAAGCAATTCTCCTTTTGTTAATTGTTACAGAGATTGTGAGTATCTCATTTCATTCCAATTTCAAACCTAAACTACTAAAAGGACTGGTGATTATGGTCCAGCCCATGACAACCCAGGAAGGGCCCCTCCTTGAAAGTTATCAAGAGTGAGGAAGAATATCTTTGATTAATTGGTAATAGAATTATTTATTGGGTTTACCTTTGTCCAGGCTGAAAAGAATATCCTTAGAAAGAATAGGTAAAAGGGTATTGAAAAGGTTTTAGGAAAATGATTCTTCAGGGTGCACCAAAAGTTGTGACTATTGTTCCTTTGTTTAGATAAGATTTCCAATTTCGAATTTTTCTCCCCCAACTCCCCTCCCTCCCCACCTCCTCTAGACAGCAGGTAATCTGATATAAGTTATATTTATAATATATATATATATATAATAACATTAAACATATTTCTGCATTAGTCATGTTATACAAGAAGAATCAGAGCAAGAAGGAAAAACCTCAAAAAAAGAAAAACAACAGCACCAAAAACAAAAGAAATGGTATGGTCCAATCAGCATCCATATTCCACAGTTCCTTTTTTTTTTTCCTGGATTTGGAGAGCTTTTTCCATCATGAGTCCTTGGGAACTCTCTTGTATCATTGGATTGGTGAGAAGAATCCAGTCTATCACAGTTGATCAACACACAATGTTGATGATACTGTACACAATGTTCTCCTGGTTCTGCTCATCTCACTCATCATCAGTCCATGCAAGACCCTCCAGGTTTCTCTGAACTCCTCCTGTTCATTGTTTCTTACAGCACAATAGTATTCCATTACATTCATATACCACAACTTGTCCAGCCATTCCCCAGTTGATGGGCATCCCCTCAACTTCCAATTCCTTGCCACCACAAAAAGAGCAGTTATAAATATTTTTGTACATGTGGGTCCTTTTCCCTTTTCCATGATCTCTTTGGGAAAAAGACCCAAAAGTGGTATTGATGGGTCAAAGTGTATATAGCCCTTTGGGCATAATTCCAAATTGCTCTCCAGAATGGCTGGATCAGTTCACAGCTCTACCAACAATGCATTAGTGTTCCAATTTTTCCACAGCTTCTCCAACATTTATTATTTTCCTTTTTTGTCATATTAGCCAATCTGACAGGTGTCAGGTGGTATCTCAGAGTTGTTTTAATTTGCATCTTTCTAATCAATAGTGATTTAGAGCATTTTTTCATATGGGGACAGCTTTGATTTCTTCATCAGAAAACTGCCTGTTCATATCCTTTGACCATTTCTCAATTGGGGAATGACTTGGATTCTTATAAATTTGATTTAGTTCCCTATATATTTTAGAAATAAGGCCTTTATCAGAAGTACTGGCCATAAAAAATTGTTTCTCAGCTTTCTGTGTGACTTGTTCTTGGTTAATCAAAATGTTTTCTGAACTTTGTGATCATGTTTTATCTTTAACTTTTATTTGGTAATATTATACATTGTGAATATGTCAGAGGCAGGGAGAAATGTCTCCTTTTGGGTTTCTCTAAGTAGAGATACTCAGAATTAAAATAATCTAATTAGTAATTTTCTCTTTGGTAGATTTTTATCTAAAAGGCAGACCACAGAATTTTTCTTCTATATTCTCCCAACTTGCATTTGCCAGATGGATCTCCAGAAGTTGGCTCCTTCTCCCAAATACTCAGATGTACTCTGTAGCGTTGTGAAATCATGAAATCATTAGCCTCTAAAGGTGTTCATCCTGCTTACAAAAGTAGACACAATTAGCTCATCAAAATAATTTCCTAAAATGGTGTAGTAAGAAAAGCAAGTACAAAGCATCTCCTTCCCTCATCAACACGGAAAAAGTGGACATAAATTTAGAGCATAATGGTAGGGAACAAGTGCTCATTCCTCTGTTGTTGCCATGCTTCAATGTCCTTTCTTTCCCACTGGAGACTTCACAAAGCTTTCCCTTGGGGACAGCTAGGTGGCACAGTGGATAAAGCACCAGCCCTGGATTCAGGAAGACCTGAGTTCAAATCCAGCCTTAGACACTTGACTCGGACACTTACTAGCTGTGTGACCCTGGGCAAGTCACTTAACCCTCATTGCCCCACCAAAAAAAGCTTCCCCTTGGAAATAGTAGGTAGCTTGATCAGCTGAGCTCCCAGAGTCTGCCCCTCATTCTTCCTCAGCCCATATTTTCAATCGGTTGTCAGATCTTTTCCTGTCTATCTCAGTCATCTCCACATGTCTTGAATACAATCCTTTCTACTTATGTAGCTAACACCTTAGTTTAGGCAGTTATCATTTCTAGCCTAGATTATTGCAATGTCTTCCTAATTGGTCCCCCTGCCTCAAGCTCTCCGTAACTATACAATGCTACCAAAGTTGATTCTCCTTAAGTGCAGATTTGACTATGTGACTCTCCTACTTAATAAACTCCAGAGCCTCCCTGTTGCCCGTATTATCAAAGATAATCTCTATTTAGATCCTCCTTACGGCCCCCCCCCCACTCCTGCCCCCAAGGTTTAATATTTTTTCCATCTTCTTCCTTTACAACAATAGCAGGATGTCAGAAAATTTCCCCTACTTTTCTGATTTTTTAAAAATAAATTTTATTTATATCTTTTATTTTTACATTGCCTAATTCCCCCTCCCCCTCTCTCCTTTTCCCCCTCCAAGAGAACCATTCCGTTTTGTTTTTTTTTAACAAAAGAAAAAGAGGAAGTAGAAAAAAAATCCGCAAAACCAAATAATGCTGTTGATTTTTATGAATGTTTTTCCTGTGGTCTACAACTTTGCTGAAGTTATTGTCTCAAATAGTATCTTTGCTTATTCCCAAGATTTCCTAAGTACACTATCATGTCATTAGCAAATGATAGTTTTATCTCATCTTTGTCTCTTTAGCTTTAATTTCTTTCTTGTCTCATTGTTATTGCTATATTAGAACTACATCAAATAATATTAGGGATAATGGACAGCCTTTTTTCTCTCTTATATTTTATTGAACCATCCTTGCATCCCTGGTATAACTCTGACTTGCTCATAATGAATAATTTATTGGATGAACTGTATAGGCTGTTTGGCAGGATTTTAGTAAACAATTTTTAATTTATATTAGTTAATTATATTGTTCTATAGGTTTTTTTTTTCTTTTTGTGCGGGGCAATGAGGGTTAAGTGACTTGCCCAGGGTCACACAGCTAGTAAGTGTCAAGTGTCTGAGGCCAGATTTGAACTCAGGTCCTCCTGAATCCAGGGCTGGTGCTTTATCCACTGCACCACCTAGCCACCCTGGTTTATTATTTGCTTTATCCTTCCCTGGATTATGTACTAGGATGACCTTTGTCTCTTTGTTTTTTTTTTACCTTTGTCTCTTTTTTTTGTTTGTTTTTGTTTTTTTTTAGTGAGGCAATTGGGGTTAAGTGACTTGCCCAGGGTCACACAGCTGGTGTCAAGTGTCTGAGGCTGGATTTGAACTCAGGTACTCCTGACTCCAGGGCCGGTGCTCTATAGTCCATGGGGTCATGCGAAATTAGACATGACTGAACCACTTTATTTACATTATCCTTCCCTAGTTTATGTATTAGAATTATATTTATCTCTTAAAAAGTTTGGTAGAATACTTTCTCAATTTTTGAGAATAACTTGTGAAGTATTGGTATTGTTCTTTTAAGTTTGAAGGAATCCTGTGTAAGTTCTGGTTTCTTCCTTTTGCAGTTGCTTTACATGTAGTTCTGTTTTTCTGAAATTGGATTATTTATGATGCTTATTTGGTCTTCTACTTGTTTGGGTATTTTACATTTTTAAAGGTATTCTATTTCTTTTGTTATCAGTTTTGTTGGGATATAACTGCACAGTTAAGTCCTCATAATTCTTTTCTCTTCTAGTTTTATTGTGATTTCACCTTGTTCATATGCTCTTTTGTTGATTTGATTTACTGCCCTCTTTAATCAGGCTTGCTAAAAGTTTATTGATTTTGCTAGTCTTTTCAAAGAAAGCACTTTTAGTTTTATCATTTCCATATTATTTCTGGTTTCTAATTTATCTACTTATCCTCTAATTTTCAACATTCTCCTCTTTTGTGCTTATCTTGGGATGTCTGCTTGGTTTCTAATTTGTAAAATGCATTTATTTTGTAAACATTTCTAAAGATATATCATTTTCCCTTGTCGACTGCTTTTCCTGCTTTTTCCCCTTTAACCCTCAACCCCTATACCTATTTGTCAATCTTTTTCCTATTGATAATAGGAAATATATAAATTCCTTTCCCCTCATTTTATATATTTATTATTATTATTTTTTGCAGGGCAATGAGGGTTAAGTGACTTGTCCAGGCTCACACAGTTAGTGAATGTCAAGTGTCTGAGGCCAAATTTGAACTCAGGTACTCCTGAATCCAGGCAATATGCCACCTAGCCGCCCCCCCCCAATTTTATTTGCTTATTCAATTCTCTTTTCTGTTAATTCAAAATCCCTCCACCCCATCAACTTTTTTTCCCTTTGTGCTTTTTTCTTTAAAAAATATTTATCTTGTTCTCTTCATTCTATTCTAAACTTTTATTCTTTGATTCATGAGGTTTAAAATTTGTTCCAGCCTTAGTTAATTCTCTTCATGGAATTAAAACTTGTAAATCATCAGGTTAGAGTTCCGTTTTCTAAACAATTTCTGCATTATTGACTTGTAGATCTTGCCCCCTCCTTTTTTCTGTTGTGCCTCACTCTTAGAATTACCATGCCCAAAGGGTTATAAAATTGTGTATACCCTTTGACTGAGCAATACCACTATTACATCTGTATCACAGAGAGATCAATAAAAAGGGAAAAGAACCCACATATACAAAAATATTTATAGCAGCACTTTCTGTGGTAGCAAAGAATTATGGGGATGCCCATCAATTGGGGAAATGGCTGAATAAGTAGTGGTATATGAATGTAATGGAATACTTTTGTTTTATAAGAAATGATGAGGGGCAGTTAGGTGGCACAGTGGATAAAGTACCGGCCCTGGATTCAGGAGGACCCGAGTTCAAATCCGACCTCAGACACTTGACACTTACTAGCTGTGTGACCCTGGGCAAGTCACTTAACCCCCATTGCCCCACCAAAAAAAAAAAAAAAAGAGCAAGTAGATTTCAGAGAAACCTGGAAAAGACTTATATGAACTGATGCTGAGTGAAGTGAGTAGAACTAGAACATTATACACAGTAACAGCAACATTGTGAGATGGTCAATTGTGATAGATTTAGTTTTTCTCAGCACAATTTCAAAACTCATGATAGAAAAATCAATTCACATCCAAAGAACCATGGAGTCTGAATACAGATGGAGGCTTACTATTTTCACTTTTTTTTTCTTTCTCATGGTTTCTACCTTTTGTTTTGATTTTCCTTTTGCAACATGACTAATGTGGAAATATTTAATATGATTGTACATGTATAACCTACATGAGATCATGAGATTGCTAGCTGTCTTGGGGAGGGGAGAAAAATTTGGACAAAATCTTACAAAAATGAATGTTGAAAACTATCTTTACATGTATCTGGGAAAAAATAAAACACCATTAAGTGAAAAAAAAAATGGTGTACCAGTTTCTGTGTGAGGAAATAAAGATAAAAACCATTTGTTCTATGGTAGAGTTTTTCCTGTCTTTGACCATGTGGCCCAATTCTAACCTCTATCCTGCTCATGTTAATTTTCTATTTGCCATGTAATCTCTTTGGGTACAAGTTCTTCCATGTTTCTCACTCAATGTCACATCACTGGATCCAGGATGTTTTCCTGAGGCATGACACTCTCTTAGAAGCAGTGTCACCAAATACCTGATGGTTAAACCCATGAAAAGTTCTCATTACAGAGTCTCTTCCTGTCTTGCCCCACACCCCTCCAATGTGCTTCAGTGAGCTCTCCTCTCCCCATTGGGTTAAGATTTCCCTTCTTGAAATCTATTTTTTTAACCTCATTCTCCCCTTTGCTCTGAGATTATAGGACTTATTTTCCCTTTGTTGTTTTTCATCTTTATCTTCTTTTAGTCCACACCACTAAAAGCCATTGGGTTCTATGACCTACTTTTATTCCATACTTAGTCTCTTTCTGTATAGTGACTCATTGACAACAATTTCCCTTACAACATCCACATGGGAATGTAACGATTGGAATGACACCACCTGCTGGAGATTTACTGTAGAAAAGCTCCACCATGAGGTGAAGGCCTCTGAGGGCAAGCCATGTGGTCAAGGTCCTTAGCGTCAGGAAGTGACGTTTGCTCATGAGTACTGTCGATCAAGGTTACCAGCCAATCAACTTGAGGAGCCTCCCATTTCTGGGAGGAGGACATGAAGTAGGAAGTGGATGCTGGCCGAAGGGTTCGGTCTTTTTTTTGTTCCTGACTTCGCCATGGTGGGTTGGATGATGGGGTCTCTTAGAAATAGTTAGATTTTTACCTTTCTCTCTGATCCTAATGCTCTTTAATAAATACTTAAACACTTAAATACTCTTGCTAAAGCTTATAATTTATTGGCGACCACTCATTAGATTTTAGATAGTATAGCTAGAATTTTAGCCCCTTACAGGAACAAGTACGTAGGTGACATTGGCCAATGAAGCCAACTGAGCTTTCCCAGCAGGTTGTGTGGAGTGGGGCGGAGTTTATTTTGACTTGTTTTGAATGCAGTATGTGTTTGCTTGATAGGTGTCTAAAAGATGATATCCTGTTATTGCTTAGGAAATCAGGAATACACAAAGAGGTTTTCATTATGATCAAAGATACTTCCTCCTCAGCAGTGAATCACATTAGAGTAATCACCAAGAAAGGTAACAATACAGAGCATGTAAAAATGCCTTTTCTTCCATAAACTCATGTAGAAGAAGTCTGAGGCTTTGAATTGCTCAATTATGTTTAAAAAGGCAATGAACTTGTCCCCATAGCTCAGACCACCTCACTACCTTGGTTTTCAGCCACTTATTTACATGACTCAAAAAGAATCTTGGAAATGTAAATATATGGTCACAAAAAGTTGGGGGTAGGGTGGGATCCTTCACTGAGGAAACAGTTGTCAGACAGAAGAGACTCTCTCCTACCCAGGAGGGAACAGAGCTCAGAGTTGAGGCCCTGAGAAAACAGACTTGGGTAGTTTTTTGTCAATCCTAGACTAAAGGTCCCAGTCCCTTCTGAAAGAGCCCAGTAGCACTCCACTTGAAAAGAGCATTGCTGAAACCCTAGCAGAAAGTACAAAGTTAACATCCAACCGAACCAGAGGCTGGAGGCAAGAAGAGACTTGAGCAGCTCACGGCGAAGCAAGCCCAGGTCAACCCAGTGGCTGAGCAATCTGACTAGTCCAGCCCTGATACCACCCTATGGGAAGTCAGCCCAGCTTAGCAATGGGCGACTCATCCAACATGGAGACTTAGACCCCATCACAATGAGTTTCATGGGGAAAGGGAACACGCAGGCGCTGAGAATTAGGAGTTGTGAGTCACCTTGGCTATATATGTTCTCTACACATGGGTTTATTATTTGCTTTTAAGTTTCTGACTAGTCTACCCACATGTACTCTGTACATCCATGGAAGAGTCTTAACAACCTTCTTTTTTCAAAAAATACTTTTAAAAACTAACTGTTCTTATGCCATTTGAATAAATGCCCTTTCTAAATCCCAAGACAATGTTTGGGAACTACTCCATAGGGGGCTTATGAGTTATTGTGATAGTAGTGGTCACCCACAGGGTTATTTCTAGAACCTGATGTAGCAGCTGCCCCCTCTGGTGACCCAACCTACCAGTTAGTTCAAGTTGGGGGAATGAACTCAAAGGGGATATACAAATTTCAGCTAATTTCCTTTCTTTCTCTAATCTGACCCTGAAGAATTATTTAGAAGGACCCAAGCTAAGATGCATGTCTTTGGCTTCAACCCATACAGTAAGCAAATGAAGAGTTTGCCATAGGGAACAAGCATTGTAGTAGTGGTAGAACTAGGCCTGAGACCCAGAATTTACTCTTTGGTCTGAAGGTTTCAGCTTCATGGCAAAATGGGGATAAAAATGACCAGACTGTTATAGCTGGAGAAGACTTTAAAGTTCATCACATCCACGCAGTGGATAAAGCACTGACCTTGGATTCAGGAGGACCTGAATTCAAATCCAGCCTCAGACACTTGACACTTACTAGCTGTGTGACCCTGGGCAAGTCACTTGGCATTCATTGCCCTACCCCCCCCCCAAAAAAGCTCATCACATCCAACCCTCTTATTTTAGTCAGTCAGCCAACATGCACTGATTAAGCACCAACCAGTGCACCATACTGAGCAGTGGGAAAACAAAGAAAAGCAAAAAATAGCCCCCACCTTCAAGGAGTTAACATTTTAATGAGGAAAATAACATGAATATAACTAGGTACATACAAGATAGATACAGAGTAGACAAAAGTTAATATCAAGAGGGGAAGGCACCAGCAACTGGAGGAACCAGGTTTGACTCCTGGCAAAACATGAGATTGGAGATCTCTTGAAGGAATCCAGAAAAGTTAAGAGGCAGAAATAATGGGAGGAGGGGAAGGAGAGATTCCTTTCCTAATGCATTTCATTAGACACTACCATTCCCTCAAACTATCACACTCCATTTCTCCTGTCCAATCAAACTCAGAAAAAGCTACTTTTACTTTCTCGTTACTTCTCAGCCCTTTGCAATCTGGATTCTGACCTCATCACTTAACTTTAATTGCTCTCCAAAGTTACCAATTATTTCTTAATCACCAAACATGAAGAGTTTCCCCACCCCCCACTCCCCCTTCATCTCTGATTTTGATAGGGAATTAATGGGGTGGAGTGAATACAATTACTGGCTGATAGACTTCTATTTTCATATACAATATCCCATACACAGTGCCTGGCATATAGTAGATGCTTAAAAGCTTGTTCATAGCTTGACTGACCTAAGTATGCCTCACAACATCATTTTGTAAGAACACCTTTTATGTTATCATCATATTGCCCTGTGAGATCATAAAACCCTGCTTCAACACTTTTGGTCAATCACTTCTTTGTAATATCATTCCCGTGGAAGTAACAGGATATTCCTGATAATGCTGATTCACCAAACATGTTTTTGGTGGAATCAATGAGCAAGGTCAGATGGGGTATGCTTGCATACCTCTTAAGTCTGATGCCAGCTGATGCCTCACCCATTTCTGGGTCATAGCATCAGTTCCATGATAGCAAGCATAGTAGTCTTCTTCTGTCTAAAGCTCTGCAATTAGTTTGTTGACACCAATTATTAGATGCAAGACACTGATTAAATGTTTTTGGAAGTGGACTGAAAGATTAGTTACCATATTTTCCTGTTAAAATGACCAAAGAATAAACAACGTCTACACTGGGGGAGGGGGGTGGCGGTGGTGGTGGAGAGAGTTGAAGTAAATGTAAAAAACATAAGAAAAAAAAATCTCTTGCATGTTTTTCAGAGAAATCTTTTATCTATAAATAAGGTACCCCAGTCAAATGAAACCTAGTTTCTTGCAGAAAAACCTTTTCTTTATATTGTGTGCAATACTATCAATGTTAAGTAAATTAATACAGACAACTGGAACCAATATGACTTTAATGTGGCATAGTAAGATGGTAGAGGGAAAAAATATAAAGAATGACTCTAAGTTTACTTATTTTTAGAATACTGCTTCTCATAATATGTATTTATACTATCCCATCAGGAATTATCTTTTACTTAAAGGCATTTTTTTCTTCTTTACCTTACCCCAAATGAACAACCACATGCATAAATGAAAAACCCAAGATACATGCATAGTAACTTTATAAGTATTCCTTCTGGCATAGTATAAATAAAATATGTGTCATGAATAGTTAAATACTTCTCCTCCTACATTTGGAATGGCTAGATGTGCACAAAGATTATCTCATGAGTTATTATCAATAATGTAAAAAGGAATACACTATTTCTTGTCAAGACACTTCCATGATACAGTCACACATAGATACACACGCCCATTTCTAAGAATATTTCAATCATCACCATTATACTGCTATATGCACTCTACAACATTATTAGTTTGATGTATGAAGCTCCCCTTTAAGGCAATCTGCATGAAATTGTATTACAAAATACTTTTTGTTGTATAAAATTGCAATAAAACAGGAAAAACCCCACAAATTGATATGCTACCCATAACTCCTAACAAAACACTAAATCTAGAGAGAAAAAACACCCCTTTTTTTAATACAACTGTAAAAAATTTTAAGCTGCTTTGCAACCAGCCTTTACTAAAAGTTAGATACATTACACCATTCTAGCAGCAGATTAATAAATAAGAATTAAATATTCTATTTTACAAAAACATACAGAATGGCTGATTTAAAAGTAAAGAGATTTGGGGACAATTCCTACAAAATCATATTCATTAAGAAAGAATAAGACCATGTTCAAATGAAAGAACTGTCAGTGCTAAAACCACTCTAGACACAATCACATGAGTTATTTAAAAATGATATGGCACCCTGGTTGCAAATATTTTTTTTTAAACTGAGCTTCCAGGAACTAAGAAGAAGACTATTTGTCTCATAGCTTTTATTAAGCAAACTTTATATAATCACCACATAGTGGCAAGAGATATAATAGCTGTTTCCAGCTACAGAAAGTACTACATCCTACCCTAACATACAGATCATTGAGATGTCACCTACAAGAAAACAAGTAATATTTCAGTTTGTATTTCATTTCCTTGAAGGCATTTTTCATATGGGGCCATTTTCATTTTCTTGTCATTTCCGTGGGTGTTGTTCAGTAACTATTTTCATGGCCAGCCAAAATGTAGAGATTGCTGTGTGCTGTAGGATTTTCTGTTGGCCTACTTTCCAAAACGACAACCCTGTAATTAAACCAAAACAAACAAAAGAACTGTTTAAAAGTAAAAGCACACATTGCATGCTTTGACGCTGTACCAGAAATTCATCTCATAGTTCACATTCTCATAAGACTAAGGAACACAGAAGTGGAATTATACTTGGCTTTAAATTCAATTCCTTTAAAGCTCTTAAGTTCTTTGTAGTTTGACAACATCTCACCTAAGGAACCGGAAACCTTTGTATATGGGATGGCTCTGGGAAGGGCAAAGGAGGTATGGATGGGGCAATTTTAGACAATACAAACCCAAAAAATAGCAATAAAATTTTCTTTAAAAAACCAGAAATATCAGTTTGTTCATTCTTTAATAGAAACAGACAATTATATAATGTTAAAATTACATGATGCCTAGCTGGGAGAATAAGTGAAAGAGGCCCAATTTAACCTAAGAGATCTTAGACTAGTTCTCAAGGCAGTGGGAAAACAGTGACACCATAATGAAAGTACTGATACTCATAAAGTATTAACATCACCTTTCTCCCCTGCCCTAGCTTTCTGGGCTATGTGTAAGCAGAAACAATTATGGACCACAACAGAAAAACTTTTCTGAGGGTGAGGGGTAAGCTGACAGAAAGAAATATAGATTAAACTTGACTACCATTGAAATTAGGAACTGGGAACATAATGTATCTCACATTTACATATGATTCTACATTTTGAGCTGGAAAGGACCTTAAAGGTCACTTCACAGCCAGGAAGTGCTTGAGTAGAAGCTCTGCTCTGTTGTTAACAAAGGCCCTTTAACCCATGACTTCTTCCTCCTATCCTTCTTTCATCTGCTGGCACTCTTGCAAACCTGTCTCTGCCCAACCACTTTGTCCAGGATAGGCTGCTCTTCCTCTCCTACTGTATTAACAGAGGGGACCAAGAGGAACGGGCAAACTTGTGGTTCCTTTGAGACTACCCTTCCCTCTGGTGCCATTACTGTCTCCTCTGTTCTCATGCATTCACTCCATTCTTTGATAACTCTGTCCCGATCCTTAGAATTACTCGTTATTAGCCTCCTGGTGACTATTCCCCTTACTCAGGTGCCTGGCTCAGTGTTTCTTCCCACATTTATCCTTACTCTCATACTGGAGGACTTCAATATTCTGGTTGATGTGTCCCCTGCATACCTCTGATTCTGAGTTCATCAACCTGCTTACCTCCCCTGACCTGTATCTTCATTGTTTCAGGGATAAAGTCCCACCTCCAAGCAATCAAATTCTAAAATTCCATTCTCTGCTCATAATCTGCTACCAGCCCACCTTTGCCTTTGCCTTATTCCTCCTAAACTTGTTTGTTGTCACCATTAATCACCATTACTTTCTGTTCTCTTGTTCTACCACCTGTGCTCTGGCCTCCCCTCATAACTTCTACAGGTTTGTGTTTCCCTCTGTTGACTTTTGCCATTCTGAGGAGCCACTGTCCCCTGATGTTTTGCAAATGAATCTGTATGCTAAAATGGGGCTGCCATTGGTTAGCCAGATCATCGTGTTTGCTAGATGCAATGGTTTAAAAACCATTTTCAAGTTTTCTAATTATGGTCATTCACAGAATTAGATTTGGGGAGTAGGAAGTGACTTCAGAGATCACTGAGTCCAACCCCCACACAAAAGTAATCCCACCCTAATATATCTGACAAGTGGTCATCCTCTGCTTCAAGTCTCAAGGCAAGCTACAGGCATGTCTGGAAGCAACTCTCCTGTTTGGAGTTTCCTCCCATTGCTCCAATTTCTGACCTCTGGAGCCAAACAGGACAAGTCCAGTCATTCCTCTAGTAAACAGTCCTTGAAATACTTAGACAGTGCTGTGATCCACAAGTATTCTCTGCCCATTTCCCACAACTGATTCACATGTGACATGGACTCAAGGCCCTTAATCATCTTGGTTGCCTTTCTCTGGATACACTCCAGGTTAGCAATATACTTCTTAAACCCTGAAATGAATATAACATTCCAGATGAGGTCTGATCAGAGCATAGTAAATGGAACTACTTATTCTCTAATCCTGGAAGCTATGCCCCATTTAATATAGATCAAGATTATAATAGGGGTTTTTTGGCTAGGATATTACACTACTTACTCATATTGGGCTTGCAGTTCATTAAACTCCCCATCACCCAACATCTTTGCAGAATAACTACTGCCTACCCATGTCCTGTCCCTATCTTTTGTTGGTGAAGCTGAATTTTTAGTATCCCAGTGCAAAACTTTACATGTATCTCTATTGGATTTTATCTTATCGATTTTAGCCCAATGTGCTAGCCTGTAAACTTTTGGATTCTGACTCTGTTATCTGGTTTGTTGGAAACCATCCTTTCCAGTTCCTAAGAAACGACTCAGTCATCTGTAAATCTGATGAGCTATGATCTATGGCTTTATCCAAGGCACTGATAAAAATTTTAAATATCCCAAAGCCAAGCACAGATCTCTGGGTATTCCTTTGGAAACCTTCTGCCAGGTTGATATTGAATCTTTTACAATTATACTTTGAATTCTGGACCATCTGATTGTAATAATAATATCTAATCCAAATCTCTCCATCTTCTCCATAGGATACTTTATCAAAAGCTATGCAAATTTCTCTAAGAAATATTGATGAGGGGCAGCTAGGTGGCGAAGTGTATAGAGCACCGGCCCTGGAGTCAGAAGTACCTGAGTTCAAGTCCGGCCTCAGACACTTAACACTTATTAGTTGTGTGACCCTGGGCAAGTCACTTAACCCCAATTGCCTCGCTAAAAAAAAAAAAAAAGAAATATTGATGAGTCAACGTCTTTATTCTTATCCATTTCTTACTCTGGGGAGTTAACTTCTTACTTAAAAAGGATGACTTGGCATTGTTGTAACTGCATGCAGTAGCTTCTTTTCATCTTTATCCTTTCTTCTAATTTGATATTAATTTTTAGCATTACTTTATGTACAGATAATGGATTTACTGCACACAGAAAGACAATTCTAATGATTCCCAAATTAGAAGACAGTTATTTCCTGTATGAACAGTGAATTTCATTTTTGTGATGTTGTCTAGTACCTTTTATATTTTGGAAGAAAATATTCATAATATACAGGTATGAGTTTCTGAGTAATCTGTAAGGCTTGAATATTTTATTTCTTGATCCCAAACCACATTTCATTTTCTTATCCTCCCTACACAATGAAAATGATTATCAAAACTTATGCTGACCAAATATACAAATTTGTCAAGTCCTTTATTGAACTTCTTTATTTCATCATTCTTTGCAATGATTATTGGTTAATAAGTTGTATTTATTTTTATCACAGTCCTACTTATACTCATCATGAGTATTATGGAAGATAACTATCTTATGTGAAGATTTTTCTTATTGCTTATGGAAACACAGTGAAACCAATTATTCTCTACTATTTACAATCTGGATGACTTTATACAAATCATTTTAACTCTACAGGGCTCAGTATCCTCATCTGTTAAAACAGAGATAAAGACGTTAATCTCTTAAGGTCTTGCTCAGCTCTACATCTTTCTTATGAACTCCTTTATTTGCTTAAAAGAGGAAAACCTGTGAGCCATCCATTTAGCTGCACCCTTTACATCTTATTTCATGTCAGTATTTATGTGGTTCATTTCTTCTAGGATCTATTAATTTACTGGTTTTTAGGAAAAGCTCTCATAGTTAGAATGCCAATAGTTAAACTGATACTTACAAACTGTCTAAAAATGGTGTGCCCCTCTTTCCACTGCTTGCACTCTAAGAGTAAAGGGAGTCTTCGAGACTGAGCAGTACTTATCTGCACATTTTGATCTCTGTATTTAACCAGCGTGGTCCTTAAGACAGTCTGTTATTGGGACCAGCAACGTAAGAATTAAAATTGCAAATCGCTCAATGGGCAATGGTAAGATGGGTATAAATATGCTCTCATAAAATCTAGTGGGGCAGCTAGGCGGTGCAGTGGATAAAGCACCGGCCCTGGATTCAGGAGGACCTGGGCTCAAATCCAGCCTCAGACACTTAACACTTACTAGCTGTGTGACCTTGGGCAAGTCACTTAACCCTCATTGCCCTAAAAAAAAAAAAATCTAGCATACGACTTTCATGGGAGAAGTGGTGTAAAAGAAATTATCCAGGCCCATTTGTAATCGGAAAAAGAAATATATCCGTCATGTATCAAAAATGAGACCACAGATGCAGATACCCCAAGATATTAAATAATCAGGAGGGAAATTGCTATCATGTTAAATAAACTTCTTATAGCATTTATGGAAATACCCAGACAAGATCCACATAAGATGAGATGGCATGGAAGGATAAGGATGGGAAGGTTGCCAAGTGTAACAGAAAATAAAACAACCAGTCTATAATAAATCCAGGTTTTAACTCCTTTTTTTTGTACTTTTAAAGAATATTATATATTTCAACTAAAGGAGAAAGCTATATTTTAAAGAAACATAACTTGAAGGGTCAGATGACATTAAACAAAGGGCTTGTACACAGGTTCTTTGCTGGTTTTACCTGGTCAGCAAACACTACTATAGCCTACATGGAGCAGGTTACTTTTAGGGCAGGCAAGCAAGAAAAAAGGGACATTGTGTTTACTATATAATCTAGCCTAAAAGAAAGAAAAGGTGGGGCAAAACAACTTTGTGCAATGGTATGTTTTGAGATGTATCTTTAATTTTCTCAAAAGGAAGAGCTAAGCATCCTTAAGGTAGACTAAGTTTCACAATAAACAGGGAATATTGTATTCCTTTTGATGGACAGGTAGGGGCTGAAAATTTGATGTGTTTTTAAAAATAATTGTTAGAGAGTAATCAGAAAATTTTTAGAGTAATTATAAGGTCTGATAATCTTCATCACAAGGATGATTAATAACTTTAATTTATTAATTAGTAACCTTAATTTTAACTTTGAGTGATCATGATTAATACTCTTTGGAAACAGCTATGCTACTATGAGAGATCTCTAAACTGACTGGTTGAAAAGAGTAGATTATCTCAACATGGAAATCAGAAATTTTCTCTAACATGGCTGAGTATACCACGAGTTCCATTTTTAGCATTTTAGGACTTATTTATATGAACAAAACATTTGCATCCCATTAATTAAAAAAAAATTAGTTATTACCTGTCAGAGCCTAGCAAACGGAAAACTCTAGTTTCATCTGAAATTTCCTGGGTAACCTAAAAAACATTAATAGTGAGAGTCAGTTTATATAGCATGCCAAATCATAACTATACAAGATTTTCTCATATGTAACAGAAAAGCAGAGTAAATAAATGTTCACAAAAATAAACATTTCAGAATTTACTAAGAACCCAGCTAGATGTTGTGAGAAATACAGAAGACATACATAAGATACAGTCTCTGCTCTCAAGGAGTTTACTGTCTCATTGAAGAGAGAATAGAAATAGAGAAAACAATTCATTTAGGTTTTCCAGATTCTAGGCCAAGCCCTCGACCCACTACACCAACCTGCCTTTCCAATTTGTTTTCTAAAGACCAGTAAAACAAATCAAAATGAGAAATGACCCTCAGTCCCAAGCAAGACCTCTTTTCACTTCTGAAGAGACTGTAGCAGAATAGCAGTAAAGGGGAAAGAGAACAGCAAGAATCAATTAGCTCATCTATAAACTTTTATGTGTCTATTTTTACTCTAAAATGTGAGCCCCTTCAATAATCCTGACAAACTGGACATACTACTGGAGGAACTAAATCACATCCGTCTTGTCAGGTTCGCTATAAAGGAAACTAGAATAAAGAAGGAAGTTTCATGTGAATGGAAGGATGGCTTACAGGTACTTTATGAAAAGGCAAAGTAATTGGTGAATTTAGTTTTATTATACCCAAAGGCAACAAAGCACATAATTTCATATTACAGTGCTTAAAAGGAGTATGTGACATAATGCATTAAGAATCCCATGATGAATAGATAAATTCTATGAAGAACTCATTAAGATCCTCTAAATGAAATCCACATATAGTTTGACAGTGGCAACTTTAATACAAAACTAAAAATACAGGTAAGGATGGTGAGAAATATATTGGAAAATGTTGACATAAATAAGGAATGAGATACCAAATACCAGAAGACTACATAGATAAGCCTTATGTCTTTTACATCATGTTTACTTTCTTTGATTTTTAGATAGAGAAGTATGTATAGAATGATCTTACACACATACACATGTATCTAATGGTAACCATCTCTAGGGCAAGGGAGAGGGGAAGGAAGGAAAATAAAACCCTTAAAAAAACCTCTGAACTTAAGTAACTCAGCATTTCTAAACACACAGAAAAACACAAAAAGATTTTCCATGAAACTGTGACTATTTCATACTGCTTGCTTTAAAAAAAAAGTATAATAAATTCTAAATGTTCCTTTCAAAACTGTCTTGTCTATGGTTCCTTTTGTTCTTTTTGGTCAACAAGCTGTTATTAAGTGCTTACTATGTTACAAGCACTGTGCTCAGTGCTGGGGATACAAAGAGGCAAAAGTAACCCCTGCTCTCAAGGTGCTCACATTCTTATTGGGAAGATAGACACAGGGTAAATTGAAGATAATTTCAGAGCAAAGGCACCAATATTAAGGAAGATCAGCAAAGATTTCCTCAAGCAGCTGATATTTTTTAAGAAAGCCAGGGAAGCTAGGAGGTGGAGATGACTAGTTTTACAATAATCTTTTAATTATGGTTGGCGTTTTCTTTGATTGACTTCTCTCTCCATATTAAAAGTTCCTGGGGGGCGGCTAGGTGGCGCAGTGGATAAAACACCGGCCCTGGATTCAGGAGGACCTGAGTTCAAATCCAGCCTCAGACACTTGACACTTACTAGCTGTGTGACCCTGGGCAAGTCACTTAACCCCTATTGCCCTGCAAAAAAAAAAAAAAAAGTTCCTGAATTGGGTTTTGTGCCAGGGACGTTCTCCATCCCCTCTGATACTTCGAATGAGGCTTTACTTGGTCTTGCTCAGGGTCATCTGCGTTTGTATGTTGACTTCCACTTCTTGGGGTTAGGTCCTCCTGTATATCTGAGGTTCAAACCATTGGGCTTTCAGGGCCCTCTCTGGTACCTCAGAACCCTTGGATCTGGGGTGTCCTGGTCTGAGTGCTGTGGCCCCAAGTGGTTACTGCTGCTGTGAGCTGTTGTTCTCCAGAACTTCCAAGGTCCTCACCTTGGGGCTTGCTGCGCAAGTACACAAAAGCCATGGCAGTCTCAAGTCATGCTGGGAGGCTGCCCTGTGATGCTGCTGGTAGTTCCCCAATCCTATTGGTTTTGGGCTTCTGGCCTGAGAGCTGGGGTGGAAAGAGTAATTTCTCATTGGATTTCTTAATCATTATTTGGTGTGTTGTGAATTTTGAAGTTTTGCTGGGGTATGAGGAATGTTTGAAGTATGTGGAAGCCTTTTAAAAAAGTATCTAGGAGGGGCAGCTAGGTGGCGCAGTGGATAGAGCACTGGCCCTGGAGTCAGGAGTACCTGAGTTCAAATCCGACCTCAGACACTTAACACTTACTAGCTGTGTGACCCTGGGCAAGTCACTTAACCCCAACTGCCTCACCCAAAAAGAAGAAGAAGAAATTAAAAGTATCTAATAAATTCTACATATTACTTTCAAAACTGTTTTTCTTGTCTAGGCTTCCTTCTATTCTCTTCAACTGGGCAAAAAACTTTACTTAAATGTTTATTATAAGCACTATGCTCAGTACTGGGGATACAAAGGGAGGCAAAAGACTATTGCTTGACTAAGCTTATTTATTATAAGAAAGGGTTATTTTTTATTTGGAAGAAGAGTGCAGGGAGAATTTAGGAGAGGAAAAGGGGCTAACAGCAGTGATGCATCCCATCTCCGGAAGAAGAGGAAAAGTAAACAGAGTAGCAATGAAGCTTTTAAAATAATGTACAGAACAGAAGTTGAAACTTCTGAGAGAGATAGTCAAGAACACCTTAACAAGTTGGATTTATGATGTACTTTCTTTTCTTTCTTTTTTTTCCAGGGCAACGAGGGCTAAGTGACTTGCCCAGGGTCACACAGGTAGTAAGTGTCAAGTGTCTGAGGCCGAATTTGAACTCAGGGCCTCCTGAATCCAGGGCCAGTGCTTTATCTACTGCGCCACCTAGCTGCCCCCTATGATATACTTTCTTTGGGGCTTTTTAAAAAGGTTTTTTTTTTTTTTTTTTTTTTGCAGGGCAATGAGGGTTAAGTGACTTGCCCAGGGTCACACAGCTAGTAAGTGTCAAGTGTCTGAGGTCATATTTGAACTCATGCCTCAGACACTCGACACTTACTAGCTGTGTGACCCTGGGCAAGTCACTTAACCCTCATTGCCCTGCAAAAAAAAAAACCAAAAAACAGATTTTAACTCAATTCCTCCTGAATCCAGGGCCAGTGCTTTATCTACTGCGCCACCTAGCTGCCCCTGATATACTTTTTAAAAAAGGGCAAAAAACTGTAAATATAGTGAAGATTTGCATTTTTGTAAGCAACCTTCTTTCATTAGATCCCATCAATGTGCTTCTTCTCCTAATGATGATCAGTGGATGTTAATTAACCAGTCAAACTTAATTAACTTTTATAAGTATTTATGAATGTAATGAAATAGCTGGTACAAAAAAATCCTCTTAATTCAAGGGCCACAAGTTCATAGAGAGTCTGGGGGAAAGTGGGCTCATGCTTAGAGCATGTGAGGTAGCAAAGGGGGTAGGTAACTTGTAGTTCTTGGAATGGAGGTCCTTTGGCCCTCTTAATGAAGCTCCATGAAATTCCCCTTATGGACATACAGTGTACTTTCTGCGGGGCTCCTTGTAGAGATCTGAAGCTGTTCCACCGGCACTGCTAGGATACTGAAGACAAGCTCATTTTTCTGACCCTTCAAAGTTCATCTGCTATTCAAGAAGGGGGATTGATGGGCTGCAGGACAGCCATTCTTCTCCTCTACCCCAAGTGATTCCTTCTCAAGGGCTTAGCCACCTATTCTGGATTGGTCAGGCAACTGAAACTGGAATCCAAACTAGCTTTGATATTTTATAGAGGCTCCACAGTGGCTGAGTCACTGCATCCAATCCCAACAAACCTCCTATGCAACATCATTTCATTTCTTCCAATTCACTCATTCCAAATTGAGTATGCACTTTTCACAATGAGTTTAATGCCTTTCATTGACTTGCTGACTGAATAAAAGCATTTTCATCTGATAAAGGAATCATCTTATTAGTTACTTTAATTGGAGGTAGGATGATTGAGTGATTCAGCCCCCCCCCCCCATGTATATCAGTACAGAGTAGAATCATGGCAATGGATAGAAACTTACTTCATCTGACTTGAAGCTTTTACCCTGCATTCCATGTTTCCAGAAGGCTAACACGCTGTCTTGAAGGCATACTAAAAAAGAAAATGAAAATTTTAAACAGTGATTTATTTTAAATTCTGACTAACAATTTTAATAGAAAAAGAACTAGGAAGTTGCTTTTAGTGTTTGCTGCAAAACCCAGTGTCCAGGCCATTCATTCCCAACATTTTTGTAGCTAAGCCAATCAATTCTGCGCTTCAGTAATTTACTAAAGCACAGAATAGTTTATGAATAGTTTATGTGAGTTTTCAAAACTATATACCCTACAAGCTCATTTATGCCAGAGGAAAGTTCTGATGATCTTAAGATTAATATTATTTACATATCTTTTATAATCCACAGCTATTTCTTTAAATGGGTAAAACATTTAAAATACCATTCTTATGAGAAAAAAATATAATACTAAAGTAAATTGTGATTTATTCCTTTCTATACTGACTCTCTTACAAGTTTTGTTTCTCTTAAGTTATTGTCTCTCTTCAAAATTAAGTTAAAAAAAAATAAACTTGTTCATCAGCTACAAGACACTAGGCACAGTCTGCACATAAAATATCTAATAATTAGATTCAAATAGTAGATAACCAATAAGAGACAATGTGATTTGGGACTTAGTAATTAGGGTGTCCAAATAACAAAATTATTACAAAAATTCAAATGGAAGTGACCTCTCTAAAGGAAAGCAAGGTGTTACCACAAAGTTTTTATACTAGCCCTGTTATTTATAGAAATTAGATCTTTAAAACTGAGTTGGGACAAGAGGTTAGTTTTTTTTTAAGAAGAATGTTCTGGCAGCATGATTTTGCTCAATATTGAAAATAAATGACAACTGATGGACTCACGAGGTGATTCAAGAAAACACTGCTTTTAGTAGAGGTAAGTGTGACTGAGAAGAAGTGGACCAGTGGAGAGGGAGTCAGCTTCAATGTCAGGTTAAAGTCGTCTTTCTGACCCCTACTTGGTAGTGTGACCCCAGGTAAATCACTTGACCTTTCAGTGGCCTGAGCAAGTAGGTGCCAATATGAGTTGGTAGAGGAACTTTCCTCAGTGGGAGTTTCCTTTAATGAAACCATAGGTTTGGTTTAAATAATAACAATGATAACAATAGTAATATATGGACTCTCAGTCAGATTGTGGTGGCGGTGTTTAGTTATTTTAGTCGTGTCTGACTCTTTCTGACCATATTTGAAGTATTTTTGGTAGATACTGGAGTGGTTTGCCATTTCCTTCTCCAGTTAATTTTACAGATGAGGAAACAGAGGCACTTTAAGTGACTTGCCCAGGGTCACACAGCTAGTATGCATCTGAGGCTGGATTTGAACTCAGGTCTTCCAGACTCTAGGCCCTACCCTCTACCCACTGGATCACCTAGCAGCCCATATAATAGCCAGAGGGAATCCCTAATATTAAAGTTTCATAACAAGCAGTGATAATCTATTAAAGAAACATCTGGTAGTTTGTTATTTTTAGTTCAATAAATTTGATTCTTCTACCCTAACCAGTTTTCTCTGTTCAAAAGTTGTATAAAAAGATTAATACAATTTATGTTGAGGTTAAACTCCCAGACTTGAATGAAAAGATAAATATAATTACAGGTTTGTAGCCGGAATGGAACTTAAGAGATCATCTATTCCAAAACTTCATTTACAGATAAGGAAACTGAACCCCAAAGATCTTCAGCTATTAAGGTGGCAGAGCCAGAATTTGAACCCACATCCTGTCTCCAAAATCAGTGTTTTTCCCACAAGATCATACCACTCTTTACATTCAAGTGTCTAGTTTTATTTTCAAATAAAGACCCCATCTAATAATAAAGCTCAAGATTTTGTGAGTCATATATCAATTTACTGAATTGTTATAACCCAAACATTTCTCATGTCCCAAAGGGAAACTTCCAAACCTTTTAAAACTTCTCCTGACATATGGTAATGTTAATTTTGCAAATTATTTAAAAAACTCTAGTTCACAAATTTTTTTTTCACAAACCTCACTGCCAATAGGGCCTTCTCTTTTTTTTTTTGGGGGGGGGGGCAGGGCAATGAGGGTTAAGCGACTTGCCCAGGGTCACACAGCTAGTAAGTGTCAAGTGTCTGAGGTCGGATCTGAACTCAGGTCCTCCTGAATCCAGAGCCAGTGCTCCATCCACTGTGCCACCTAGCTGCCCCCAGGGCCTTCTCTTAAACACATGCCAATTAGTGTGCCACACTTCACCTATCTGTACATTATTGATGAGATAAATATTTCTTGTATAAATATTAGCAAAGTGAATGAATACTTCCCCATATATACAGACACATTGCAATCATATGAGGATAAATTAAGCTAAGTATATTTGTCAGTCTTTGTTCTGTTTTGAAGGCAAGTAGAAATTTTACAGTATGAAGAATTTAATGAAATCAATGACCATCATAACACACCAAGCAGCATTTTACAAAAGTCTTAATAATAACTAATAATCTGTCACATCACACAAATACTTCCAAGGCATGAAAAGAACCAAGCTCAATATAACTCACTTGATGCAATAAAGGGGACAATGAAGAGAAACAAATGCATGTAATTTCAAACTTTTAAAATATTCAGAAATTTCTAAAAATTAGCTATAACCTAGGGACCAAAATATATATAGTTTCAACAAAACATGTCTTTCTACAAAAAAAATTAAAGAAACACTCAATGACTTACCTACAGATTCAATGCAAAAATCAAAACTTAGCTCAGAGGCCAGTTTCTTGCTTGACTTCAGTTTTCCTTGAAGATTCACAATTTTCACAAATCCTCAAAGGAAAAAAAACCCCACAAAAATGAAGCATGGATTAAATGGTATAGAAATAAATGTAAACTGATATATACATACTAAGCAGGCAGACAGAAAAGTCCTGATAAAGTAAAAATAATTATAATGAGGCAAAAGTATCTGCTTTTCTCTTCATCAATATATAGTCAGTAAATAGGTTTTTAAATTATGATTTTCATATATATATGTAGATATAGATAAACATAAGTATATTTATATCTGTTTATCTGCAAAGAATACTCTTTATTAAGATGTCCCCTTTGGACAAAAGGTTATTATGATTTCTTTAAGAAATACTGGGGTGGCTGGGTGGCACAGTGGATAAAGCACCGGCCCTGGATTCAGGAGTACCTGAGTTCAGGTCTGGCCTCAGACACTTGACACTTGCTAGCTGTGTGACCCTGGGCAAGTCACTTAACCCTCATTGCCCCACAAAAAAATGTAGAATGATGAGCTAACTGATCTCAAATGTTGCTTTTGGCTTCAAATTCTATGACTCCATGAGGCAATATTCCATGTACTAGTTCAGGTAAGCAATACTGAAATCTCAATACAAACAGCCAGAATGGTCAAATTTCCATTTTTCCCAATACTGAAATCTGACAAAAAATAGTACAATATATTCTGTAAAATATTTTTACTCCTCTAGAGATGATTAAAATTTTAAATTAATTTGGATTGGATTTATTATTGCCAGCGAAACAGGTCAAATAAGGAGTATATTCTAGGAATCAGTGCTGGTTTAATAAATTCCACTATTTTCTAATAAACTTTAGTTGTACAGATCAAACTAAATATTTTAGTCATGAAAGAATTTTTTTTTGGACAGCTGAATTGGCATCTTTTGGAGAACAAATATAATTCTGAATTAACTACTACACAATCATTATTTTTTATGGGAAAAAAGTAACTACTGTTAATATGAATTAAAATGGGAGTAACCATGAAACTTTTTGAAACAATACACAAATTTTGTAATTATGAAATTTTTACAAAACAGACGAGAATAGTACTTACTGTCTAAACACACTAAAACTGTATCTCTTTCCAACTGTGTCACATGAATGGAATCTAACTGTTGGTTGCCTTGATAAAAGAAAAAAAAAGGTTATAATTATGTGGAATCTTAAAAAAATCCACAACACAGAAACTAGGACTTGGAAAATAAATACCATTTTGAAATTTTGCTCTGATTTTGGTTTTTTTGGTTTCAAGCTAACTGTGGAACATAAATCCTACATAGTAATTAACATTTTTTTTAAAAAGTATGACTATATTTGAGTAAGCAAAGATATAAAGGTTAAAACATATCCATGAGGATTAAGTTATGTCTGTCAAGGTATATGGTGAAAAAAGAGATGATAAAAGTAGACTTTTATTCGCAGACTTAAAAACCTGACAAAGCAGTTATCAAAACCATTTGGTTATAGGTTAAAAAAAAAAAAAGGGAAATAGACCATTGGAAGAAATTCTAACTACCAGTTATCCATGAAAATATATAGCATAAAAACTGCTTAATATACTTATAGAAAATAAAACCTGGGGAAAAGATTTATTATTCAATTAATGTACTTGGGAAAACTGATCAAGTCTTTGGCTGGACACATACAAAACCCACATATCAAACTATTACCTCAGTAAGTCCAGTTAGATGACCACCAAGCACGAAAAAAAAATTATAAAAAAACAGAAATGGAATAATGTCTTTATATCAATTGTGGGAAGAAATTAAAAACAAAAGGAATCAAAAAGAAGGTAGATATACTTGATTACATTTAAATAAACTGCACATATTGGTAAAAATGACAAAAGAGGGGAATAGGTAATGTTGGAGGGGTTGTGGAAAGACGGGTACATTAATACATTTTTATGAATAAGTATAACCATTCTGGAAAGCAATTTGGAATTACACTAATAAATAGCTAAAATTTACATAAATTTGCCTGGAATCTGTGTTAGGCATAAGTCTGAAAAAAGGTAACACACACACACACACACACACACACACACACACACCTCCACACACACCATTGAGAGTAGAACTTTTTGTAGTACTTATGAACTGGAAACAAAGTAAATACCCACTGATTTGGGAATGGCAAAACAAATTGTGCTAAAGGAATATAATGGAATGTTATTGTGTTGTAAGAAAAAACAGACCAGAGGAATACAGAAAACATGGAAAGACTTACATGAACTCATGCAAAGTGAAATAAGCAAAGCCAGGAAAACAATAAACACAATGACTTCAACAAAGTAAGGTGAAAGAACACCCACCAAACAATAAAAACTAAATGATAAAAAATTATGAAGACGAAATTTGGTACCAAAGAAGAGATGAAAAGATCCCTTCTCATGGGGCAGCTAGATGGCGTAGTGGATAGAGCACCGGCCCTGGAGTCAGGAGTACCTGAGTTCAAATCCAGCCTCAGACACTTAACACTAGCTGTGTGATCCTGGGCAAGTCACTTAACCCCAATTGCCTCACTAAAAAAAAACAAAAAGAAAAAAGAAAAGATCCCTTCTCACTCTTTTGAAGAGATGGGGACGGGGAAGGTCAGGGAATATAGAACATTAGATTTAAGGTCAAGTTTAAAATTATCTATATCTATATCTATACACACACACAGAGTGTGAGAGAGAGAGAGAGTTTTGTCAACTGATTTTTTTTCCTTTTCTTCCTCTTTTTCTTTTTGAAAGTTCTTTCTTATACAAAGAAATGGTTCTTTGTGAGGGAAAAGAGAGGATACAGGAAGAAATCTAGGTGATATAAAAAAAGGTATCAATAAAAACCTATATATGAGGAGCTATGTACATAACAACTCCTTGGTTCCTGGCAGACAAACAGGCAAAGTATATGAACTCACAATTTACAAATTTAATAATAAATGTTCACTTGAGAAAATCCCTAACCTAACTATTAATCAGATATATAAATTAAAATAGCTTGAAGGTACCATTTCACAGATATCACAACAGCAAAAATAATTCCAAGTTAATGAAATAATGCTGGTGAGGTAACAGAAAAATATGTATACTCATTACTGCAGGTGGAATTAAGTACTAGTGGAAATACTTTGCAAAGCAATCTGGCAATATCATAAAGTTATAATAAAATCACAGCTTTTTATCCAATAACTTCATGGTTGAAAACATGCTGTGGGAATCTGTTCAAAGGTTTTAATAGCAGAATTATTTGATAAATGCCAGAAAACAAAAAACAAAAAATTGAAGCAACAGATAATGGCACAATAATGTAACAGAAGACTAAATGTAGGTAAGATCAACAAATATGAGGATTAATAACTAGAGAAAAAAGCCATGGGGTGACAGAATCAGTTGTTTCTGGAGCTCTCAGACCATAGACAGTAAGGTTGTTGGACAACTAATCAGAAGATGACAGGAGTCCTTTTTTTGTCACTGGCTGCAGTACTCTGTTACATTACCCATACTTGGATCTGGGTCACAGTCATAGGTGACAGTGCCAGGGTGAAGAGGAGCACTAACCCATCAGAGCTTGTGGCTGTAGGGGAGCAGGGACCTTGTCACAATTCCAGAGTAAAAGAGTGTTTATGGTCACTTACAGACCAGTGCACAGGCCAGTAGAGTAATAAACACACCTCTCCATGAGACATCAAGAAGCAATCAAACAAAATCAAAAGAATGAAAAAAAAAAAAAAAGAAAATGTGAAATATCTTATCAGAAAAAAAAACCCTGATCTTTCAAGAAATTATCAAGGAAAACTGCCCTGATATTCTGGAACCAGAGGGTAAAATAGAAATTGGAAACTCCCAGGAATGTTACAGCCAGAGCTCCCATGTCTAAGAAAAAATATTATAAATATCTAGAAAGAAACAATTCAAATATCGTGGAGCCATGGTCAAAACAACACAAGATTATTAAGCAGCTTCCACATTAAAGGGCTGGAGCCTTAGAATATGATATTCTGGGGGCAGCTAGGTGGCGCAGTGGATAGAGCACCGGCCCTGGAGTCAGGAGTACCTGAGTTCAAATCTGGCCTCAGATATTTGACACTTACTAGCTGTGTGACCCTTGGCGAGTCACTTAACCCCAATTGCCTCACCCAAAAAAAAAAAAAAAAAAAAAGAAAATATGGTATTCTGGAGGGCAAAGGAGTTAGGATTACAACAAAGGAATCACGTATCCAGCAAAACTGAGTATAATTCTTCAGGGGAAAAATTGCTATTCAATGAAACAGGACTTTTAAGCATTCCTGATGAAAAGAACAGAGCTGAATGGAAAATTTGACTTTCAAATACAAGACTTGAGAGAAACATAAAAAGGTAAACCAGGAAAGAGAAAGCAGAAGGAACTCCTACATGAGAAGATAATAACTGTAACTCCTAAGAACTTTCTCATTATTTGGGTACTTAAAATGAGTGGTCTATGATTGTAATGGAATACTATTGTGCTATAAGAAATGACAAGCAGGATGCTCTCAAAAAAACCTGGCAAGACTTACATGAACTGATGCAAAGAGAGGTGAGCAGAACCAGGAGAACAGTGTACAAAATAACAGTAATATTGTAAGATATCGGCTGTGAATGACTTACCTATTCTCAGTAATACAACGATCTAAGACTATCTAATGACTTATGATGAAAAATGCTACTGAACTTGAACGGGGATTTTCCTGGTTTTGGGTTTTAAGACCAGCTTTCTATCTACTCCAACATGCTTACTCTCCAATATATTGTGCCATTTAAGGGAAATAGTAAACTAGAATGAATGCAAAGTGTCTTGATTTTGGAAGTGACTGAAAAGTTATGGCATTTTGTATAGAAATTTATTTAAATATAGTGAATCAAGTTTAATTGATTTTATCAGTAACAGTGTTTTATCAAACAATAAAGAAACATTTATATGTAATAGGCATTGAGTTAGGCACTGATGATATAAATACAAGGAATGAAATCCCTATTTTCACAGTCTGAATTCTAACCAGAAACAAGTATTCATGAGTATATACAAGATAAACAAAAGAATAAATATAAGGTGGCTAAATATAAAGTAGGAGAAGGGTCATTAGTAGTTGGGTGGGTAGGGAATCAAAAAGCTTTATGCAGATAGTTAAACCAAGTCACAAGCATTTATTAAGGACTTATTATGTGTCAGGTACTGTACTAAGTGCTAGGCATATAAACAAAGGTCAAAAGAGTTCCTGCCCTTAAGTAGCTCATAATATAAGTGTGGAGAACTGCACTCGGATCTTGCCTCTGACACACTTTGACACTGTAAATCCCCCACTATCACCTAGAAACTATGGGATACCTCAAGTTGTAGAAAAGGTGCTAAAGGGGGCAGCTAGATGGTGCAGTGGATAGAGCACCGGCCCTGGATTCAGGAGTACCTGAGTTCAAATCCAGCCTCAGACACTTGACACTTACTAGCTGTGTGACCCTGGGCAAGTCACTTAACCCTCATTGCCCAGCCCCCAAAAAACAAAAAAACAAAAAAGAAGGCTAAAAATCAGGGAAAGGAAGGAAAACCTCACAGTAGATGGGAGCTATTGGGAGGCCTCTCAGTCAGTCAAGTTTAAAAAAAAAAAAAAAAAGAAAAGGTGCTAACTAGAGGGCAGAAGAGGGAGTTTCCTTTGTACCAATAAAATCACAGGTCTAGTTACAATCCTAATAATAAATCATATTTTTGTCAAAAGATGAAATTAGGAGATTAAAGGTGGGCTAGTTTATATCCAATAACAAAGTTTCAAAGAAGGTGTTGTCCTGCATGGGGAAGTCTCTTCATCACAAGTGTGGGAATTTATTTTGATTTGGGGACCCTGCCTTTGGGCTGAGATTAAAAAGCCTTAGGCCCTCAGGGTTTTTTCTGTCAGAGGGGCTGGTGCCCCTCTCCCTCTGCTTCAGCTGAGCCAAAAAGCCCCGTGGGTTTTATGAGATGCCAGGTCAGACGGCTGGGGGAAAAAGCCCCAGCTCCTTCCACCCTGAGAGAATCTACCCCAGAGATCCCAGGCTTGTCCAGACTGGCCTCTGGCGAAGCCTGTGCAAAGGTCCCTGGGTGCACAGCAGGGTTAGGGTTAGGGTTAGGGTTAGGCTAACCCTAACCCTAACCCTGGAGCCCCGGGTGTGGTACACACAAGACACTCAAGTGTCTCCTCCCCCCAGCCACAGCAGGCTGGCAGATTAGCTTGGTGTGTGCGGGGGTGCAGGGAGCCTGAGGTTTGAGGGGGGAGAAGAGAGAAGACGGACAGTACAAGGCGGTTGGAGAAAACAGTAAGAGGGGAGACAGAGGAAGAAGCAGTACAGAGTAAGGGGCTTTTCAGGGGGTTGATAAAGTAAAAGGGGCTTGGAGTAAGAAGAAAGGAGCTGAGCAGTGAAAGTGAAGTTGGAGGGAAGGAGAAAGTTGGAGAAAGCTGGAGCATACCCCAAGGCAAGAGGCAGCATTGGCCCTTCCTTATATTAAAAGCAGACAGGTTGTATAATTTGCATTTCTTAACCCTTATCATTTACATTGATTTTTATAAATAAATTCTGCTTTGGTTGTTTAATTAAGAGGCTTCTTAATCTTTTGCTTATCAATTTGGGAGGAGCAAGTGTGGTGGAACTTTATAAATGGCCCATATTAAATTAATAGCAGTCAGATAACCAGCCAGTAATAAGTCCCCAGATTTAGTCCCCAGATAGATTAGTCGCCCCAAATTAGGAAAGCTAATTAAAATATTTTTACATTTGAATGGTGACCCATATGGGATTTATGGCCCAATTATAATTTTTCTAAAGTTATAATTTTTCATATAATTACAGTTATACATTTTTTCAGGTTAGGATTAGATATAGTTAATTTTTTTGCACAAGTCTAATTTCTATCTTGTATCTGTTAAGATGTTATTTCATATTCATGGCAAAGAAGAAACTTTTCAAGTAATTTATAATTTTATTATACATAATTCTCAACTAAAACATCATTTCTGATAATAGCAATGTGAAAGTGGTTAGTGTAAACAAAGAAAACAAAGATCTGATTATCTGTCAGACTTGGGCAGATCACTTCAGGAGCATCTGCCTGGAGGATCTTAGCCTAATTTACTATAGTCATCTTGAAATGGTTTAAAGGCAAAGATGCCAAAGCCTGAAGGCATCCTCTTTATGACAGAAGATAGTCATTAGATTAAGAAGTTAAAATGTAAAGCAAAATGTCTAGTTACTCAGAAAGAATAGCAAAAAAAGGGGTGATCTTTGTCTTTGGGAGAGTTGATTGGAATGGAAAAAATACCTTGCAAAAAAAAAAATTTGTTTAAATTCTTAAATGAGCTTAAGGAATATTTTATGTTTGAACAAGTTGGCAAAATTTCCTTATCATCTTGTACTACAATACAACAATCTAATTCAATATAATACTAATTTGGTAACTAAAGCATAAAATCACATTTAATTGTTTTTTTTTTTTTATGGGGGGGAAGGAGGCAGGGAGAAGAGAATATGTATTCTAATAACTTAATTAAAAGCCTAAAACCAGTTATGTTTGTTAAATTTCTTTTTGTTACACGTACAATAAACAAAACAAAACAAAAGAAAACCATACCACAGGCCACATTTTATTTTTGTTTTTGTTTGCGGGGCAATGGGGGTTAAGTGACTTGCCCAGGGTCACACAGCTAGTAAGTGTCAAGTGTCTGAGGCTGGATTTGAACTCAGGTACTCCTGAATGCAGGGCCAGTGCTTTATCCACTGAGCCACCTAGCCACCCCCCACAGTCCACATTTTAAAAGGAGAAAAGAACTCTACTCACCTGCACCAATTTCTGTAAACCATGAAGATGCAGAGTTCAAGTTGATTGTCTCAAACTGAACAACCTGACCTGATTCAATTCCCTTACTAAGAGCTACACACACCATGGGGTATTCTTGCTCTGGTATCACTAGCATTTCAAATACATTCAAAGGGCTTGGCAAAGGAAAATCAAAGTGCTGCAGGAAAATAAAACAGAGAACTTTAGTTAATTTTTTTTCTATCATTCAGACAGCTACTGAATATACCAAATACGTATTCACTTCCTTGTAATTCCAGAAGGCATTACTTTAAATAGAACTTAAAACATCAAGTTTGTAATAGTTTCTAAAAATGTATTGTATAGATTTGACTGTCTTCAAAAATGCAAAGCTGCTGCTTCTTTTTTTGGGGGTTGGGGTGGGGAGGGGGCAGGGCAATGAGGGTTAAGTGACTTGCCCAGGGTCACACAGCTAGTAAGTGTCAAGTGTCTGAGGCCGGATTTGAACTTAGGTCTTCCTGAATCCAGGGCCAGTGCTTTATCCACTGTACCACCTAACCGCCCCCGTAAAGCTTCTTTGAAGTAGATTAGCTTAATAAAATTAAATAAACAATAAAATTAGTAAGGAAATTTTAGCAAATGACACAATACTTTTAATTCTGCTGAATTTTGATACTAGTAGTAGCTCTTTATAATTAATCAGAAAAAGAAATTATAAATATAGTGATCATACCTTTATCAACATGAATTTCTGCATTGGCTCATACCACTGAAGCAAAACAATTCCAGACTGCAAAGCTCCACAGAGGTATTTGTGTCCCGTGTAGGGGTTTCTCACTTGAAGGAAAGAGAAGACTATGAACACTGTATACTTGAAAATATAATTGTAACAAAAAATGACAAATCTAAAAGTAAAAGTAAAGCCAACTTCCTGATTCTGAAGGAAGTAGCAAAAGGGAAAAAAGGAAATAAAAACAAAGAGCTAAAATCTAAGGGGGTGTCTTAATTGCCTTTTAGACAACTGGGTGAGGGCTAATCAAATTATGGCATATGAAAGTAATAATATTGCACTATATTTCCTATGACAAGAGAGCTATCAGAAAATTCTGGCTAATTTTTTAAAAAGATTATGGATAATTTTGGAAAAAAAATTTTCAGTTGAATGTTTTGCTTGTTTTGTTGGGTTTTAGTTTTTTTTGGCGGGGCAATGAAGGTTAAGTGATTTGCCCAGGGTCACACAGCTACTAAGTGTCAAGTGTCTGAGGCTGGATTTGAACTCAGGTCCTCCCGACTCCAGGACCAGTATTCTATCCACTGTGTCACCTACCTGCCCCCTTCAGTTGAATGTTAATGTAGAGGATTTAGAAGAAGGTACAAGGTTAGGAAATGGGAATAATAATTAAATGTAACTTTTTCGAGGAGTTTGACTGTGAAAGGGATAAGAGATACAAAATGATTATAGGGATTGGGGATGGTTGGATCTAAAGAGTTTTTTTTCTTTTTAGTGACTTTAAAGGATAGGTGATACTTGAATGTAGGCAGCAGAAAAGGAACTAGTATAGATAAGGAAAGATGGAAGATTAAAGAGTGGTGGATTCTTGTACAAAATAACTAATATGGTAATGTTTTACATAATGGCATATGTATAACCCATATCTGATTGCTTGCGGGGGAAGGGAGGGAAGGAAGGATAAAAATTGGAACTGAAAACTGTAAATAAAAATATTTATTATTATTTTTTTAAAGTGGTGGAGAATGAGTAGGGACAATATTCTGGAGAAGATGAGATGGAGTTTCAAGGGTTCATGCAGAATGAGGGGCTTTGGCAGGAAGGGCTACTTCATCAGAGACTAAAGGAGGACCTAGTAGGAGATGATATAAAGGGAATATGTGATGAGGAGGAGAGAAGAAGGAGCTCACAGGTGAACAGTCTTGATTTTCTTGGTAAGCTAAAAGGCTTACTATGGGATGCTTGGAGAAGGGAAAGTTCCGAACTAAACTATTGTGGTATGTGAAGTAGAGAATCAAATAGGGAGTAAAAAGAATGCTTTGGGGGCAGCTAAGTTGCACAGCAGATAAAGCACTGGCCCTGGATTCAGGGGGGCCTGAGTTTAAATCCAGCCTCAGACACTTGACACTTACTAGGTGTGTGACCCTGGGCAAGTCACTTAACTCCCATTGCCCTGCAAAAAACAAAACAAACAAAAAGAATGCTTTGCTGCTATGAGGGACTGGTTCAGATTTGCTAACAAAAATTTGTAGTAGATCAAGTTAGCATGGTTCCAGTTCAAGAGCATATGAATTAGCAGCATATGACCATATGGAGATGTAGTAGATATTGGAAGGAATCCAGGGCTGAAGTTTGTCAACCTTAAGGGAGAAGGGAGGGAAGGAATAAGCATTTATTAAGCACCTACTATGTGCCAGGTAATGTACTAGATGCTTTACAAATATAGACAAGTATGGTTAATATAGAATCAAACTAGTTTAGGGGCAGCTAGGTGGTGCAGTGGATAGAGCACTGGCCTTGGAGTCAAAGAGGACCTGAGTTCAAATCTGACCTCAGACACTTGACACTAGCTATGTGACCCTGGGCAAGTCACTTGACTCCAATTGCAATCCCCCCCCCCCCCAAAGAATTAAAGTAGTTTATCAAAGGGTTGAGATTTGAGATTTGGCAGGAAATGGCAGTGTAGCCAGAGCAGAGATGATGACCTAGGAAAGTATTAAGGGATAGAGGACTAAAAGTCCAAAGAAAATGAAAAATAGGTTTTGGAGGAATAAAGTATAGTTAAGAGATTATGTATAGCTAAAGGAACCTCACCACTTGTGAATGAAATCAAGAATTTAGTGAATCAAGGAACTAGGTGTTATGGGTATTTTAGTCAAATATGTTGAAGTTCCATAGAATGGATGAAGGAATAGGGGTGGCAGGAGTCTGTGAGCCAGGCAATTGAACTCATTGAGAAATGGAACAAGAATATCCTGGAGATACCAGTACATATCATTAACCTTGATGTGGACTGAGTGATGAGATTTAAATTGAGGGAATCTCAAAGGAGGAGAGGATACGGAATGATGCTGGTAGTGCAAAAAAGTCTGAAATTGGCAATGGGGAGAAAGGAGAGTCTGTCTTATCCTTCAAGGACAACTGATTCAGGTCGTATGAAGGAAAGTGTAACCAAACCAAACCAAACCACACCACAATAAAAAGAAAGCCCTTAGTAAATACAGTAAAATGCCTTTAGAATGATATATATAAAATAGCATTAAAGCAATGGTCCTCAAATTTTTTTATACTATGATCTCCCAGAGATGTCACCAAAAAAGAAAACACAAAAACCTAAAAATTCTATAACGTTGTTTGGAACGTTCTTTTTTTTTTTTTTTTGTAGGGCAGTGGGGGTTAAGTGACTTGCCCAGGGTCACACAGCTAGTAAGTGTCAAGTGTCTGAGGCCGGATTTGAACTTGTAATGGAATTTATTAATTTGATCATTGACAATGCTATGCTAAGGTTTAGTAAAAATGCAGCAATTCAGACAATTAAAGAAGAGAATCCAGCTTTCCAGACCAGAGTCCAGAATCCAGTTTTCCAGACCAGAATCCAGCTTCCTCCTGATGACATCTTACCACTTCAAGAAGACAAGAGAAATCAGAGACTCTATATGAACTGTTTTGTTTTGTTAGTTTTTACTATCTCCTTTCTGTTATAATATAGATCATCTGTAACATGTACCCTCTGCAGAGGCCCTCCCTTTGCAAGACTAATGTCAAAGCATTGGTTCATGAGGACAAAAAAAAAAAATCGCCCCTCTGGATAAAACTTTCCTCTCTTCCTTTTCTATATTGTTGTTCACATATTATTAGTTAGCAACAGCTATTATATTCTTTTTACTGTTCCGTCAAGGAAACATTTTGTTTCTTGAGGAACAAAAGGGGGGACTGTAATGATTGGAATGATGCCACCTACTGGAGACTTGCTGTGGAAAAGCTCCACCATGAGGAAAATGCCTCAGAGACATTGTGGCTTTTCCTTGGCGTCAGGAAATGACGTTTGCTCATGGGTTCTGTCTATCAAGGCTACCAGCCAATCAACTTGAGGAGCCTCCTATTTTCTGGGAGGAGACAGGAAGGAGGAGAGGGAGCCTGCGCAGAGAGTTCTTGCACTTTTGGGTTCCTGACTTGGTAGTGGTGGCGACAGAGGACTTCACAGGAAATTTGAGGAAAGATAGGAATGCCAGGCTGTTGGAATTCTGTTTCTCAATCTTTTTCTTTCTATTTTCCAATAAACCCTTAAAAACCTAAACTCGTTTTATCAGTGATTTTAGTCAGTTTCCCCCAAAAACTGGGGGAACAGATTAGAATCCACATTTAGAATCTTAAATTACACAAACTCAGGTACTCCTGAATCCAGGGCTGGTGCTTTATCCACTGCGCCACGTAGCTGCCCCACTGGAACATTCTTAAAATAATAAGTTTATAGTTGTTCATATAGTTCCTGGGTTTTTCTTATCAGGTAGACTCCCAAATATTTTATATTGTCTACAGTTATTTTATTTTATTTTGTTGGGACAATGAGGATTAAGTGACTTGCCCAGGGTCACACAGCTAGTAAGTGTCAAATATCCGAGGTCGGATTTGAACTCAGGCCCTCCTGAATCCAGGGCTGGTGCTTTATCCATTGTACCACTTAGCTGTGCCCTTAAAATACTATTTTAAAACCCTTATCCTCCAGTTTAAAAAAATATTACTCTTACTTACCTATGCAGCATTTGTGACAGCCTTTTGTATCAGGAATCTTTGTTGTTAAGGCAAACTTCCTGAAATTATAAAAAGTTCTTAAAATACTTTGCTGTACTCTATGATAAGAGATTATATTATACCCTACTTCTAAAAATTAAGATGGAGAATTTTCACTATCCACACAAACTTGGTTTTCTTTTAATTATTATTGGAGAATATACTTTTTATTAATTTGGTTTTAAAAATGTTTTATTTATTTTTTATCTTTACATCAGTCACTTCTGGAACAACCTTCTACCCTCACACCAGGCTGAATCCTCCTTTGAAATAAAGAAAACAATTAAGCATAAACATCTGATATAGTGACCCAATCTGTCATTGTATCCAATATTCTGCTTTTTGCCTCTCTGTAAAATAATATTCCATCCTACTCATATCTTAGGTTTAAAAAAATCATTTCCCCAAAGACTGTTGATACTGTCATTTCAGGCTCATCATGACCCCTTTTGGGGTTTTCTTGGAGTGGTTTGCCAATTACTTCTCCCAAGGGTTCTTTTATTGCTATTTTTGGGGTGGTTGTATCAGGAGCCCTGTGAGCTTAATGCCTTTCCTCTGCCATCTTGGATCTGCCCCCTGCCAATTCCTTCTCTGGCTCATTTTGCAGATGATGAACCAAAGCAAATAGGGTTAAGTGACTTGCTCAAGGTCACACAGTAAGTGTCTGATGATGACGATGACTATTCCTGACTTCAGGCCCTGCACTCTATCTATTGCACCACCTCACTGCCCCAATAAGCATTCCTTGTATTTTGCTACTAAAGAGGGTATTTTATATGTGAACCTTTGTTTTTATCTTTGACTTCTTTGAGATATATGCCCAGTAGTATAATTGCTTGATCCAAGTCACTTAAGTACTATATTCCAAATTGATAACTAAAATGTGAGCCAATTCACAATTCCAACAGAATATGAATGAGTTTGTCTTTCAATATAACCTCTCCAACATTGACTGCTCCATTATGTTTAGCCCATCTTTGCTAATTTTCCACGTGTGAGGTGAAACCTCCTTTGTTTTCATTTTAATTTCTCTAGTACTGACGTGGAGCATGTTTTAAAACAGTCATTTATAGTTTGCAATTCTTTTGAAAACATTACTATCTCTGACCTCTCAGCTATTGGGGAATGGCTCAAGCTCTACACATTACATATCTGTGTCAGTATCAGACTTTTCTTGGTAATGCCTGATGCAAATTGTTTTTCCCTCTACTATTCTTCTTCTAATTCTATCTATACTGGTTTCACTCCTGCAAAACCTTTTTTATTTTTATATAGTCAAAGTTATTTATTTGATCTTTTAAGATTGCCTCTATTCCTTGCTTAAGAATTCTTTGCAAAGAACAAAAACCCAAACCAACTTTGTCTACCCACAGATGTGAAAAGTAGCTGCTTTCATTCCTTCTCTTTTAATCTTTTCCTATCTTTTGAATACCGGTCACATGTTCCTCCTGAACTTATTCTGCCATAGGGCGCCAGGTCTAATCTCTGCCAAACTTCTTTTCACTTTTCCTAGCAATTCTTGTCCAAAAGATAAATTCAATAATTTATATTCCTGCATTTATCAAACAGTGGAACACCATTCAATTGCACTGCCTTTTGCTTATGACTTAGTCTGTTCCACGGATCTGATTTCATAATATGATCTGAGGTCTGATATACCTTTTTTATGTTCCTTTCAGTCATATTTTTTCTTGCTATTTCCCTTAAGACTCTAGACCTTTTATTCACTGAAATAAATTTCGTTAATTGTTTTGTTTAGTTCTAGAAACTAAATGAATTTGGTAATATATTCCAAAATTCAAGTGGTACAACACAAAATGCATAAATTAATTTAGGTACCTTCATCATTTTAAATATACTAGCTCAGCTTTACCAGTCACACTAAATACTTCCCTTAATGTTTATTATTTAGATAAATCTTTATTGTTTGGTGGTAGGCTAACTCTCAGATATATCACATTTTATAGTTATTTTGAATGGAATTCCTCTTAGTTTTTCCTGGTTTACAAATGAGTTCATTTAAAAATAATGATTTCTCAAAATAACAGAATTCACATTTTGTACCTTGGCAATATTCGGTCTGGGAACCTGTGAGTTTGAATATGGGCAGCTAATCCTGGTTTTTTGGCTTGTTCAAACAAGGCTATTAGATTATGGGAATACAGTTGAAATGTTTTCCCTACAAAAGAGAAACACGTTATTTTTGTTATAGACATTCATAGCAGGTTAATGCAATTTTCAAGTAAAAGTATAAATATTTACCTTCTAAAAATGAAGAGTCCAGAAATGTTCAAAAAGCCAAAATAAAAAAACAGAAATTTAAAAAAAGTTAAAACTATTCTGAGAGAATTTCAAACAGTAGCCAAAATTATATTTTACAATAAGAAATTAAGTATTTCTTGGTAGTATAAAGCAGATTTTGCTTTTAAAATTCTTACTTTAAAGAAAATTAATTATTTATGGAAGTACATACAACAGATATAATCATTTATACCAACTGGGGATATAGTCAAAAAGGAAAGAAAAAAAAAGAAAAAGATGCTCAATACAGACTAATAAAAGCACCTTGTGATGCAATTACAATGCAAGACAACACTCTTTTCACTGTGACATTTATATCATGCTTATCCTGCTATAACATGGAAAAACCAATAAAATATATTTTCCTTGTTCACTGTCACATATATTATGATAGTTATATTGTAGGCATCAGGCAGGTATTTAAATTAATATAGTGGATTAAACCTAAATGAAAACAGGCTGAAATTAGTAGAGTGCTAAATCAAAATTTTAAGGCATATCACCAGTACTTGGCAGTAACACTATCATTTTGATACCGTCAGACAGAGTTTGAATAATAATTACCAGCATCATTTGACTTTAATATTGATCCATAAAAACTTAAGAATTTTAAAAATAGATGTTGTCACATCAAATGCTCAAATTTCTTCCTAAATGGACCGAAAAGCTTTTAAAATATAGAGACCTAGCCAAGGACATCAAAATCATGTGGGAAACAGACAAGGTAAATAGCATTCATGTTGTATTATCTATTCTTGGAGATATACCGAGGATACTTTCAGTGAGCCTATGGAAGACAACTTTACATTACAAAAAGCAGATATTTTAAGCATTTGTGTAATAATCAATAACAGAACATTAAATTTTTTTGCGGGGGGAGGGCAGGGCAATTGGGGTTAAGTGACTTGCCCAGGGTCACACGGCTAGTAAGTATCAAGTGTCTATGGCAGGATTTGAACTCAGGTCCCCCCTGAATCCAAGGCTGGTACTCTATCCACTGTGCCACCTAGCTGCCCCCAGAACATTAAATTTAAGAGGCTAGCAACTTATTCTAAGGACTGTTTCTATCTGAATCCTATTAAAAAAAAAAGATGAAGAGATGATAAAAATGATAACCTACAATTCTGGATGACTTCCAAGGTACATTTCAACTCTCAAGATTTTAGGAAATCTAATGGTCTCTTCTTAGTTTTTATCTTTCTTGACCCATGTTTTTGTAGCATCTAACATTCTCCTCAGTTGACTCTTCTAAAAATACAGGTTCTCACTGTACCTCTCTGACTGCCTCATTATTGGTTCCTATTCCTCTTTATAACTCCTTAACTATTTCCCAAGGTTTTGTTCTCTTGTGCTCTTTTTACTATCCTTTCCTTCCTGGAAATTCCATCTGGTCCCAGGACCAACTACACTTATGATTCCCAAATCTACATATGAAACGCTGGCCTCTCTCTGAGCTCCATACCTACATTCATAATTGTGCTTGTGCATTTCAAGCAACATATCCCTCTTGTACCTCAAACACAAAATGTCCAAAATAGACTTTAATTTTCCTTCCAATTGGACTCTTTCTTTCTATCAATGCCACCACCATTTAACAAGCCACCTATGTTCAAAATCTCAACATTATCTTTGATGCTTGTCTCTCATTAATTAACTTAAGTGCATGTCTGCATGCATGTGTTTGCACTATTTATTATTACTTAGGATCCTAGAATTATGAGCTACTCAAGTTCCTTAAGTTATCTAGTTCAACCCTCTTATTTTACAGATGAGGAAACAGCAATCTCTAGAATCCATTTCTTCCTCTCTAGTCCTACTGTCACCTTAGAATGGGCTCTAATATCTTCTAATCCACTATTGGTCTCCCCATCCGTAGCTCCTCCTTCCTCCCAACCCATCCTCCATATCACTGATATATTAATTTTCAATTAATCTGTATATACAGATTTGATTCTGTCACTCCACAATTCATATCTGTTGTCTAGCTTTCAAGACGAAGAAAGCCGGCACTTTGCAAACCTTTCTGGACTCATTTCTGTTCTCCAAATGAAATAAACTCCAAATAGAGCAGCCAACTTCTTGTTCCTTGTATATATCAGTACTTTCCTACTCCTGTCCTTCTCATCCTAAAGGACCCAGTTCAAATGCCATCTTATCCAAGAAGCCCTTCCTGAGCTCCCATCCTCTATATTCTTGCATAAATTTGTAGGTAGGCATATTTGTGTGTGTGCTGTCTTCCAACCCCAATCCCCACTAGACTATCTTTTTTGATACCCTGCAGTTTCTTATTCATGATAAGCCATTAAATGGCTATTAAAGAAATTAAATAAAAATTATAGTTAATAGAACTAGAGAGTGAATGTGACACACTCTAGTTAGTTCCCTTTACTTAGAGGAGGGGGGGACATTCAGAAAGAGACAGCTAGAATAACTGATGAATATCCACGAGTATAGGCCCTGACTCCAAAGAAATTCTACAAATCTGGCCTTGTCTGACCTACTAAAAATTGTTGAATTTGTAATAAATTTCAGCTCCCTTTGTCTAACTCAGTTAAAAACTGTGAGGGCTATGAGACCTGTGAATGATTCAGTGGTCATACATCCAGTGGGCTAGATGACACACTGAACAGCTGTATGAACAATTTCACCTTCCTGACAAATACAGGACACTCCGCGCTTGGCAGTGCAGCAATGTACAAGTCTTGGTGAACACATCTTCTAAGTATGTCCATTGTGCTTTGTATAGTAATTCAATAAACCACATATATAAATAAGCTTAATGTGAAGTTTTCTCTATGTTCTTTGAAATCCTGAAGTTGATTAGTACAGGGTATCTCTTATTCATACAACTCTTTTTCTCTCCACCTCCCCCCAAGCTGAAAATCTTTTCAAAGTATTTTGAATTGTTTAGAATATATGCTCAGATATCCCCAACCCACCTACAAGACACATACATTTGGCAAAAACTATAGGACAGAAAACTAGTAATTTGCTAACTTGACTCTCTTTTAGAAGTTCCTTTGAACATCACTATAGAAATAATTAACATTTAAAGGCATGGAGAATTTTTTCTATGCTACCAGTTTTTCTGAGGCTATTTTAGCAACACAAAACATTAACAATGCAAAGCTTTTATATCTTATTTTAAAAAGGGCTGTTGAGACAATGTGGTATAAGAATAAAGGGCACCGGGGGCAGCTAGATGGCACAGTGGTTAAAGCACCGGCCCTGGAGTCAGGAGTACCTGAGTTCAAATCCGGCCTCAGACACTTAACACTTACTAGCTGTGTGACCCTGGGCAAGTCACTTAACCCCCATTGCCCTGCAAAAAAAAAAAAAAAAAAAAAAAGAATAAAGGGCACCAGATGAGTTTAAATTCTCCCATTAACTAGCTGTGAAACCTTCCAAAAGTAATTTTACCTCTCTTGAGCTTTGGTTTCCTCAACTATCAAACAGAGATAACAATATTGTCCTATTTATGTTGCAGGTTTGTTGTAAAACTTAAAAGCATTATAGAAATGTGATGATCCAATATTATTGCTACAAGTAATGGCCAAGAAAATTAATAGAACAGGTTGAGAGAAGCAATTTTATGTGTTGATTTTATGTATTAATTCAGAAGAAGAAAATTCAGCATTGAAAAATTCACACAGTAACTTCAGTTGAAGCTTATAAACAAATGAAGAATATAAGCATATTTGCTAGGAGAATGGTTAAATTTCAGAGAAATATCTGAATTCAAGTATGTTCCTACATTTTAGAAATTATTTATATAAAATACAAACACTAATTCAGTAATTTGTTCTATAATATAGGTTTCTGCAAAATCCCTACTAGGCAATACTTATTGACTTAATTTAAGTTACTGTATGTGAGTAATAATGTACATTTATTGGAAAATTCACTGTAATTCAGACTTTTCACAAACGTAAACTGATGTTCTAATTGGTTAAGTAGAAATTAATGAGGCTGAATTATGTTGGTATCTATATTTGGTAGTATAAATAGATGAAAAAAATACCCATACTACTGGAAAGCAAGAGGCTGTATAAACTCTAGGGGCCATGAAACAATCATCTTATTAGATTTGTTTACTATAGAGAATCAAGAGATGGGAGTGAGGAAAACAGAAAAGGTAACACTGACTTTTGGGTGGTATATATCCAAAATGGCATTTAGTTTTAAGTAGTATAGATAAAATTAGTTAAATATGTACCGTGCTTACTTTTTGATCTATGTTAGACTACGGTATACATACCTGATAATGACATTAATGTATTATTAATAACATACAGCCAGGTACACTTCCGTGGAAATAACTATAGAAAAAAACACCATTATTTTAATATAATATGACAATATACAGGAACTTTTAATTCTCCCATTCAAATTCTGTATATCTTAAAATATGGCTAAGATATTTTCTTTCCTTCTTGACTTTTTTCTATTTTTTAAAAAAAGTCTTTCAAAGAAACCATGGCAAAGGAAACTAAGAAAAATCACCTTGAGAACATCTGAGAATGAAACTAGGAGGGCAACAATGGAAAAGATCTGAAATTATTTTTTAACAAAAAAGACAGTGAAGCCAGCATGACTATTAAAAATCATAGTCCCAGATGTGCTTCTGGAGGAAGTAGAAATATCACTAAAGAATACAAAAACATGGGGAAAGGAGCTGGATTAGACCAAGGGCACACAGATAAGACCTATGCTGGGAGGCAACATAATTGTGAAGGCACTGAGAAATTCTCAAAGGTATTTGAATGAGACATAGAAAAAAAAATCTTTATTAATACCAATCAAAGGTAGCCAAGAGAACATCAATAGCCCCCCCCCCCCACACACACGCACGCACGCACGCACACACACACACACACACACTTTCTCATCTACATAGAATCTTTTTTTGGGGGTTGGGGGATGCACGGTGGGGCAATGAGGGTTAAGTGACTTGCCCAGGGTCACACAGCTAGTAAGTGTCGAGTGTCTGAGACTGGATTTGAACTCAGGTCCTCCTGAAGCCAGGGTGCCACCTAGCTTCTCCCTATATAGAATCTTTAAAATTAATCTACCCTGGGGCAGCTATGTGGTGCAGTGGATAGAGCACCTGCCCTGGATTCAGGAGGACCTGAGTTCAAATCCGGCCTCAGACACTTAACACTTACTAGCTGTGTGACCCTGAGCAAGTCACTTAACCCCAATTGCCTCACCAAAAAAACCCAAACAACCAAACAAACAAAAAACCCCCAAAACTAATCTACTCTCACATAGAAAGCATGCTCAATATATTATCAGAAGGGAATAGGCAGGCTTTCACAAGAGATACTATATAGAAAACTACATTTTAACCAACAATTGACAAAGGTACAGAGCTGATACAACTACTGTGCTTACTGTGTGGTGATCATAAAAACAAATATATCACATAATTTTATATAGTAGAGCAAACTGTCTTGAAATTTGTCCTTTTCCAATAAGCATATATCAAAATTACTTAAAAAATGGAAGTGGTAGGGACATTTAGTATCTTTCCCAGCTCTAAATCTAGCATGAAAACCAAGGCTCAACTAAAGGGCAACAGATAGGCTCATGGTGGGTGTGAATGGACTCCCTAAGATATAACAAATAAAGAAATATGAAGAAAAACTGGAGTAAAGGATAACAAAGAAATGTATGAAAAAAGAAGATGAGTTCATTACATGACTAGAAAAGAATAACTGGAGGAGAGCCCATGCCCAATGACATCTTGGCCATGTAAAGAGAAAGTAAGGATTACTGAAGGAACTGAGAAAATCTAGCATGAATTAGAGAAAATTTAAGTGAAAAGAGAAATCTTTCTTTCAAGCATGTGAAGGGCTACTAGATGGAAAAAGGATCTGGTTGCTTGGCTTTTGCTTCTGAGTTCAGATCTAGGAGCAAAAGAAGAAAATTTGAGAGGTAGAATTAAGTGGGATATAAGGGGAAAAAACCCAAAACATCAACTCTCTAACAGAGCTAAACATATGTGAACTAGAAGGCAGTGAATTTTCAATCACTGCAAATTTTCAAGTGGAGGCTGGACGAGCACTTGTTGGAAATATCATAGAAAATATTCTTTTAAAAATATGTTAGACTAGATAATACCAAATACCCCTTCTAACAGCTTCTATTAGTTTATGGACTTCAGAGCATTATATAATTGTCAGTTGTTATTACTAATAATTGATAACAATAACAAAATTAATATTCAGTTAGAGAGCCAGCCTTGGTGTCAGGAAGATCTAGGTTTAAGACCTGCCTCTAATATATGCTGGTTGTGAGATCCCAGGCAAGTTATTTAATTTCTCAGGGACCAGGCAACTCTTCAACACTTTAAGTCACTGATTTGAACTGTTAAGAGGGAAGTTCAACTGGTAGATTTTACACCAATAAAATTAGAGGTTTGGACTCAAACATAAAAATTCTATATTTTATGATGATTAATAAAACAAGACGATGTTTTAGAGAACTATATCAAGGGGGCAGCTAGATGGAGCAGTGGATAAAGCACCGGCCCTGGATTCAGGAGGACCTGAGTTCAAATCTGGCCTCAGATATTTGACACTTACTAGCTGTGTGACCCTGGGCAAGTCACGTAACCCTCACTGCCCCACCAAAAAAAAAAAAAGAGAGAATTATATCAAGGATATTAAGTCTAAGGCTTGAATAAAACACAATTATCTGATTTTTCCCGTTAACAAAATGGAATTCTTTTTTTTTTTTTTGGTGAGGCAATTGGGGTTAAGTGACTTGCCCAGGGTCACACAGCTAGTAAGTGTTAAGTGTCTGAGGCCGGATTTGAACTCAGGCACTCCCGAATCCAGGGCTGGTGCTTTAACCACTGCGCCATCTAGCTGCCCCCAACAAAATGGAATTCTAACTTGAAAATTCTTAATTACCTGTTCCATTGTTGCCTCATGTAGTTCATTTAGATTCAATGTGTAAATACCATCTTCAGTTCCAAAAATAATATATTGATCTAAATGGGAGAGATGAAAATTTTTATAAATGAATTCCATCTAAGTAGGGTTGTGAAATTGCTCCTTATAGGAAATGGAGTACTATTTTTGTTAGTTATTATAGTCCAATTATAGATTATATAACAAAATAACATCTAAAAAATGGTTTCAATTTTTAAGTTTCATATCATCCCACTTCTCTCAAAACTACTGTAACAACTGCCTTATTCTCTAAATGTAGCTACAACAAATTGCTCTACCCAACAAGGGAAGTACTTACATAAAAAACTTATCTGTTCTGCCACTAAGAAGTTACAGAGGTTATTAGATTACTTCTTAAAATATGAGTAAATGCCTCTTAGACAAGATCTAATCTTGTGACTGAGATTTTGATGTTTCTTCTCTTTCAATAATCAGCCTGGCATGTCTATACATACACTGAACAGTTTCATTTTTTATTGGCAGTGTTGTAATCATTTGTGATGGTTTCCTGGTTCTGCCTACTTCATTCTGCATTGGTTCACATACGTCTTCCCATGCATTTCTCAAGTCTTCATAATTCATTTCTTCTTATAAAACAGTAATAATCTATCACATTCATGTATACAATCTGTTCAGATATTCTAAAACCAATGAGCATCCACTTGGTCTCTAGTTAGTTGCTTCCACTAAGTGCTGCTATGAATATTTTAGTGTATGTGGGATCTTCTTTCTTCTCAGATACTAGGCCCTATTTTTAAGGTGATTGGAACAACTGGGAAAACTTAAATCACTGGATAACCACCTGCATTAAACCTTAATTCTACTGCACTTAGTATTTTATTACGAATTTACAATTTAAAAATCCTGAAATTTTACCTTTTGTATCAGGATGTATCCAGGATGTTGCACAATTTATCTTCAAAGGGCAACCATCAAAAACCTTTGAAAAACATGCTCCCATCTTAAAAAAAAAATTAAGGTGATTACTTATTTCAATACAGTCAACTCATATCTTTTTAGAAAAAAACCCTGCTATAATTTGGGATCCTCAATCAAAGGAGCCTCCCTCCCGCCCATGTTCTACCTTTGGGGCATCTAGATTGTGCTTAACTATGACTGTGACATAAACTAAATTATTGCTTTCCCAGATTTTTATGGATTCCTAATTTATCTTTTTTTTAAGGCAATTGGGGTTAAGTGACTTGCTCAGGGTCACACAGCTAGTAAGTGTTAAGTGTCTGAGGCCGGATTTGAACTCAGGTCCTCCTGACTCCAGGGCTGGTGCTCTATCCATTGCACCACCTAGCTGCCCCCTAATTTATCTTCAATGTGAAAATATAAGATATTTTATTGTAGGTTATATTTATTATATTTATAGTGGAACCCCCTCTAACATATTTATTTTATATTAGGCCTTTAGTAAAAAACTAAAGGTACTCCCTGACAAACAATTTGAAAAAGTTCTATTCATACAAATAGGCAGATGGCATCAATCCAAGGGCAAATTCTTTGAGGATTTGAGACCTGTAGTCAAAACTGCTATTGGCAAGATTAAAAAACATCAGGTAGGGGGCAGCTAGATGGCGCAGTGGTTAAAGCACCGGCCCTGGATTCAGGAGTACCTGAGTTCAAATCCGGCCTCAGACACTTGACACTTACTAGCTGTGTGACCATGGGCAAGCCACTTAACCCCCATTGCCAAAAAACAAACAAACAAAGAAAACATCAGGTAGTTGCGCCTCATTAGGTGTGTTTATGATCAGGTTTACCAAGTACTTTATGAATATTATCTCATTTGATCCTCAAAACAACTCAAGGTGCTATTTATTATTCCCATTTTACAGATAAGGAAACTGAGGTAAACAGAGGTTAAAGTGACTTGCCCAGAGTCACTCAGCAAATGTGGCGCAGTATATAGAGCACCAGCCCTGGATTCAGGAAGACCTGAGTTCAAACATGGCCTCTCAGACATTTGACAATTACTAGCTGTGTGACCCTGGGGAAATCACTTAACCCCAATTGCCTCACTAAAAAAAAAAAAAACCCAAAAACCAAACCACTTTTGAAAAAAAAAAAAAAATAAATAACACTATTCTATTATCCTACTTTACATTTATACAATAACTATTTTCTAATTAGGTTATTCAATACTGAATAAAAATGTACTGTTACTAAACAAATATATAACAATTTCATATTAAAATATTTCTTACCAATACTTTTGGGGTTGGTGGAAGACCATTGATGGCTGGTTTCTGTGGACGAAAATGTTTTAAATATTCTAAATTGTATGACACAAAAAATGTTATATATTTACATATTAATTGTTAATAAGAAAGAACTAGCTAATAACATTAAACATTTCAATCACATTGCCAGTATATTACTTGATCCAGATCAACAACAGCATGGAATACCTACAGGGAAGTCTCGCTTGTCCTTTTTTCGTGGCAGTTGTGGTGCTTGTCCTAATCCTCCTGCATTTTCACTAATCAGTTTCAAAACACCATCGCCATTTCCTAAAATGAATCATTAGTGTAAAGAGAAATGACAGTATGAACTAGTATACATATTTAGTATAAATATTCTTTTTTTTCCTATAATATGGGTAATGGGTGATCCTTAGTTTGATGATGTTCGTTGTTACCAAAGTCTGGTGCCCTCTTCTAACATGTGCCAAGGCTACATCATCACTTTAATAGCAGGCTTAATATATGAAGACATTGTGTTGTTCTTTTTTAAGCAACATAAGCTGATCTTTAACAATTCTTGTTACAATAAACGTGCTTTTTAAAGAATTTTAAATGTGAGTTCATCTATTCACCAGATTGCATAAAAAGTAAAAAAGTGTAAATTCACACATAATTGAACTGGCTCAGGATGCGTTTTCCACACCTTTGTGCTGACACCATAAATTTAATGCAGAAGTACGTGATGCTTTTTAACATTTTGGAAAACAAGACTGACCTAACTTAAAAAAAAAAAAATACTGGGGCAGCTAGGTGGCGCAGTGGATAAAGCACTGGCCCTAGATTCAGGAAGACCTGAGTTCAAATTTGACCCCAGACACTTGACACTAGCTGTGTGACCCTGGGCAAGTCACTTAACCCTCACTGCCCCACCCAAAAAAAAAAAAAAAGAAAAAAAGTACCAACATAACTTTCTGGAAAACAGTATTTAAAAAAAAAAACATAAAAAAGAAATCTGAGTCCGTCTACTCAATAACAAAATATGGAAAACTATTATTGGGTCTTTTTCGTTTGTACTTCTGTTGCATGCAATCACTTGTTTTGGACACAGGGCAGCTAGTAAGAGTTCTACAATAAAAAGAACATTAACAAACCCATTCTATTTTAAAACAAGTCTGTACAGGAACCAGCTAAAATAAACCTTCCAAGACACCCTATTCCTGGGACCCAAACCAGATCCTTCCAACCTGGCAGTCAGAAATATTTAGACATTTTGAACAGAAAATGGTTTTCCCCCAACCAAATTAATCCTAAATGAGGGAAAAAAATTGCTATTTTTTTCAACTTTTCTAATATTCATCTATATCCCAGTATTTAGCTCTGAAAAGTTCAGGTCAGCTGATCCTACCAGTCATACCAAGGGAGGAAGTCTCAACCCCAGGAACGCAACTTGTGATACTTTGTCTTCTTTGAACTTGTGGAGCTCTGTTCTCTGAATTGGGACAACATTTTATGGTTGATGACTTTTCTTCATCTGGGAAACTGTCCTCAGAATAATAATTTATCTTTGGCTAGAACAAGAGAAAATAAAATGCTACTTAAATATACTTGGATTAAAAAGATTTTGTTCTATGCTCTCTTCATTCACTCACTCGGCGATTCCATCAACTCTTTTGTTTGTTTGTTTGTTTGTTTTTTAAGTGAGGCAATTGGGGTTAAGTGACTTGCCCAGGGTCACACAGCTAGTAAGTGTTAAGTGTCTGAGGCCAGATTTGAACTCAGGTACTCCTGACTCCGGGGCCGGTGCTCTATCCACTACGCCATCTAGCTGCCCCAATTCCATCAACTCTTGGGGGCTTAAATATCATCTCTAAGCAGAAGACTCCCAGAGCTATACATAGTCATCCTGAAGCTCTCTCCTAAGTTTCTGGCCTGCATCACCAATTTTCTTTTGGACATTTAAAACTAGATTTTCTAGAGATATTTTAAATTTAATATGTACAAAATGGAACATTATCTTTCCCCCTAAACCCTTTCCACTTCCAAAATCTTCTATTTCTGTCAAAGACTGTTCTGTCAGGCCTTCCAGATATATAAATCTGTCATTATTCTTGACTGCTCATTCTCCCTGTCGCCACAGAGATAATCAATGAACAGATCTAACCATTTCTATCTTTACAGTATCTTTCACATATTACCCCTTCTCTCCACTCAGAGCATGATCACCTCAGTTCAAGCAGAAGCCTTGTAACTGCACTCCCTACTTCAATCCTCTTAACACTCCTGTCAACGCTACCTAGTGCTGCCTAAGTAATTTTCTTTATACACAGCTTTTATTCTTTTGAATTTTATTTTTTTCCAATTACATGTGAAAACAATTTTTTAACATTTATCTTTTTTAAAATTTTGAGTTCTGGGGCAGCTAGGTGGTGTAGTGGATAGAGCACCGGCCCTGGAATCAGGAGGACCTGAGTTAAAATCTGGCCTCAGACACTTGACTAGCTGAGTGACCTTGGGCAAGTCACTTAACCCCAATTGCCTCACCCAAAAAACCCCCAAACAAATAAAATTTTGAGTTCCAATTTCTCTCCCTCCCTTCCACCTTTCCTTGAGAAGGCAAGCAATTTGATATATATTATACATATGCAAACATGCAAAACATATTTCCACATCAGTCAAGTTGTGAAACAAAACAGACAAAAACACCCATTATAAAGTGAAAAATAGTATTCTTTGATCTGCGTTCAGACTGAACAATGGATAGCTGGAGGTGGACAGTATTTTTCACCATGAGTCCTTTGGAATTTACATACAGATTTGACAATCTGACCCCTCTACTCAACCAAATTAAATGATTTCCTTTTGTCTTTAGGATAAAATATAAACCTCTAAACATAGCCTCAACCTATCTTTCCCACCTCATCAGACATCATTCCCTCTTTTACACTTTGTGAATCAAATTAGTCTTCTGTTCCTCACTTGTCAGGTTCCACTTCCTGTCTATCTCACATGCCCAGATCATACGCCATTCTGACCTTTGCCCCAGAGTCCCATTCTTCCTTTATTGAAGCCTTTCCTGATCCTCCCAATTGCTAATACCCTCACTCTAAAACTACTTTGTCTTTTACTACTATATACTATATACATGTATCTTTATCCACTTAATATTTATTATATGTATTTGTCTTCCCTATTAGGATGTAAATTCTTTGCAAGAAGACATTGATTACACATATATCTCCAGTACTTGGCACAGTGCCTGGCATATAGGAGATGCTTAATAAATGTCATAAAAGTTTTTCTTTCTAATGGCAAGGTTGAATAAGCAATCAATTAATCAACAAACATTTGCTAAGCACCCACTATGTGCCAGGCATTGTGGTGGCACTAGCAATACAAAGACACAAGCAAAAATAGTCCCTGATTTTGCTTACAAGCCAACCAAGGAAGATAACATGAGGAGGGAATACAATATAGGAAGAAGAACATCCAGTACAAAGATATGGTGTTGAAAAATGAGGTGTTGTATATGAAAAACAGCAAGAAGACCAGTCTGGTTATATTTTAGTGTCCGTGGAGGAGGAATAAGATTGGAAAGGTAGTTTGAGGCCAAGTTGTAAAGAGTTGTATATTTGATCCTGGAGGGGCAGATGTTTACTCACTAGGGGATTGACATGGTTAGAACTGCACGTTAGGAAAATCAATTTGGCTGTTGTATAAAGTGATGGACTGGAGATGGGAGAGACTTTAGGAAGGGAGACCAATGAAGAGGACAATGCAACAGTCCCAAGTTAAGAAGTAATGAGGCCCTAAATCAGAGTGGTTTCTGGGTAAATGCAGAGAAGTGGTCATATGTAAAAGATGTGGAGATAGAAAGGATATAGTAACTGACTGGATATGCAATTTGAGTAAAAGTGAGGAGAGAACAATGACTCAGAATGTGAACCCAGGTGCCTGGAGGGGATGGTGGTTTCCTCCACAGCAACAAGAAATTTCAGAAGGTGGGAGGGTTTGGGGAGGTTAGCGTACACAGTGAGTTTGATTTGATGCCTATAGGAAATCCAGTTCAAAATGGGCACTGACTAATGTGGAACTTGAGCTCAGAAGAGAGACGAAGACTAGATCTATAGTTCTGTGAATCACCTTAATAGAGATGATAACAGGCATTTATGAGGTCGATTTCCTCATCTTTAGAATGAGGGAGCTGAATTAAAAGATTTGTGAGGTCTCTTCCCACTCTTAACCTGTGAACCTATGAGTTTATAATGAGACATGTCATGGAATGATCCACAGAACTTGGTAACATTAGATAAGAAAAGTGAGGGAAAGGTAAGAGGCAAAATTATAAAAGGTTGAATTAGGAGCCAGCATGAATGGTAGTCCCACTGATACAAACTGTTAAGTTTAGAGAAACATATTTGGAAAGGAAGAAAATAAGCTCAGTTTTGGAAATTGTGTATCTGGGGTACGACACAGAAAACCACCTGTAGAAATGTAAAGATAAAGAACCTATATCTGATTGCTTGCCACCTCAGGAAATGAAGGAGGGATAGAATTTGGAACTCAAAACTTTAAATAAAAATGTTTATTATTATTTAAAAAAAATTAGGATACAGGTCTAGATTTTACAGCATAAATTACGATAAATTCAAACCAAAGTTGTGCCCTGGAGGTCATACTGTGGTGAGGGACAAATTAAGGCTAGATTTTCCTTAAAAGATAATGAAAAGACTAAGTCTCCTTATCTCACCAATGCTAGAAGTGCCATAGTCACTCAGGTCTCAAGCCCATCCACACTACCATACCTGACCTATATTCTTTAGTATATTTGTTGTAACTTAATATTTGAAAAGTGACACTATTGATTCATCAACTATACTGAGGTTTTTCTCACTCCTATGGAATTTTTAGAAAATGCATACTAGATGGGCACTGCCTTTTTTTTTTATTAGAAGAAAGTTTCCAGTTGAAGTTCAGCTTTTTTGTATTTTGACAAAATTTAATTATTTACAAAATATTTTTAAACTTTACAATAATTTTGCAACTTACCTTAGGAGGTAGTGGTGGTGGTACTGCATGCTTTAAAGTTGATCTAATACAATGAGAAAAGGATCTTTTAGAAAACATAAATTAAGGTACCATAAAATATATTCTATTTAAATCAGGAAACCATTATAACTAGTAACAAATTCTAAGTGAGTATAAAGAAATCTGATTCTCTTTGGAAGGCATATAGCACAAAAAGTACAGCCTACATATACATAAAGAAAAAAATCTTCTGGGAAAATACTGTGAAGTCATAATTTTAAATATATTTAAAACATGACTACAAAGCAACATTCCAAAGGCTACAAAGAAAACTCTCCTTATCATAGTAGTCTGAATAATATAATTTCTATAATACTCTATGGTTTACAAAGCAATTTTCTTAACCATCTGAAGTGAAGAATACAAGTTACTATGTTATAAGTGAAGAAACTGAGGGATTAGAGGTTAAAGTGATCTACCAGTGGTCTTACAACTAAAGGTTAGAACCCTTAGTTTACTTTTACCATTTAAAAAGAAAACAAAACAGTTAACTATTCTCTTCCTCATTTTAATGGCATTAATTTTGTGTCTGTGTGCAAAAACTTTAAAGCCCTTCATAACCTAACCCCTTCTCCACTTTCCAGTCATTTCCTTAATCCCTTTCCATGTCCTCTATGATCCAGGGACACTGGCATTTCACTGGCTGTTCCCCATCTCTAGAGTTCTTTCTCTCCTCATCTCCATCTCTTGGCTTCCTTCAAGTCCCACTTAAAAATTTCACCTTCTACAAAAAACGTTTCCTGGTCCCATTTAATTTGAGTTTATCTTACAGTTGTCTGCATGTTGTTTGTCACATTAGACTGTGAACTCCATGAGAGAAGGGTCTGTTCTGTGCCCTTCTCTTTATCCCTAAGACTTTACTCTGTACCTAGGGGCTTACTGACTTGATTTTACAGATCTAGATGATTTGGAGCTTATTGTGGTAAATGGTGTGAAAACACTGCCCTGAAGTTTTCTATCCTTTTTTCTCGGCATTTTTTGGTCAAAGAGTGAGCACTTGGGGTCTCCAGGTTTATCAAACACTCTGCTAGGTGATGCAGTGGATAAAGAACCGGCCCTAGATTCAGGAGGACCTGAGTTCAAATCTGGCCTCAGACACTTGACACTTACTAGCCTGTTTGACCCTCATTGCCGCCCCCCCCCCCGCCCCCCCGCCCCCCCCCCTCCCGCCAGAAGTGTCAAGTGTCTGAGGCCGGATTTGAACTCTAGTACTCCTGAATCCAGGGCCAGTGCTTTATCCACTGTGCCACCTAGCTGCTCCCCGCTTTGTAGTTTTTTAAAGAACTGAAACGTGTATTGTATTTTGTCGAAACCATTCTAGTATCTTTGGCAAGAAAACCTCAAATGGGATCACGAAGAGTCAGACATGACTAAAATGACTCAAAAACAACACATGCTATTTTGGTATCTGTTGATATAATGATATGGTTTTGCTTGCTTTTTTTTAAAACATGCTCTATTATGATTATTTATTTTAATATTGAACCAATCTTGCATTCCTACTATACATTCTATCAGTTCACAATGTACAATCTTTTTTATATGTTGCTGAAGTATTTTTACTACTATTTTATTTAAAATTTTTTCATGGATATTAGAGATATGATCATACTTTGCTTCTCTGGTTTGTCTCACTCTGGTTTAGGTATCAGGACATTTCTATCACAGAACTAACTTAATAAGATGCCTTCTTTTTCTGTATGTACTATTGAAATTAATTGTTCTTTGAAGGTCTGATAGAATGCACTTGTAAATTCATCTAATCCTGGTGTTTCCCCTTCTTTGGGAGTTACTTTAATAATTTCCCTTTTTTCTTTTTTGATACTGGCAATGTCTTCTTAAAAAAAAAAACAGACTATTTTAATGGCTTCTCTTTTATTAGTTAAAAAAAGCATCTAATTTGAATTTCTATTTTGATGTTGAGTTGACATTTAAAAATTTGTTGGTTTTCTAGATTTTTAAAAAGTTTGAATGCCTGATTTACTGCTGTTCTTTTGAAAAAACAGAAATGCAGATTTTCTTCTCAGGACTTTTTGACTGAATCCCCAAAGTTTTGGTATATTACTCCTCTCATTTAAAATGAAATGAAATAATAAATAATCTTTGATCTACCAAATGTTTAGAATTAAGTTATTCAATCTTCAATTAAAAGGACCTTTAAATGGCCTTTACTGAATGTTGCACTGTGAATTAAAAGATATGCTCAGTATGTTTTGTGTATTTCCATTTTAATATGTGAGGTTCTTGTGCCCTTACGGATAGTCAATTTTCTATTTAATTTTTTTTTTTTAGTGAGGCAATGGGGGTTAAGTGACTTGCCCAGGATCACACAGCTAGTAAGTGTTAAGTGTCTGAGGCCGGATTTGAACTCAGGTACTTCTGACTCCAGGGCCGGTGCTCTATCCACTGTGCCACCTAGCTGCCTCCGATATTCAATTTTCATAACGCTGCCACACATAAATCAGAAATGTGCATGTTCTTTTTTGCCCCCATTCAGTAAACTGACAGTACATTATAACTTTTCTAAAATTCTGCTCAGGTCCTTATCTTCTTTCTTGTTTATCTTTTGTTCAGATTTGTCTAGATCTGAAAGGAGTATACTGAAGTCTCCAAAGTATTATAGGCCTACTATGTATGTAAATCAATGAACTTTTTCTTTAAGTATTTAGATGTTTGCCATTCTATATCTTATATCTATCTCAAATATTGAAATTAATTATCTACTGTGCTGTAATCAAACAGTAATAAAGTTCTCCTGTTTCATTTTTCTAATCATGTCTATTTTTACTTTTGTCTTGTCAGAGATCATGATTATTACCTCTGCTTTTTTGAGTTCAACTTACATATAACAGATTTTTCTCTAGTCTTTTATTTGAACTCTTGTGAGTCTTTTAGCTTCATGTATACATTATTGGTTTCTGGGAAGAAGAGGAAGGGAATATAAAAGCACTGACATAGTGCTTACTATGTGCCAAGTACTGTGCTAAGCATTTTTTTAAAACAAGTATTATCTCATTTGATCCTTACAACAACCCCCTGAAGTAGGTGCTGTTATCATCGCCATTTTACACTTAAGGAAACTGAGTCAAACAGACGTTAAGTGACTTGTTCAGGGCTGAACACCTAGTAAGTGTCTGAGGCCATATTTGAAGTCAGATCTTCCTTACTCCAGGCCCAGTGAGCCACCGGGTCTATGGATTCTCTTTCTAATATGTTCTGCTATCCTTTTCTGTTTGATGGGTTGAAGTCCATCACATTCAAGTCATGGTTATAACTATGAACTAATTATTTCCCTACCTCCTATCTGCTTATACCATTTCTTCTCTTTGAGGAAAAGTTAAATATTCATTATTTGTATTTCATGCCATCTGCTAGTTATGCTGCTTCTCTTCTCCCTTTGTCCAATCCCTGATGACAGGTTCTCATCCTTTCTTCTTTTCATTTTATTTCTCCCTTCATGATCCACCCTCCAGACTTGGAGTTTGTTTTACTTACAATTATCTTTTTGAATTTATCCTCCTTATTAACTCCCACATCATCCTCACTTCCCTGTCCCCATGTAATGTTGAGTTGTATTTATTTCTATGCCAAATTCTTTGTATATACATATCTTCAGCCTTCTTTTCTGATTCTAATTAAAGCGATGCTCATGTATAAAGCCTGCTTAACCCATATCTTCCTCTATGTTGTATACTCTACCCTTATACTCTGATTATAATAATCAGTTCAAATCTCCTTACTAATTTTTTCTCTAATATATTTCTCCCATTTTTTATCATTAAAATATAAAATTTTTTCATGACTATGATATTTAAAGTTCTGAGGTGACACATTTCTTTCCTCCCTATTAGAATATAAATACTTCATCTTTTCTATTACATTATGCTCCTGTGTCAGTAATACTACCTTGAAATGCTAATGACATATTAACTTATTAAGTGTTAGTAAAATGAAAATACTATACTATACAAAAGCTATTTTTCAAAAATAAAACAGAGGGGCAGCTAGATGGCACAGTGGTAAAGCACTGGCCCTGGAGTCAGGAGTACCTGAGTTCAAATCTGGCCTCAAACACTTGACACTTACTAGCTGTGTGACCCTGGGCAAGTCACTTAAACCCTCACTGCCCTGCAAAACAAACCAAAACAAAAAACCAAACCAAAACAGAAACATCAAAATATATCCAGATATATTATAACTATGAAAAGGCAGCTAGGTGGCACAACGGATAGAGCACCAGGACTGAAGGCAAGAAGTCTCATTTTCCTGAGTTCAAATCCAGTCTCAGACACTTACTAGTTGTATGACCCTGGGCTTAACCCAGTTTGTCTCAGTTGCCTCATCTGTAAAATGAGATGGAGAAGGAAATGGCAAACTATTCCAGTATCTTTGCCAAGAAAACACTAAATGGGGTCATGAAGAGTTGGACATGACTGAAAAATGACTCAACAACAACATATGATAAGAAAATATAAACTTATACTAGTATTCAATCTGCAATGTTATTCAGGTTTAATTGTATATTACTTTCTCACTTGAACAACACATAACAAGGCTTGTAAAAGGTCCTTTTTCTCAAATGCTCATTTATATAGAAAAAAGTAATCATTATTAAGTCATTACCTGCTGGTGTTTGCACTATCTACAAAAGGATTCCACTGTGATGAAAAGTCAGTGTCACCTGATACTATCTAGGGAAATAAGAAAATACAATTTCATGTTATACACTGAATACAAGATGAATTACTACTGCTTGATTCAGGAAAAATAATATTTCCATTCATTTCAATTAATCTATCAACATGCATTTATTAATATATATTATGTGACAGCTACTTTGCTAGGTAAAGGAGACACAAATTAAAAAATGAAATAATCTTTAATTCATAAAGGGCTGGTATCCTAATAAGGAAACAACAAAAACATAAAAAACTACTACAGATTAAAAAAAGAACCATAAAGAGAATAAATAAATAGACGCAGGGTAGTTACATATAATGTAATTAGAGGAGAGAGGATATAACAACTGGGTGTTGAGGAAAGACTTCACACGGAAGGTGGTATTTGAGTTGTGCTCTTCAAAAAAGAGAGATTTTTAGGAGACAGAGGTTAAGGAGGGAATACATTCAAGACATGGTGAATGGCCAGTGAAAATGTACAGAAATGCGACTTCTGCTATATATCAGAACAGAGAGAGCACTAGTTAATGGAAAAATAGGGTGGGAAAAAGGATGGGGCAAAGTTCTAAGTCCAGAAGGAATGAGATCAAGAACAACAGTCCAATGAGACAAATTAATATGTGAAAATGTTAGTCTAAATAAAAACTAATAATGAAAAAAATGCATCAGTTATTTTAAAAACTAAAAGCAAAACTATATGAGACAAGACTTCCAATTTTAAAACAGAAAACGCGAAAGCAAGAACTTGACCAGGATAGAAAAATAGAGATTTTCTGAAACCCAGAACTATGTGAGATAGTTTGCAAAAACAAATATATAAACTATATCTATATATTTATATCTATCTCAAAGATGGAATAATTACACCTTTTTCCTTTCATATTAGGAATATTTTTTAATTTCATAAAGGCAAAGGTGAAAAAAATTATCAATAAATTAAAGAATGCATTAAAAAAAACTAGAAAGCATACAAAGTAACAGATAATTTACTACAGTCTTATAGAAACTAGGAAAGGAAAATATGCCCTAATATTCAGAAGATGGGAATCAACAACCCAGAGACATATCTGTTATACAAGTATAACAAATTAAGTAAATATTTTCATTTGGAAAGAGGACAAAACACTTTAAAAAATCTACTATCAAAATTCATACTTGAAAGAAACTCATGTAGAGAATTACAACCATTCCAAATTAAAATTTGAGTCATAATTCTCCACATGTAAAATTAAATTATTGACATGAAATGAAGATAGCTAATTTTTTTTGTTTAAAAATGAAAATAAAACAAAAAAATATTTAAAATTACCATTTCATCACGTGCTTCTGTTTCTTTTCTTAAAGGCGGTTCAAACTGTAGTTTGTCAACTGAAAAATACATGTTTAACAGATAACTATATTTTCATTTGTTCACTCAAATTTTAATAAAACCTACAAGAATTAAACTGAGTTGGGACAGCTGGGTGGTGCAGTGGATAAAGCACTGGCCCTGGATTCAGGAGGACCTGAGTTCAAATCCGCACTCAGACACTTGACATTGACTAGCTGTGTGATTCTGGGTAAGTCACTTAACCCTCACTGCCCCCCGACCCCCAAAAAGAATTAAACTGAGTTATAACCCACTGTGAAAAAAATTAAAATGACAAAATCTACTGTTGTCTGGGAAGGAAGTATACACATATACTCTACAGAAAATTCAGATTGATACTTTTTTAAACTAATTTTTTCTGTTATTCTACACTGGAGATGAATATGAATATTACTATAAGAGAAAAGAAAAAAGAAATTGAATTTAATTATATCCAACTTTAAATTTAGCACATTAGTGCCACAAACTGCCTTATTTGTTATTGTTGTTGCCCTGTGAACCTCTTGTTCTCTTTTGTGAATTTTCTATAATCTTTTCTTTTTCTTTTCTAATTTTAAATGTAGTTTGAGATATTAGAAACTACTTAAAAAAAATCAGATTAGCTAATGTTTTATCCATTCTTTCTATCCCCCAAATCTCCTAGTTTTTTGTTTGTTTGTTTGTTTTGCGGGGCAATGGGGGTTAAGTGACTTGCCCAGGGTCACACAGCTAGTAAGTGTCAAGTGTTTGAAGCCGGATTTGAACTCAAGTACTCCTGAATCCAGGGCTGGTGCTCTCCTAGTTTTATTTAGCCAATAATTTGTTTTTGCTTTCAATTGTGTTAATCTCTAATTTTCCATATTTTAATTTTTAAAATTTAAAATAGGGTTTTCTGATGTGATGCTTTTCTAATTTTTTAAAAAAGATGTTTTTAAATTCACTGATCTACTCTTTCTCTACCTGAGGAAACTTTATTTATTTAGTGTTATACTAATCAACCTATCAAAAATATTTCATATATCTAGAAAAAATATCAATTCATCTGGAAAAACAAAAGCTCAAGGACATCAAGGGAATCAATTAAAAAATATGGAAGAGCATGATCTAGCAGTACTGGATCTCGAACTGTATTATATAAACCAGTAATTATCAAAGCAGTCTGGTACTGGCTAAGAAATAGAGAGGTAGATCAGTGGAATAGAATAGGTACGAATTACACTATACTAAATTACTATAGTAATCTAATATATGAGAAAACAAAAGATCCAAGCTTTTGGAACAAAAACTCATTATTTGACAAAAATTGCCAGGAAAACTAGAAAACAGTATGGCAGAAATTGGGTATAGACCAACATCTCACCCCATATACTAAAATAAGGTGAAAATGTGTAAAGATTTACACATAAAGGATTATAGCATAAGCAAATTAAGAGAGCATGGAATCATTTACCTGTCAGATTTATGGGCAGAGGAAGAATTTAGGACCAAAGAAGATATAGAGAGCAAAACAAAATGTAATTAAGATCATTTTGATCATATAAAATTAAAAAGCTTTTGCACAAACAAAACTAACATAACCAAGATTACAAGGGAAGTAGAAAACTGGGAAAGAATTTTTGAAACAAATATCTCTGATAAAGGCCTCATTTCTCAAATATATAGAGAACTGAGTCAAATTTATAAAAATATGAGTCATTCTGACTAATGCAGAAATATGTTTAATGTGATTGTACATATATAAGCTACATCAGATTGCTTGCTGTGTTGGGGGGGAGTGAGGGAGAAAAATCTGAAAACTAGAAATCTTAGGAAAACAAATATTGAAAACTATTTCTACATGTAACTAGAAAATAATAAAATACTTTTAAGATATAAAAAAATGTCATTACTCAATTGATAAATGGTCAAAGAATATAAACAGGAAGTTTTCAGACAAAGAAATTAAAACTATCTATAGTCTTATGAAAAAATGTTCTAGATCACTAGTGATCAGAGAAATGCAAATTAAAACAACTCTGAGGTATCACCCCACACCTATCAAAGTGGCAAATATTACAAAAAATGAAAATATTGGATGTTGGAGGGAATGTGAGAAAGCTGGGATGCTAATCCACTATGGGTGGAGTTATAAAAAGATCCAACCATTCTGGAGAGCAATTTGGAACTGTGCCCAAAGGGCTATAGAACTATATATAATCTTTGATCCAACAATATCACTGCTAAGTTTATATCCCAAAGGAGAAAAAAGACTTATTTGTACAAAAATATTTATAGCAGCTCTTTTTCTGGTGGCTAAGAATTGGAAATCAAAGGAATGCCCATCAATTGGAGAATGGCTAAACAAGCTGTGGTATATGTTGGTGATAGAATATTATTGTGCTACAAGAAATGACAAGCATTATGATTTCAGAAAGGCCTGGAAAGACTTGTATGAATTTATGTATAGTGAAGTGAGCAGAACTAAGAGGATGTTGTGCACAGTGACAGCAATATTGTTTGACAAAGAACTGTGAATGACTTAACTATTCTAAGCAATACAATGATTTAAGACAATCCCAAAGGACTAATGGTGAAGCATACTATCCACTTCCAAAGAAAGAATTTATATTGAAGCATGCTATTTTTCACTTTCTTTAATTTTTTTCTTTTATTCAAGTTTTCTTATACAAAATGACTAATACAATTGCACATGGATAATAAATATCTGATTGCTTACCACTTCAGGGAGGGGTGAGGGAAGGGAAGGAAGGAGGGACAAAATTTGGAACTCAAAACTTTAATAAACTAAATCTCTACCTAGCATGCCTTCTTATTTTATTTGGTACTAAAAAATAAATTATTGATTTAAGAGGGAGATGACTTAATTCAATTTTGAATCTTTTTCAAGGTATATGATTACATCAAACTGAGCTATAGCAAAATCAATGAGCCTTATAATCATAATGTCTGTTTAAAAAAAAATTAAAAGTAACCACAAAAAAGTAAAGAGAAACAATTGAGAGTTTCTAAAACCTGTGACAATGGCATACACATATCATAGCCTTTCAGAAAATAATTCTTTCCTGTAAATTCTCTAAAAATCATGTAAAGATATTTATTAACCTATAATCTATAAACTGTGATGTCAGACAACACACTAATAATATGCAACTAATAAAAAAAACACACACCACATTTCCAGCACAATTCTTCGCTTTAACAAAATGATAAAAAGGTATCAAAATAAGATGAGGTAATTAAAACTGCAAAGGCATGACAATTTTTGGTATTATTCTATCAGAAAATAATTTTTAAAATCTATAATCACATATTCAGCCCTTAAAATTCTTACAACAGGGGGCAGCTAGGTGGTGCAGTGGATAGAGCACTGGTCCTGGAGTCAGGAGGCCCTGAGTTCAAATTTGACCTCAGACACTTGACACTAGCTGTGTGACCCTGGGCAAGTCACTTAACCTTCACTGTTTCCCCTCCCCCCAAAAAGAAAGAAAAAGAAAAAAGAAAGAAATGCAAGAACTCTTAATCATATAACATGACCAACAAATTAAAATATATTATAAATACATACAGTTTATCTCTGATGCTGTTCGTTCTGCTCTGACATTCCTGTTTGTAGAGCGAATGGTATGACGTACAACTGCATGGGGCTGTAAATGTAATATCACAAAATAATCAAATCTCAACAATTTTTTTGTAATATAATTCTTCTAAAAACCTACTTAAAATCTATGAAAATAAAGTCTAAAATAAATGAAAATTCGAAGAAAAAAATCTAATACATTCTAGGCTAGGGAATAATTTTGACAACTGTGTGATTAGTGGAAGACTCCCTGAAGAGTAGATAACTTACAATTCCATTTTTAACATTTCGTATCATTTGCTTTTGAAAAAGTCTTGCACATTAATCTAAACTCCACAAGGGTGATTTAAGAAACATAAAAATTCTAGACGACTACTAGTCAGTAAACAAACATAGAAATTAAGTTAAAAAAACTAGTAGTATTGTTTTCTACTGAAGTCCAATGACCACTTATACCAACCATCATTAAACCCTTAATTTTTAAAGAAAGAAGCAATATGGGGGCAGCTAGGTGGCGCAATGGATAAAGCACCAACCCTGGATTCAGGAGTACCTGAGTTCAAATCCAGCCTCAGACACTTGACACTTACTAGCTTGTGTGACCCTGGGCAAGTCACTTAATCCCCACTGCCCCGCAAAAAAAAATAAAAAAGAAAGAAAGAAAGAAGCAATATATAAAATGTATTTATTTTATGTTATCAACAAGAGACATATGCAATAAATTTTACAATTTTATTATTAAAATCATTATTATTTATACTTATTAAACATTTAAAATTCTATAATACACAAAGAAGGGAAATTAATAGGAAAATGAAAATAGAAAGGGTAGGAAAGGGAGAGAAATAATGAGAACTACCAAAAAAAGGAGATGAGATAGTTATGAAGACTTTGTAATAACAATATTCCAAAAATTCACAGATTTCAAGGCATGTTGTGTTTTTACAACCATAGTAGGAATTGTATGTATGTATGCGCGTGCATGCACACGCGCGCGTGCACGCACACACACACACACACACACACACACTTATCCTGAAGTATGGGTGAAAATAATCCAAGGACCAGGTAGGCCTTACCCTGATGAAGACTTTCAAGGTAATGTACTTAAAAATCAAACCTGTCTTATATTTTCTGAAGATGTTAAGCACATTGTTAACCTTACTGAATAAAACTGCTTAAAGAAATTATGGGATTACAATGAAAACAACTTACCTTGAAGACTCTAAATATTAAATTATTTGTGTTTTAATATTTTTGCAAATTGGAGAGACAAGAAAATATTATTTCTTGATTTTCTATCATCAATGTTTTGAGATGTGTTCTGAGGGCATTTTGCCAAGGGCAAACACTTTTGTTCTCTTGTTGGTCAAACACAATGTTTATAAACTTAAAAATAATTTTTTAAATGGATAGTTTGTTAAATAGATACAGCAAAGGTAATATGTTGTCAAATTCTCAACTTAACTGTTGGCTAAGGATAGAAATTTGAGTTTGGGGAGAAGGTATTGGCCAGAATAACATGCAGTATTTATGGATCAAATTGTTTCTGAGGGAAAGAGAAATTGCATACTTCATGACCTATGCCTAAATCTAATTCCTTAAAGATTACCAGGGATCCAGATTATTAAACATTAATAGGGAAATAAAGATACCAATAAAAAGAACTGACTAGAAAAGACAAGATTTACTATCATCAGCAAATACATGTAGGAAAAGTGCTGATTTTATAGGCAAATAATTTTTTTTGTGGGACAATTTTTTTAACAGTAGTTTAAATTACACAACATATATATGTATATGTGTATTTATGTATATATGTACACACACATATTCTTCAATATGAGAGTACAAATATTTCCTTACCTCAAAATCATCATCATCTCCTTCATTATAATGTGTATGGTTGTCTGGATTATTTACTTTGTCCAACAGTTCAACTGCTAGTGCCCTTGAGAGACCAGGCTGTCCTACAAAACTATGCTTGATAAAAAAAACAACAACAAACACACACACACAAATATATTGTCAGATAAAACTGTATATATGTAAATCACCTACAAATTTCATTATTTTACTTTCCTCATTGAGGAAATGGTACAGAAGCAAACAAATGAGCAGTTATTATGCAACTTTTAAATGTATTAAATTACATGTCATTTGTATATAATTTATAGCAATGAAGTCTCTATATAATTGAGGGACATTTTTTCTTCTACAAAAGTGACTAGCCCAAATATGAACAAAAAATTTGGCTACAATTAGTATTATATCTTACTACACTAGCCAATGACCTCACAAATGTTAGCTATATCGAGTTGGTGGGCAAAAGAGTCTAACTGGTTTAGTGCAATCCATTATCTACTACTGAAAAATCAACTCAAAGTACATATGAGTAAAGAGAATTATCTTCATTTAGAAAAGCCAAAATAGTTAAACTATGAAAAAATTTTAAATAAAATTTTATCCAAAATATTTTTCTTTGGTTGCCTGTAAATTCTGGATTCATTTTTAGTACAGACATCATTGTTTATGCTTAGGCTTGTGCCTAACCCCAAAGTATTTTATTCTTATGAGGAAAATATTTGATTATTCTAGGAATAACCATTACAAAAGAAAAACTGAATATTTCAATTCAGAGAATTCATTTGTTCTAGTGAAACCTCAAAATACCATTTGAAATTACAAGCAAACATCATGTAATTAAACACTTACAGTTAGAAGTCTTTCAGCTGTTGGCCTCTTTTTTGGATTTTTGGTTAATGCTATTTTGACAAAATTATGGAATGTTGATGACCTTTAGATTTAAAAAACATGTTTCATTAGTATTGGTTTTTATAATATTACTGATATTACTTCATAAATGTAATTTATAAAGTCTGGTAAGTATCTATCTATCTATCTATCTATCTATCTATCTATCTATCTATCTGAGACCACTTAGCACCATAAAGCTGTGTGATTTACACAAAAGTTCAACTTACTCAGTTGAAAACATCTAAGCCATTATCATCAAACAAGGATTAAACAATATTAGTATAACAAAGCAATTATTAAGACTCAAATACCTTGAAAAATGAAAAAAAAATTGGATAATTAAGAATTCAAAGTTTTTATTTTGTCATAAAAGCACCATTCAGAAACCAGAATGTTCTTCTCATATTGCCTAGTCTGTGAAGGCATATCTAAGAGAATACCCCAGAGGTAAAATGGTCAGGAGGCACTAAAGGGTACCAGCACCCTACTACACTCTTGGGGAAAAGAAGAAGCAAAGATGACAAGTTGGGACCAAGAATGATGTTAGTAACAGAAGGAGCTTTCTTATCACCTTCAAGTTCCTTGGGCTAGAACAGTGGCAGAAATGTACTGTAATGGAAAAAACACTGACTTTGGCATCTAAAGACATAGGGTTGATTGTGGTACTGCTACTTGTTACCTGTGTGATGTCCGTAAGCCATAATTTCTCTGAACATATTTCCTCATCTCTAAAATGAGAAGACTGGACTATATGATCTCTAAGGGTACTGCCAGCTCTAAATTCTATTGAGTAAGGGTCTGGATGATACAGGTGGTATTTTTGCTACTACTGTAATACCTGTTAGGGGTTAGGAGAAAGAAGGAGCAACTGGCTACTTGAGAGATAGGCAGTGACTTTCCCCTATAAACCACCATAATTTCATCCAAAAAGTGGTACCAAGGTACCAAAGTCTTTGACTTTTGAATGTCAACTGACTTGTATACCTTGAAATGGAGGCACTGAAAGGTGACAAAGACATGTAGTGACTTAAGGTTCTTAAGATAAGACAGTAGTGAGCTGTGGAGAGGGGATGAGGACCTCAACTGTCTGTAGTACACATTTTTCACAGATACATCCACTTTTTAAAGTGAAAACAAAATTCCAATCAAAGTCAACAAAAATGAGCAAATCTGCTCCAATCAACAGTGAATGCAAGGTAGTGATTATTTAATGGACTGGACATAAAAAAGGTCAAATTTGAATCGGCAGGTATTTGTTTCATCTCTATGCTAGTGTGATCTGCTCCATTTATTGAAGAGCAAGGTTGCTTGTTTCAATCTGAAAGTGAAGTGTATAAATGTGAAGTTAAACTATCCTTGTGTGGAACTTTAAAAAATTACAAGAATATTGGTTACATTTCTCAGTGGCACCACCACTACCATTCAGGTTCCCTATACATTCAAAGGTTCTCCCTATTTTAAAATCAGCTTACATATCAAATTTATTGAAATCATAAAGACTATTTAATTCCCAAATTAAGGCTTATGATTATACCATTCCCACCTTGTGCTGATAGTACATCAAATGAGTTAGTAATGCTACTATTATTCATATAGCATTAACTACAAAATTGAAGTTTTCAGATTTTTGAGGATATTCTGAGGTATAACTTAATTTGAAACAGACACTTAACAATGAACAGTTGACCATATCTATAGATGAATTCATCTGTGAACCTTAACATACCCATGATACTTAAGCACTTGAGATTCAAAAATAATTCACTGTAAAATGTGATTTTCTTCCTCAAAATTTTACAAATTAAATAAGTCACAATGGAATACTTTTCAGTAATGGGAAAGCAGTATTTTATTGAAGAGAATTGTATTTAGGCTAATTCATGCCATTCCTCCCAAAAACCTTGCATTCAATGGCTTTGTACTTATATTTATCCTGTATATACTTGTATATGTACTTGTCTCCTTGTAAGATGCAGGCTCTTTGAAAGGAGTGTCATTCTCTACTCAACTGTCAAAATGGTTTTCCTAAGTGCGGCTCTGACCATGTCACCCTCTCTACTCAATAAATTCCTGTGACTCCCTATCATCTCCAGGATCAACTATAAGTTCTTTGTCAAATAAAGGCCTTCACAACATGCCCTCTCTCTACATACCCACCATTCCAATGTTCTCCCATGCACTATGTGATACAGTGATTCTGGCTTCCCTGCTGTCTCTTGAACACTATACTCCATCTCTCAACTTTGGGCCTTTTCGTGGATGGTCTCCCATGACTAGAATGCTCTTCCTCCTCTTTTCCAGTTCCTAGGTTCCTTCAAGCCCCAGTTAACATTCTACCTTTTAGAGAAAGTTTTCCCCAATCCCTCTCACTTGTAGTGCTTTCCCTCTGTTGATTATTTTGAACCGATCCTGTTGGTGGCTGGTATTTATGTATAGTTGTTTGCATATTATCTTCCCAATTAGACTGTACGGACCTTTCTTTGTATCTCCAGTGCTTAGTGCAGTGCCTGGCATACAGCAGGCAGTTAAATGTTTGTTGATTAATTTACAATATGGAAAATTCAGGAATTTAAGATGAAAATGGTTATTTTCATTTCAACTCCTTGCTTCAATTTTTTCCTTTGGTTAAACAAACCACAAATTATAAAGTCATATAAGATTATTAGGTAGGCTTTTTTTCATAATTTAACAAATTTATGACAACACTAAAGTAAATTAAAAAAAACAACCCAACCCTATGAAAGTGTGTTGGACTTAAAAGTCAGAAAAGACCTAAGTTCAAATCCTGCCTCAGAAACTTACTAGCTATGACTCTGGACAAGTGATTTGTTTCTATCTGCCTTAGCTTGCTCATCTGTAAACAGTAATAATAATAACACCTCCTTCCCAGGATTGTTGTGAAGATAAAATGAGATAATATTTGTAAAGCCCTTGGCAAACCTTAAAGCACTATATGAGTTATGAGGATGAACAAAAATCTTATTAAAACAGCCCTTTTCTGATCTATTAAACCAATTTAAACAGTTTAACAGAGTGAGGTTATGTGTAGATAATCATTTGAAATTTTAAAAAATTAAATGAAACTTTAATTCTTAAATACTTTCATTTCTGTAAAGTTCAAAAAGTGATGGATATCTATACAACTGGTTTGAAAGGGAAATGCACTGTAGCAGCTGAAACTATAAAGACAATAATTATAAATTTTTGTTTTGTTTTTTGGAGGGCAATGAGGGTTAAGTGACTTGCCCAGGGTCATACAGCTAGTAAGTGTCAAGTGTCTGAGGCTGGATTTGAACTCAGGTCCTCCTGAATCCAGGACTGAGCCACTTAGCTGCCTGACAATAACTATAATTTTAAAATAAAATAAATAAAAATTTTAAAAACCTGAAAAACAAAGCAAAAATCCCAAAATTTAAAAAATAAGGAACCACTATGTCCTATCATTCAGGTTCTCAAATATCTGTTAAGTACTATTATTGAAGAAAAGGAAAACTAGTATTTGCCCTGTAACTGTACATAGCATGAAATCTAATAAACTGAAACTGTATTTTGAAGTAGACAAGATGAGAATTTTTCCAAAAAGAATTAAATGCTTCTAAGTGATCAAATCAACCATTTAAAAAGTTATATCATAGCATTACTAGGTTTGTATCCCAAAAAGACACTTTAAAAAAGGACCTATGTCTACAAAAATATTTATAGCAGCTCTTTTAGTGGTGGTAAAGAATTAGAAATTGAGGAGATGCCCATCAATTGGGAAATGGCTGAACAAGCTGTGGTATACAATTGTGATGGAATACTACTGCGCTATAGGAAATGAAGAGGATGCTTTTAGAAAAGCCTGGGAAGACTTAAATGAATTGATGCAAAGCAAAATAAGCAGAACCAGAAGAATATTATACACAGTAAAAGCAACACTGCATGATGATCAATTGTGATTGACATAGCTATTCTCAGCAATAAAATGATCTAAGACAATTCCAAAGGACTCATATTGAAAAACGCTATCCACCTCCAGAGAATAAACTAAAGGATTCAGATGTGGATTGGAGCATACTTAAAAAAAAAATTTCGGGGGTTTATTTGGATCTCTTTTCTTTCACAACATGGCTAATATGGAAATATGTTTTATGTGACCACACACGTATAATCTATATCAAATTGCCTTCTCAATGAGGGGAATTCGGAACTTAATTTTTTTTTACATGTAATGGGAAAAAAATATTAAAAAGTCACATCTGTGACAGAATTACTAATTATTAAAAAACAAAACAAAAAGCCCTCACTTGATAGAGAGAGATGCCACAGGTGGCACTGTACAATTCTGGGACTTTCCAGTAGGGGTCCAGAATTACTCCCACATGTCAACGAGAGTAGAAACTCAGCTAAATGGGCTTGAATCTGGGCTTAAAGTTGTGCCTTCCACATTGTTTCTTCTTCTTGATCAGAGGTAACCAAATGCTGATTCTAAGATGACTATATTATTGTTGGAGGCAGTCTTATAAGTCTGGAAGGCAGAGATAGATATCCTGGGTTCTCAATTGGTGCTGCCTGAACCCCAGAACAGACCCTTTCTATATCTACTACAGTGTTCCTTGGAGGAACACATTCATAGAGGATAAGCCTTGGCCTGGCTTGCTGGAAGACAAGAGAGTGCAGTGCCTGAGGTAAAATATAAATGTCTGCTTAATAATTTCACAAACTGCATCATGTTTTGATGTTTTAAATAACAACCTCCCATGAGAATAACAGAGCAGTAACATGACTAATGCTGTATGTTTTTCTATTAATGTGTCTTTGTGAGTCTTACTTGTATTAAGCATTTCTTTTGAATAATAGAAACAAACAGCTTTCCCATATTTACCATTTTGAGGAAACTCTAAATATGAACCAAAATCATAGTTTACATAAATAAGTTTCCCTGGAGCTATGGAGTGAGTGTGGAAAGAGATGAGAGAGAGAGAGTGAGAGAGAGAGAAACCAACTAAGTTCCTGAGACCCTCGGGCCTAGTCAGGGTTGTGAATGTTTAATTATTAATAAATAATGAACATGAAGCATATTCATTTTTATAACAAAAATTACCTCCTAAAATGTGTATTTATTGAATTTTTTTTAAGTGAGTACTTTAAATTAATCAATGTAAGGTCCTTAAATTCACACTCTGATTGCACTTAGGAAAAGATAGGGCTACAAATATATGCTTTGTCTTAGTCCAGCTGAAGGAGAACCAATAACAGATTATTTTGTGACAGCACACTGAAATAGCCATGAGAACCTGAAAATCTTATGACATTTTGGATTTGGGTAAATAAAGAGTCCTCTAGCTTCTCTAACTTAGCATTATAGATTGTACTAACTTTTCTAACAATTTTGTGTGAAATAGAATTTTCTTCTGTACCTACAATATATCAATCATATTAGTGGTTGAAAAAGAATGACATCACATTTTGATAATTTACATTGAAAAATAAGTCTACTCAAAACAGTTTTGGATTTATCTATCAGGAAGGGATATTATTTTACTTTAAAAAAAACTAACAACAACAAAAGATTTAGGATACATAATTTCATTTAAATGTAGTTGTTGAAAGTTTCAAATGATTACCTACAACCATTCTCAAGTTACTTCAATTTTTAAGACATTTCACCTTAAAAAAAACCAATCAGATCACACTATATTTACCAAAAAGAAATGATGCTAAGAAATAGGGCTGATATTATGGCACTTTTAACTCCCATATAAAGACTAACTTTGAGTTTACATACTTAACATTCTAAGGTGACAAGAAGAGAACACTACACATGTGGTCACAAACCTACACTCACTGCCTGGGATGTATAGCATTGTATTTGTCCAGAAATCTGATGTGCCATCACTGACCTACACTGTCAGATGGAGTGAATTTGACATGTTACTCTCACTTTTATTGACTTTGATTTTAATGTATGTATTTAGTACAAGAGATGTGCTAAATAAAAAACAACAATATGTCCACTGTTTCACACCTCCCCAGAGAGAGGACTCTCTACACACTCCCTTTCTAGGCTTAATTTCCTCAGTTGTAAAACAGAAGAGTTAGAGGATGTATCTAAAGTCCCTCCTAATCCAAAAAAGTCCATAAATCCATGCATTTTGACTTACCATTTTGTCTTTTCTTTTAGCTTTGGAGGTTGAAAATTGCTTTTTGACATTAAGAACAAAGCCCTGAAATGAAAAGTATAATTAAATAAGCTTCATCAATGCACCTTCACTTTTATTAAAATATTCACGGTCTATAATGAAAGTCTACAGTGAATTTACTCAAAGTAGGTTAACTTATGAGCTATACAAATAATAATACAAATACCAAGTTTACTGAACAAACAAGCAGGATGTAGGATTAAACAAGAGAATGGATGGCCTCCTGGAAATTACAAAGCTCCTATACTGACCTCAAACTCTACCTAGGAACAAAGGCCCACTTAAAAATATTCCCATAATTCCACTGTAGGATTATGAGACATGGAAGTTCCTGATGCAGGTTTGGGTTTGCTGTCTTGTGTGCAGTTGAGTTTGGGTAGACTGCACTAGGTCAAGGTTCGAATGGAGTCACTTCTCTGCTCCTGGGCCAGAGAGGTCAGTTTCTCAATTTCACATATGGCCTTTATCCACAAATGTCTTGAACCACATTTCCCTGAACCATAATGAGACATAGAATGAAAAGGTATTGTTGGATGTCCTCCACTGCCTCTTATCCAACTCCAGGCTTCTCAGTCAAAATTCACCCAATTTTTCATTGTCAACATTAAAAAAACCCAATTTTTAGGCACTCTAAAGGTATTTTTCTTCTGAAAAAACCTAAAATATGTGAATGATATTCAATCCAACAAATCTGTATTAGCCACAAAGAAGGGATAATTATTTATTATTCATGTTTTCAGCTGAGGCCCCTTTCCTCATACTGTCCTAGAAAAAGAGAATCTCAAAACCCCTTGACATTATCTCCCCTTCTGTCTTTTCTATAGATCTTAATGAGTATGTGGCCATTCTTGCCATAGCCAAACCCTCTACATATATCCTTGATTCTGTCTCCTTAAGCAAGTTGCTCCCATCATTTTGGCCAGTATGAACACTATACTCCAAACAATTTAAAAAATATATTTCAAATGTAACAGTAATTTCAACATAGCCCTGGCTTGGCTATGTCTACTCCTGAACTTTCTTCTGCTCTCTTCTATGTATTTTATTTAACTAATGAGAGAACTGATTATTAATAATCAATGATTGCAAAGCAAAAACAGAGAAAGAAAATTATAGACCAATTTCCCTAATGAATATTGATGCTAAAATCTTAAATAAGATATTAGCAAGGAGATTACAGCAAGTGATCACCAGGATAATACACTATGAGCAGGTGGGATTTATACCAGGAATGCAGGGCTGGTTCAACATTAGGAAAACTATTAACATAATCAACCACATCAATAAGAAAACCAACCAAAATCATATGATTATCTCAATAGATGCAGAGAAAGCTTTTGACAAAGTACAGCACCCATTCCTAATAAAAACACTAGAGTTTAGGAATAGGTGGAGCTTTCCTTAGAATAGTAAACTGTATCTACCTAAAGCCATCAGCAAGTATTATATGCAATGGAGATAAATTAGAGGCCTTCCCAATAAGATCAGGGGTGAAACAGGGACGTTCATTATCACCCCTATTATTTAATATTGTCCTAGAAATGTTAGCTTTAGCAATCAGAGAAGAGAAAGGAATTAAAGGAATTAGAATAGGCAAGGAGGAAACAAAACTATCACTCTTTGCAGATGATATGATGGTATACTTAAAGAATCCTAGAGAATCAACTCAAAAATTACTTGAAACAATTAACAACTTTAGCAAAGTAGCAGGATATAAAATAAATCCACATAAATCATCACCATTTCTATACATGACCAACAAAGTCCAGCAGCAAGAGATAGAAAGAGAAATTCCATTTAAAGTAACGGTAGATAATATAAAATACTTGGGAGTCTACTTGCCAAGACAAACCCAGGAACTCTATGAACACAACTACCAAACACTCTTCACACAAATCAAATCAGATCTAAATAATTGGAAAGATATCAATTGCTCATGGATAGGCAGAGCTAATATATAGTAAAAATGACAATGCTGCCTAAATTAATTTACTTATTCAGTGCCATACCAATCAGACTACCTAAAAATTATTTTATACAGCTAGAAAAAATAATAACAAAATTCATCTGGAAAAACAAAAAATCAAGAATATCCAGGGAAATAATGGAAAAAAATTCACAGGAAGGTGGGTTAGCGGTACCAAACCTGGAGCTTTACTATAAAGCGGCAGTCATCAAAACTATCTGGTACTGGCTAAAAAATAGAGTGGTAGATCAATGGAATAGGCTAGGCTCAGGAAATGCAGTAGTAAATGACACTAGTAATGTAGTGTTTGATAAACCCAAAGACTCCAGCTTCTGGGATAGGAACTCAGTATTTGACAAAAACTTCTGGGAAAACTGGAAGATAGTATGGCAGAAATTAGGCATAGACCAACATCTTACACCTTATACTAAAATAAGGTCAAAATGGATACATGATTTAGATATAAGAGGTGATACCATAGGTAAATTAGGAGAGAAAGGAATAGTGTACCTCTCAGATCTTTGGAAAGGAAAACAGTTTTTGACCAAACAAGAGATAGAGTATATTATAAAATGCAAAATGGATGATTTTGATTATATTAAATTAAAAAAATTTTGTACAAACAGAAGCAATGCATCCAAAATTAGAAAGGAGGCAGAAAGCTGGGAAACAATTTTTGAGGCCAGTACTTCTGATAAAGGCCTCATCTCTAAAATATATAGGGAATTAAACCAAATTTATAAGAATCCAAGTCATTCCCCAATTGAGAAATGGTCAAAGGATATGAACAGGCAGTTTTCTGATGAAGAAACCAAAGCTATCTATTCCCATATGAAAAATGCTCTAAATCTCTAATGATTAGAGAGATGCAAATTAAAACAACTCTGAGGTACCACCTGACACCTATCAGATTGGCTAAAATGACAAAAAGGAAGATATTATTATATTATATTATATATTATATTATTATTATGTTGGAGAAGCTGTGGGAAAATTGGAACACTAATGCATTGTTGGTGGAGCTGTGAACTGATCCAACCATTCTGGAGAGCAATTTGGAATTATGCCCAAAGGGCTATAAAGCTGTGCATACCCTTTGACCCAGCAATTCCACTTTTAGGTCTTTTTCCCAAAGAAATCATGGAAGGGGGAAAGGGACCCACATGTACAAAAATATTTATAGCTGCTCTTTATGTGGTAGCAAGGAATTGGAAGTTGAGGGGGTGCCCATCAATTGGGGAATGGCTGGACAAGTTGTGGTATATGAATACAATGGAATACTATTGTGCTGTAAGAAATGATGAGCAGTAGGAGTTCAGAGAAACCTGGAGGGTCTTACGTGAGCTGATGATGAGTGAGATGAGCAGAACCAGAAGAACATTGTACACAGTATCATCAACATTGAGTGTTGACCTACTGTGATGGACTATATTCTTCTCACCAATGCAATGGTACAGAAGAGTTCCAGGGAACTCATGATAGAAGAGGATCTCCAAATCCAAGAAAAAAAAAAAAAGAACTGTGGAGTGTAGATGCTGATTGAACCATACTATTTCTTTTGTTTTGGGTGCTGTTGTGTTTTTTTTTTCTATTTTGAGGTTTTGCATTACTGCCCTGATTTTTTTCTCTTGTAACAGGATTAATGCAGAAATAGGATTAATGTTATTATGGATATATATATATATATATATGTGTGTATATATATATATATATGCATATGTATATAGATATATAGATATAACCTATATAAGATTACCTGCTGTCTAGAGGAGGGGGGACGGAGGGGAGGGAGAAAAATCTGAAATTGTAAAGCTTGTATAAACAAAAGTTGAGAACTATCTTTACATGCAACGGAAAAAATAAAATACCTTATATGTAAAAAAAAAAAAGAAAATGAAGGATGGGAAATATGACTAATACAGCAATATTTTTAATGTGGAAAAAAAAATAATCAATGATTTGGGGAGATCCAGAGTTTCTCCCTTTTTCTATCATTAATAATGACACTGCGGGGCAGCTAGGTGGCACAGTGGATAGAGCACCGGCCCTGGATTCAGGAGGACCTGAGTTCAAATCCGGCCTCAGACACTTAAAATTACTAGCTGTGTTACCCTAGGCAAGTCACTTAACCCCAATTGCCCCCCCCCCCCCACGACACTGGACTTTCTTGTGCAGACTCTACTCACATGGATTAGCCATTGTGTTCTGCTCAGGCTTGTATGTGGAGCATAAATTCTTTAAATAAATTGCCCAAGACTGGGCATGGTCTGTCTATAAAGATAGTCTCTCTGTCCAAGGGTGACATAATGTCACTCTCTGCCCCCCACTGCCCTAATCATTCTTTGATTGTTTCCCACCTTGGGAAACAATATATAAATTGTGAACCCACCACCATGATGGTCTTTGGTTTAAGAGGAACAGCCAAATGACCATCCTTTTATTAATAAATGTGATGGTCTTATTAATAAAATTATTAAATTACCCAGAAACTATGTCTCTACAACATTTTTGTGGGTTTTTCTTTTGTTTGTTTTTGTGTTTGTTTTTCTTTTGTTTTCTTTTGTTTGAGGGTTAAGTGACTTGCTCAGAGTCACACAGCTAGTAAGTGTCAAGTGTCTGAGGCCGGATTCAGGTCCTCCTGAATCCAGGGCTGGTGCTTTATCCACTGAGCCACCTAGCTGCCCCTCTAGAAACTTTTTAATCACCACACTAATTGACCTGTGTTTCTTGCTTTCCTTCATTTCTCTCATATCCCTGCAAAAACTTAATTAAGTCCTATTATTTATTAGTATGGTCAAGGAAAAGTAAATCTATATAGGATATATATAAAAATTTAAGTCTCATTCTATACCTCTAATCTATCACTTCCCTGCTAAGATGTAGAAAAAACATGATTTACCATCAGGCTTCTGGAGTCATGAATGGTCACTGCATTGATGATAGTTATTAAGTTTTTTCACACTCATTTTCCTTTACTATGTAGTTTTAACTACATAAATTGTCTTCCTTCTGTCCATTTTATTCTTCACCAGTTCATACAAGTCCTCCTGGCCTTCTCTGAATTCATCCCTTCCATCACTTCTTACAGTGCAATAATCATAAAACCACAGTGTTAGAAGGAGACTTAAAGGCCATTTAGTTTAACTACTTCATTTTTCAGATGAAGAGACTATGGTACAGAGAAGTTAAACTGACTGGCACAGTGTCATGCAGCTAGCTATTAAGTGTCTGAGGCATAATTTGAATCCAGGTCTTTTTAAATTTTATTTTTTTAAAGTGATAAACATTTTTATTTATGGTTTTGAGTTCCAATTTTTATGCCACCTCTCCTTGAGGTGGTAAGCAGTTGGATATAGGTTATACATGTACAATTATGTAAAACATTACTATATTAGTTATTTTGTATATGAAAACTTGAATAAAAGAAAAAAAATAAAAGAAAGTGAAAAACAGCATGCTTTAGTCAGTTCTGTCAATATCAGTTTTTTCTTTGGAGGTGGATAGTATAGTCCTTTGGGATTGTCTTGGATCATTGTATTGTTGAAAATAGTCAAGTCATTCACAGTTCTTCATTAAACAATATTGCTGTCACTATGCACAATATTCTCTTGGTTCTGCTCACTTCATTATACATCATTTCACACATGTCTTTCCAGGACTTTCTGAAATCATCCTGATTGTCATTTCTTATAGTGCAATAATATTCCATCACCATCATATACCACAGTTTGTTTAGCCATACCCCAATTGATGGTAATTCCTTTGATTTCCAATTCTTAGCTACCAGAAAAAAAGCTGCTATAAATATTTTTGTACAAATAGGTTTTTTTTTTTCTTTTTTAGGATATAAACCTAGCAGTGGTATTGTTGGATCAAAGGGCATGCACAATTCTATAGCCTTTTGGGCATAGTTCCAAACCGCTTTCCAGAATGGTTGGGTCTTTTCACAACTCCACCCACAGTGGATTAGCATCCCAGCTTTCTCACATCCCCTCCAACATCCAATATTTTCTGTTTTGTTATATTTGCCATTCTGACAGATGTAAGGTGATACCTCAGAGTCATTTTAATTTGCATTTCTCTCATCACTAGTGATATAGAACATTTTTTCATATGACTATAGATAACTGATTTCTTTGTCTGAAAACTGCCTGTTTGTATCCTTTGACCATTAGGGAATGATTTGTATTTTTATAAATTTGACTCAGTTCTCTATATATTTGAGCAATGAGGTCTTTATCAGAGATATTTGTTTCAAAAATTCTTTCCCGGTTTTCTAGTTCCCTTGTAATCTCAGTTACATTAATTTTGTTTGTGCAAAAGCTTTTAAATTTTATATAATCAAAATGCTCTATTTTACATTTTGTTACTCTCTATATCTTCTTTGGTCCTAAATTCTTCCACTGCCCATAAAACTAACAAATAAATGATTCCATACTCTCTTAATTTGCTTATGGTATCATCCTTTATGTGTACCCATTTTGACCTTATTTTAGTATATAGTGTGAGATGTTGGTCTATACCTAGTTTCTGCCATAGTTTTCCTGGAAGTTTTTGTTCCAAAAGTTTGGATTTATCATATATTAGATTACTATACTCATTTACTATAGTGTAACTTGTACCTATTTTGTTTCACTGATCCACCTCTCTATTTCTTAGTCAGTACCTGATTTTTTTTTTTTATAATTACCACTTTATAATACAGTTTGAGATCTGGTACTGCTAGACTACCTTCTTTCATATTTTTTTTATCGATTTCCATGATATCCTTGAACTTTTGTTTTTCCAGATGAACTTTATTATTTTTTCTAGATCTATAAAATAATTTTTTCAATAGTTTGATTGGTACAGAACTAACTAAATAAATTAACTTAGGTAGGATTATCATTTTTATTATATTGGCTCTGCCTACCCATGAGTAATCGATATTTTTCCAATTATTTAGACCTCTCTTTGTGTGAAAAGTGTTTTTGTAGTTCTGGTCATATAGTTCCTGTGTTTGTCTTGGCAGGGAGAATCCCAATTATTTTATATTGGCCACAGTCAAGAAGACCTGGATTATATAAATCTTTTCATATGGTTTATAACTTGTCTTTTTTCTTTTGAGAACTACCTTTATATCCTTCTACCATGTACTCAGCACTGAATGATTCCAGGTCACATATATTTATATCAATTCCTTAATATACCTTGGATTTTAAGCTTTTATTTGAAAAATTGTCCACAAACCTTTTTCCTAGTTGATTTTTCCTCCAAATCTTCTTTCTTTTTTTTTTTAGTGAGGCAATTGGGGTTAAGTGACTTGCCCAGGGTCACACAGCTAGTAAGTGTTAAGTGTCTGAGGCTGGATTTGAACTCAGGTCCTCCTGACTCCAGGGCCGGTGCTCTATCCACTGCGCCACCTAGCTGCCCCCTCCAAATCTTAATGTAATTGATTTTGTTTGTACATAAACCTTTCAATTTAATTTAATTTAAATTATTCATTTCCTATAATCTTCTCTAATCCTTTAGTCAGAAATTTTTTTCCTTATAAATAGCTGTAGTAGTAGATGATGGTGATAGAATATTACTGTGCTATAAGAAATGACAAGCAGGATGATTTCAGAAAGGCCTGGAGAGACTTGTATGAACTGATATGTAGTGAAATGAGTAAAACCAAGGGAACTTTGTGCATAGTGACACATAGTGGTTCTTTGATGAACTGTGATTGACAACTATTCTTAGCAAGGCAATGATCCAAAACAATCCCAAAGGACTAATGATTAAGTATACTATCAGCCTCCAAAGGAAATGATATTGATGGAACACAGACTGAAGCATGCTATTTTTCACTTTTTTTCATCCAAGTTTTCTTATATGAAATCACTATTATGGGAATGTTTTACATAATTTCACATGTATAATCTATATCTGATTGCTTACTGCCTCAGGAAGGGGGAGGGGAAGAAAGGAAGGAAGGATAAAATTTGAAACTCAAAACTTTAAATAAAAATGTTTATTATTTTTTTTAAAAGAGCTGTAAAATGTATCTCTTTCCTTGCTCCCTCAATTTGTTTATGATATGACCTTGTATATCATGGTGATGGATCCATTTGGAACTTATTGTAGTGTGTGGTACAGTATTGGTCTAAACCTATTTTCTACTAGACTGCCTTCTAATTTTCAACAGTTTTGCAGAATACTGTGTTTTTAATCCAGTAACTGAAGTACTTATATTTTCTCACACATTATAGTACTATGTTCAACTGCTTCTGGTTCTCATGTACATAATCTGTTCCACTGAACAACTTTTCTCTCTTTTAACCAGGCCCAAATAATTTTGATAATTACTGCTTTGCAGAACAGCTTGAAATCTAATATTGCTAGACCCACTTCATTACTGCTTTTTAAAAAATTAATCCTCGGGGACGGCTAGGTGGCACAGTGGATAAAGCACCGGCCCTGTATTCAGAATTACCTGAGTTCAAATCCAGCCTCAAGACACTTGACACTTACTAGCTGTGTGACCCTGGGCAAGTCACTTAACCCCCATTGCCCTGCAAAAAACAAACAAAAAAATGAATCCTCTTGAGATTAGTGACCCTTTGCTTCTCCAAGAAGAATGAGCTATTTTTCTAGTTCTATAAAGTAACTCTGGTAATACTGTCATGGGGAAATAGGTTAGTTGGTGGAGGTCCTTAGGTATTCCTCTTTAAAGAAGTATACCCTCTTGCACACAAATCCAATAGAATAAAATAATCTTTTATTAAGGTGATAGAGTAAGTCAGAGACCTTCTCTGAGATACCTATCTCCTTAAACAAGAGAAAGGCTATAGCTTTTATAGATGGTAGATGGGGTGATCAATCGCCTGAGTCCTAATTGGGGGTGGGCTGGGAGAAGTCAGTCAAGAGGCAGCTGCTCTGATCTCTGGAATCATCTCTGTCTCCCTGGTGCCACTTAGGCAGCAGCCACGCCTAATGGGCTTATATCCCTTTTGCTTCTTGAGGTATGTCTGTCCTTGAGTTTAGTTGGCAAGTCTATACTTTAATAGTCCCAAATTCCTGACCCTATAACAGTATGATTAGTATGATATTGAATCCATAAATTAATTTAGGGAGTATAATTATTTTATTATGCATGGGCCAACCACAAGCAATTCAGATCTTATCCAGTTACTTAAATCCAATTATTTCTATAAGAAACATTTTGTGGTATTCCTCATTCTCTCACACTCCCACCCCCATCGAATCTACTGCCAGATCTTATCAATTATACATTCATGACATTTCTCTTACATATCCACTTCTTTCCCCTTGGTCAGGGTCCTCATCATCTCATACCTGGACTTTTATAGATCTTTTATAACATATATAGTCTGTTGGTTGGTTTTCCTGCCTCAAGTCTCTCCCCTTTGCTAACTTCTAAAACTTTACTTCCCTCAGATAAGCACAATTTACAGAGAACTGACTGATCCTCACCATTCCCATTCTCCATTCCCAGGCCAATGAATTGCCTGGGGTGGACCAATCTTTGTTGTGAGGAAAGGAGCAATGGTCTCCTCTCAGTAGGACATAACTGTCACATCAGCACTATTCAAATTACACTCCTCTGGACCTATTTGAGGACTCAGGTCTCAGTCCCCCTTCTCTCTAGCAGACAGATCACTTGGTACAAGTAGCTCTGAGTTGGTCTCAACTAGGTCCTCTCTTGGGTTGTGTCCATATAAGGGAGGAATGAAGGAATGTCCCTGTGTCACCTCCCCATTAGCTAAGAACTCAAAGAATAACTATGGAAATTAGGGTTAAGAATACTGTGTTCCAATTAGTTTGCTTTCATGCTTAGATTGTAACCCTTAAGTAATCAGCCAATGATGAAGAAGGGAGGGGTCCATTTTGCATTAGGGACTAGGGATTAAAACAGGGCCTTCGAGCCCCTATGCTTTGTACACTGAATTACTGCTCATGGTATCCTTTCTAGGGAGAAAGAAAGGAATGAGCCTTTGACACTTCCCTGCTGAATTCCAGAGGATTATTTAGAAGGGGTCACTTTCTTCTCATTTGTCAATTCCAGACTCTTGACTGTTTTATGGATCTCCCAAACAAACTATCCCCTCCCAAAGATTCCCGGGCTTACTTTCTGGGTTTTAGATTATTATGCAAAAAGGTTCATTTACCTTAAGTAGTTTCTATCAGTGAAAAACTTACTTTTTCCAAAGGCAGTCTCTTAGCTCTCTCTGTTCTGTTACCCCATACAAACCCTGTCAATCTGCTTTGTGATACTCTAAGTGATAACTTCTCTGCCTCAGCTAAAGAACTTAATTCTATTATATTTATTATTTTCAGGTTGACATCTCTACATACTCTGTGATCCAGTGATACTGACCTCTTTGATGTTCTTCAAGCAAAACGCTATCTTGGAACTCCAGGTTTTTTCACTGGCTGCCCCCCATCCCTTGAATGTTCTCCTTCCTCATCTCTGTCTCAGTGTCTCTGAAATCCCAACTAAAATCTCACCATCTATAAGAAGCCCTTCCCAATTTTTCTTAATACCAGTACCTGATCTGTGATTATCTCCAATTTATCCTGTATATATCTTGTTTGTACATAGTTCTTTGTATGGTTTTTCTCCCATTAGATTGTTAGCTCTGTAATGATTGGAATGACGCCACCTACTGGAGACTTGCTGTGGAGAGCTCCACCATGAGGAAAATGCCTCAGAGGCATTGTGGCTTTTCCTTGGCGTCAGGAAATGACGTTTGCTCATGGGTGCTGTCTATCAAGTCTACCAGCCAATCAACTGGAGGAGCCTCCTATGGTCTGGGAGGAGACAGGAAGGAGGAAAGGGAGCCTGCGCAGAGAGCGCTGGCCTTTTTGGCTTCCGGACTTGATGGTGGTGGAGGCAGAGGACTTCACAGGAAATTTGAGGAAAGATAGGAATGCCAGGCTGTTAGAATTCTGTTCTCAATCTTTTTCTTTCTATTTTCCAACAAACCCTTAAAAACCTAAACTCGTTTTATCAGTGATTTTTAGTCAGTTTCCCCCAAACTGGGGGAACACATTAGAATCCACATTTAGAATCTTAAATTACACAGCTCATAGATAAGAGTAATTATTTTTTTTACCATTCTCTGTATCCTCAGCATTTAACACACTTACTGATACAAACTTATTAAATGCTTGCTGACTTGAATTGGATTCATATACCTCTGATGTGTTTTAATAGGTAGATATTGAAGAAAACTAATATTATGCTGTATCATTTGATAATTAATATTTATCTATACTATAACCTTTTTTTGGTCAAAGCCCCCATCTCTAGATGTAGCTCAAATGGAGACTTCTCCCAACCAGAACTAAGGTGTAGGTGAGGAATGTGATTGCTCCCAGCCCAAGGCATCTGCTCATTAACCAGCAGGGGCTGGGCCAGGCCCCTTAGTCAGAAAACCAGCTTGAGCTCCATTCCCCAGGGGACAAGTTTCCAGTGCTTGTTTTCTAATCAAGGTTAGGAGTGATTTGGTCTCCACAACCTGGAAGCCAAAACCAGAGAGAACCTGATTGAGCCACATCTGAAGACCAGTGCACTTCCCCAGTTGCAGCTAAGCCTTTCCTTTCACCTGAGGATTAGTCCTGCCTCCTCCCCACCCCAACCCAAAAAAGACATTTAGAAATTTGGTTGTAGGTAGACAGTTTGTCAAATTAAGGAAGGGGACATTTATTCCCAATCTTTTAAATATATTTTTAACACACAGGGTGTTGTATTTTGTCAAAAGCCTTTTCTGCATTCAATGATGGAATCATATGACTTGCACTTTTTAGAAATATATGTTAATATATATTTATGGGTTTTCCTAATAGGAAACTAGATGGTGAAATGGATAGAGCATAAGATTAGGAGTCAGAAAGACCTGCGTTTAAATCCTCTCTCAGACACCTGCTAGCTCTGTGAACCCTGGGCAAGTCACTTAACCTATCAATGCCTCAGTTTTCTCATCTGTAAATGGGGATAATAATAGCACCAACCTTATAGGGTTACTATGAGAATAAAATGAGAAAATATGTAAAAGCATTTTTCAAACCTTCAAAACTATATAAATGCAATAAGCAAATCATAAAAATACTGGACAGGGGCAGCTAGGTGGCGCAGTGCATAGAGCACCGACGCTGGAGTCAGGAGGACCTGAGTTCAAATCCGGCCTCAGACACAATACTTACTAGCTGTGTGACCCTGGGCAAGTCACTTAACCCCAATTGCCTCACTAACAAAAGAAAAATAATGATAATAAAAATACTGGACAAACCTTACATTCCTGGTATAAATTCAATTTGTTCATAGTGTACAGTGTTCTTCATATGTTGTTATCCCCATACTTGCTAATATTTTGTTCAATATTTCTACATTAATAATTTTAAAATGTTTTGTTTTTGTTTTTGCAGGGCAATGAGGGTTAAGTGACTTGCCCAGGGTCACACAGCTAGTAAGTGTGAAGTGTCTGAGGCTGGATTTGAACTCAGGTACTCCTGACTCCAGGGTCGGTGCTCTATCCACTACGCCACCTAGCTGCCCCTACATTGATATTTATTAAAGATATCAATCTGTAGTTCCCTGGTTTAGATGATTATCTCAAAACTGTCTAAAAGTGTGAAGAATATTTGTATAATTGTATATTTTATCGGTATATTTTTATTTAAACATTGTATAATTGTTTATTTATTATGAAAAAGCATGTGGATGGCCAGAGTGTACCACTGTCACCCTCCAGATATCAGGAAAAGTAAGAAAGGCCTCTAGCATATTGGGGTGGGGGTGGGGGAAGTATCTTTTTTTTTTTTTGCGTGGGGCAATGGGGGTTAAGTGACTTGCCCAGGGTCACACAGGTAGTAAGTGTCAAGTGTCTGAGGCCGGATTTGAACTCAGGGCCGGTGCTTTCTCCACTACACCACCTAGCCGCCCCCCCCCCCCGAAGTATCTTTATGACTGACACCTATGAGAACTGTATCAGATGGGCAGATGAGTACAAACCCTGACATGATAAAAATCACCAATCTAGTTATTATTTGAAGAATGTGATGGGATCTCTTCCCTTTTTTTGAAAACAATTTATGCAAAATTAGAATTGCTATTTGAATGTCTGACAAATTTCACTTTTAAGTTCTGGATTTTTATCTTTTGGAGTTCCTTTATGGCATATTCAATTTCATTTTCTGAGTAGTTTATTTCTATCTTCTACTTATATTGTTAAACTGGGCATTTTACATTTCTTTAATTAACCATCTTTTTTTCATTTAAATTATCAGTTTGACTGCCATCTATGTGAGGCAGCTAGGTAACAAACACACATATAGAGCACTGGCCTAGAGAGTCAGAAAAACCTAAGTTCCTATCTCAGCTTGCAAATCACTTCACCTCAGGCTCAGTATCCTCATTTGTTAAATAGGGGCATCTACTTCACAGGGAAATATAGCACTATATAAATGCCAACTTTTATCATCATTATTTCCCAATAACTTATTTAATTTTATAATTTGCTATGAATTTTCCTTTTTAAAAATTTGTATTTTGGTCATTCTTTAATTTTTTATTCAGTTAGCTAAGCTTAATTATAGTTGAGCTTATTTTGAAAAACCAGCTCCTAGGTTTATCAGTTCATTTTTTTGTTTGTTTTCTCTTTTCTCTTCTTTAATTTTCAAAATGTCTTTGTTTTTAACTGAGGTGTTTTTTTTGTTTCTTTTTTTGGTGAGGCAATTGGGGTTAAGTGACTTGCCCAGGGTCACACAGCTAGTAAGTGTCAAGTGTTAAGTGTCTAAGGCCGGATTTGAACTTAGGTCCTCCTGAGTCCAGGGCCGGTGCTTTATCCACTGCGCCACCTAGCTGCCCCTTAACTGAGGTTTTTTAATTTGTTGCATGAATTTTAATTTTTTCTACTAGCATTTCTTTTTCTCTCTGGATGATGAAAACATTTAATAAAATTTAATAAAAATTCCCCCAAGAATTACTTTTGGCTGCATCCTAAAAGTTTTTCATATGCTCTCTCATTTTTAAAAAAATATATGTAATTTCTTTTTTTAATTTAAAATTTTTTGTTATTCTGAACTTGACAAACATCAAGAAACATGAGCACTTCCACATACAAAAAAGAAAAAGACTGAATTGCAGATGAAGCCATAAATCTTTTATCATGTACAACTGACATTTCTTTTTCAAGAATAATATAATTTCAGGGGCAGCTAGGTGGCAAAGTGGATAAAGCACCGGCCCTGGATTCAGGAGGACCTGCGTTCAAATCTGGTCTCAGACACTTGACACTTAGTAGCTGTGTGATCCTGGGTAAGTCACTTAACCCTCACTGCCCCGTAATAATAATAATAATAATAATAATAATAATAATAATAATAATAATAATAATAATAATAATAATAATAATAAATCCATAAGCTTCCAAGCTGTCTTGCTTCTCTATACCTTCTTCTGAACATTCATTGTTTTGTTTTTTTCTGTGCATTAAAAAAATTATTCAATTACTTTTTCTCTTCTGTTTTTTTTTTTTGGAGGCAATACCATTGCTAATATACCTCTTCCTCCCAAATATCCCTTAATTAAACAAACAAACAAAAAAAATAAGAAACCCCAAATCCCTCATGTCAAGACTAGCCAAAGGGGAAAAAAATACCACACATTTGGCCACATTAGAAAATGTATACTTCCTCTCGGTCAGGCAGTGAACAGCATGCTTCATCAAGGGTTCTCTGGTCATGGTTTTGATCAGAGTTAAATCTTTGAAAGTTATTTTAAAAAGTGTTAGTTACAAAAAATAAATAAATAAAAGTGTTAGTTCTTATAGTTTTGCTCACTTCACTCCCTATTCTGTTCATATTTCATAAAAGATTTCCCATTTCATACAAGATTTCTCTGACTACATCCCTTTTGAAATTTCTTGGCCCAGTAATATTCCATTGCATTCATAATTTGTTTAGCTAGCCACAAATAAGGGGCATCCTCTTAAATTTCCATTTCTTTGCTACAACAAAAAGTGCTGCTATAAATATTTTTGTATATATGAATCATTTCCTCTTTATTTGATCTTTTTGGGATATGTACCTAGTAGTGGTATCATTGCATCAAAGGTTTTTTAAAAAAAAAGTCTTGTATCAAATAAACATAACAGAGCAAAGAAAAATAAATCCATACGTTGGTCATGTAAATATATATAAAAATTTATATATATAAATATATATATAAAAATTTTATATATATATATATAAATTTTTCCCTAGCTGTTTAGTGCCTTTTTAGTTGGAGTTTCAAATTGCCTTCCAGAATGGTCCAGACCAATTCACACAGTTCCACCAATAGTACATTTGTATGCTTACTTTTCCATAATCCCTCCAACAATTGTTATTTTCTTTTTTAAAAATAATCTTTGCCAATCTGATGAGTGTGACTTGAGATTTCAGAGTTGTTTAACTTGCATTTCTTTTATTACTAATGATTTGAAGCATTTCCCCCCCATATTTGTTGATAGCTTATGATTTCTTGAACTTCATACCCTTTGACTACTTATCTATTAAGAAAACGGGTCTGGGTTTTATAAAATCAATTAGCTTTCCCCAAATCAGAGACTAATTCCAGATTCATTCTGAGGAATTCATTCTGATCTCTGGCTTGGCTCTTCTCCATCTAACCCAACCCTCCTACTTCCTTCCAATAACCCAGGTTCACCACCCAAGTGACATCTTTGACTCCTTAGTCTCACTCAACCAAGATATCCAATCAGCTGCCAAATGGTGCCTTTTCTATCTCCACAAAGTCTCATCTCTCTTGCCTTCTCTCTACTTATAGACATCACCTCTTTCCTGGATATTAACAGAATCCTAACTCATTTCACTACATGAAATCTCTCTAATCCATCTTCCATATGTTTAGCAAAGTGATTTTTCTAAAGTATGGTTCTGGCCATGTCACTCCCCACTCACTGAACTCCAGTGGCTCCTATTGCCTCAGATCAAATGTAAACACTCACTTTAACCCCAACTGCCTCATCAAAAAAACAACAAAAAAACCCACATAAACACTCTCTGGCATTTAAAGCCCTTCACAATCAGACCCACTCTCCCTTTCTAGTCTTCTTATATGTTCCTTACTTTCCCATGTTCTACAATTCAGCCAAAATGGAATTCTACGGTTCCTCTTACAAGACATTCCCCATTTCCCGTTTCCATGCCTGTCCCTTTTGTATCCCTATTTTCCTTCAAAACCAGCTCAAACTTAAAAAACTCTGGGCTTCTTAACCTTCTTTATGTCTTGGACTCCCCTCTACAGACTGGTGAAACCTACAGACTCTTCCTCAGAATGTTTTAAAATGCTTAAAATAAAATACCAAGGATTACTAAGAAAACCAATTATATTAAACTACAGCAATAAAAATATTTTTAAAAATCAAGTTCATGGACCCCAGATTATGAACTCTTCATAAGGCCTTTCTTAGTGGTCTCCTCAAAATTACCTTGTATTTATTCTGCATATAATCATCTATTATACACATGCATATTTCCTTGACTGACAGAATAAGTCATTTAAGGAACTTTAATTTCATTTTTGTCTTTTTATCTCCAGTGCCTAACAGAGATCCTGGCATGTAGCAGATGCTTAACAAATGCTTTACTGAATGATTATAGTAAAAAAGAATATAAGGAAATTAAATTCATAGATAATGTTTTTCTTCTCTCCCCTCAAAACCCTTATTCTCTTCCTCCCAAATCCAAAACTCATTTTTCCCAACAGCTTCAATGTCTTTCCTATTCTCATTTTTTCCCAGATCAAGACAACTGATATTGGGTTTTTACCTTCAGATTTTCCCTGCTGATTCCCTAAAGATCAATAGCAAAATGATCAGTAAGGAAGGGAAAGGAAAAATAGTTAAAGGTCTGGAAAATCAACATGCCAGATAATCAGTTCTGAAATATTTGAAAACCATTTTTGTGATTGATTCTTTTCTATTTCCAAGGAGGTAGACAAAAGAAAGAAAAATGGTTTCATTTGCCAGAAGAAAGTTAAAAATTTAGTGTAAACTTTCTTGGTAGCTGTTAAACACTAGTATATAATCATCAAACTGAACATTTTCCAGTGTTGTAGATATAATCCTATCATAAAGCAGGGTTTACACTAGATTATTTCAAAACTTCTTTTACAGTAGTGAAAATAAAACTTGAAAAGTTCCAGTTATTAGCATTTCCAAAGAATATCATTATACCCAAGAATGTGTTAACATTTTAATAAATACCTCATTGGATGAAGATCAAACATAGGTGGCTGAAGTTCTCCAAGTTCAATTGCTGTTATCCCTACTGCCCAAATATCACAAAGTTGGTTGTATCCACCATTCTTTTCCACTGCTGCAACTTCTGGAGCCATCCTGCAATATATTTGTGTATATATGTATATGCCCATATATAATTCAATATAGTGTCATTAATGGGAAAAAATTCTATTTTTAAAACCTAACAACTGAAATCTGTTCCTTCTAGTTATACACAATACAGTTCTTAAAATATTATAATAAAAGAAAATTAGAGGGGCAGCTAGGTGGTGCAGTGGATAGAGCATCAGCCCTGAATTCAGGAAGACCTGAGTTCAAATCTGACCCAGACACTTAACACTTACTAGCTGTGTGACCCTGGGCAAGTCACTTAACCCCAACTGCCTCACCAAAAAAGAAAAGAAAAGAAAATTAGAACAACTTCTACAGTACAAAGTGGATCTAAGGTATAAAGATTTTTTTCCCCTCTTGTAGTCTTGCAGCAACAAACAAGCTGTGTAAACAAGATAAACCGTTTCTCCCCTTTCTGAATTTTACCCCCCTATATTCCCTTCTTATACTTAAAATACCTACAAAGCTTTAAGCAAGTTCTTGGTTACATCACTATTCACTAAGGAGCTCTTATATCTTGACTGCCAGCCCTGGGAGTTCCACTGTCTTGTGGCATTACTTCTTCTACATCTCTTACTCTACTAGTCTCCACAGCATATTGGGAGCTGACAGCTTTTAAACATACCAAGAACATAGCTCTATCGATTTCCAGGAAGTGCTAAACCTCTGATTACTCTGATCTGGTGTCTCATGTACTAGTAGTTCCCACATGTTGACTGGGCCCTTCTACATAGCTATGCTGGTACAAATATTAATAATATCATCCACAATAAATATTTACTGAGTACCTAGTACTTCAAAGCTATATGCTAGATGCTAGAGACCCAAAAGATATAAGAAATGATAGCTGGCCTCATGAACATGGTTGGAGAGACATGACACAAACCTGTAGAGATAAATACCAACAAAACAGTATATACAAGAAGTCTAGGGAATTTGAGAGGACAAGATCATCGTGAGTTGGGATAACCAAAGAATGACCAATGTATACTGTGTATAGGCATGAATGCCAGAAAAAGGATTTGGGAATTATTTTGTTTGCAATGGGGAAGTTTTAAAGGCTTCTGAAAAGGGGAATGACATGACAAAAATGGTATTCTGGGCAATATATATTTAATATTATTAACCTGGATACAATGTAAAGGATGGGGGCTGGAGCAGGGACAACTATTAGAATACTACTTTAATACTTCAGTCATGAGATGAGGGCCTGTACCAGAATGGTGGCAGTAGGAATAAAAGGGCAAATTCAATAAATAATAGCTCACACCTATGCTTTCAGTGGTGCTTATAATAGAAGTCAGGAATCATTACCAGTTTATTATTGGGAAGAGGGCACTGAAAAACAATTTCCAATTGCATATATCAAATTAGAGCTATGATCAAGTCAGAGAGGATATAAATATTCTAACAATGTCAAATAATCTTTTCCTTTCTAGGTCAGAGGTTTAATCTTAACCTTTTTGTGTACCATAGACTGCTTTTGTGGTCTGATGAAGTCTATGGACCCATTCATGAAATAATATTTTTAAATGGGTAAAATAAAACACATAGGATAACAAAGGAAACTAATTATATTGAAATACCATTATCAAAATCCAAGGACCCTGGGTTAAGAATTAGACCATGAAACACAATCTTAGGGCAATATCCTATCCCTTAACAAATAATAAAATATCAAATCCAATAAGGCCATTTCTTACCAATAAGGGGTACCAATGAACGATTTCCTCTTTGCAATGGTAGCTGTTATTTTTGCAGCCACACCAAAGTCAGCTAAAACAAAACAAAACAAACTTACATTTTAAAGAGATTTGGAGTTTTTGTTCATCTTAATAGAAAAAAATCGGTGTCCACAACACAATGCAAATATAAAATCATACAGTATATTACAGAGACATGCAAATAAACCAGAGGTGTAACAGAAAACCAGAGCAGTTATCTATACACCATTATTTAAAGTTTAACCTTCTATTCACAAAGTTTGAAAACAAGAAAATTCCCTGACTTTTTTTTCTTTTCAGAATTTATAAAGGATTCATTAACAACAACAACACAAAATCTTGGGGGAGACTAGGTATCTCTGCCTCTCTTGCCCAGGCTGAAAGAGCAATGACCACTCAAGCAGCCCAATCACTCTGCTGATTCACACCAAGCTTAAATCTACTCTGTTTATATTTTGGGTTGGTCCTCCCCCTCCTTAGGAAGGTTGCTGGTCTTCTGCTCCCAAGGGCTCCCAGATTGGTGCTAAACTTAGTGCAAACACCCAACTACCTTTAGCCTGACTGTAGCTCAGAATTCCCCAACTCAAGCAATCCATCAGCCTCAGCATTCCTAGTAAGAAAGTCTATAGGCATGGACCAGCATCTTCATCTAGTCACACAATTCTAACATTAATTTTAAAAATTTAGAAATAAATTAGGATCTTGAAATAACATACCTAATTTAATATCACCATGGTCTGTCAACAAAATATTTGCACCCTAAAGCAAAAATACATTCTGAATTAGAATTACACATTTTTATGTCTTTCTACAGAAAAGTGTAACAATTTTTAAAAAATAAAAGTATTTTATTACTCTCCAGTTACATGTAGAGATAGCTCTCAGCATTTGTTTACATAAGATTTCCAATTTCCAATTTTTCTCCCGCCCTCCCCTCCCTCCCCCAGACAGCAGGCAATCCTACATAGGTTATACACACACACATACACACACACACACACACACACACACACACACACCAACATTAAACATATTTCTGCATCAGTCATGCTACAAAAGAAGAATCAGAGCAATAAGGAAAAACCTTAAAATAGAAAAACAACAGCACCAAAACCAAAAGAAATAGTATGGTTCAATCAGCATCCATATTCCATAGTTCTTTTTTATTTTTCTGGATTTGGAGAGCCTTTTCCATCATGAGTCTCCTGGAACTTTCTTGTAGCATTGTATTGGTAAGAAGAATCCAGTCTATCACAGTTGATCAACACATAATGTTGATGATACTGTGTATAATGTTCTTCTGGTTCTGCTCATCTCACTCATCATCAGTTCATAAAAGTCCTTCCAGGCTTCTCTGAACTTCTGCTCATCATTTCTCACAGCACAGCAGAATTCCATTACATTCATATACCACAACTTGTTCAGCCATTCCCCAACTGATGGGCAACCCCTCAATTTCCAATTCCTTGCCACCACAAAAAGAGCAGCTATAAATATTTTTGAACATGTGGGTCCTTTTCCCTTTTCTATGATCTTCTTGGGGAAAAGACCCAAAAGTGGTATTGCTGCATCAAAGGGTATGTCCAGCTTTATAGTCCTTTGGGCATAATTCCAGATTGCTCTCCAGAATAGTTGGATCAGTTCACAGCTCCACCAACAATGCATTAACGTTCCAATTTTTCCACACCTTCTCCAACATTTATTATTTTCCTTTTTTGTCATATTAGCCAATCTGACAGGTGTCAGGTAGTAGGTACCTCAGAGTTGTTTTAATTTGCATCTCTCTAGTCGATAGTGATTTAGAGCATTTTTTCATATGGGAATAGATAGCTTTGCTTTCTTCATCAGAAAACTGCCTGTTCATATCCTTTGACCATTTCTCAATTGGGGAATGACTTGAATTCTTATAAATTTGATTTAGTTCCCTATATATTTTAGAAATGAGGCCTTTATCAGAAGTACTGGCCTCAAAAATTGTTTCCCAGCTTTCTGCATCCCTTCTAATTTTGGATGCATTGCTTCTGTTTGTACAAAAACTTTTAAATTTAATGTAATCAAAATCATCCATTTTGCATTTCATAATATTCTCTATCTCTTGTTTGGTCATAAACTGTTCTTTCCAAAGATTTGAAAGGTAGACTATTCCTTCCTCTCCTAATTTACCCATGGTATCACCTCTTATGTCTAAATCATGTATCCATTTTGACCTTATTTTAGTATAAGGTGTAAGATGTTGGTCTATGTCTAATTTCTGCCATACTATCTTCCAGTTTTCTCAACAGTTATTGTCAAATATTGAGTTCCTATCCCAGAAGCTGGAGTCTTTGGGTTTATCAAACACTACATTGCTAATGTCATTTACTACTGTGTCTCCTGTGCCTAGCCTATTCCACTGATCCAAAGTATAACAATTTTAATGTTATTTTAACTTACTTTGATATCTCGATGCATTTTTCCCTTAGTATGCAAATAAGCAAGACCCTAAAAGTGACAAAAACAAAATAAATATATATATGTTAATATAACAGAAAACAACAAACAAACAAAAAATGTTCCATTAAATCATTGGCTTAATAAGAAAGCTGAGATATTTGGGGAGGTGAGGGGAGGAGGAGAATGGGAGAAAGTTTCTTAACAATGAGCTGAAGGTACAATTACTAAGGCTTATTAAAAAATAATTTTTAAATCACCTGATCTACAAAATTTAATATGATTGTGACTTTAAGGGAAGTGAAACTGAGAGAATATTATGTATTATATTGTATAAACATTTCCTTTTATTGATCACTGCTTACTACTTCTCAAAGGTTTCTATTATTTCTCCTGGTTGTAATTCACAAATTTTTACCAAATTATTCTCCATATCCAGAAAGGCCTTCTTGGGTTTATGGTCCTTTCACTAACTCCCTGTTGCCAGCCCACTTCACACCACACAAATTCGTAAACAAGAAACTTTCACAATCATCTTGGACTAAGAAGAGTGTTTAAATATATTATATCATAATTAATACATAGTAAGGAGTAACCATTAATGTTATCAAATTAAAATGTCTTTATAAAATGAATGGACTGGATCTTCTCTTTGATGGTCTAAAATTCTACGATTTCTATTCTTCATACTACCTCATATATCAGTGTAAAAGTTTATCTTTCAGGACATAAACAGGAGAGGCCTCCTATACCCTAGGGTTAGGGTTAATGGTAAGTATACATGCAGAGCAAAAGGTAGGGTATTCTCTCCCCAGTTATCAGCTCCTTGAGGAGAAGGGGGCAGGGACTCATCTTATATAGCAGATATACTCTATTATTATCAAGATGCAATAGATTACCCATTCTTTGGTAGTAGTAAGTAAGCCTTTCCCAATCTACTAGCTGAAGATGAAAGGAATTAAAAATAATTAAATAAATGATGGGGGACTAGAGGAAAGAGCTTACAGGAATTTCAGGACTATTCAAATTACTGAAGTCTTAACTCCAATATTCAACTCCTGTTCATTCAGCCAGAGCTAGTCTCCAAAAAACAAATGTAAAACAAACTAAAGACTTTAAAAGCTATTTAAGGGAATTTGCATGTAAATTTAAAACAGCATAGAACTGGAAGTTTTGTTTAGTTCATGTTCTGGGTCGAATTCAACTGACCCAATGGGTTAACTAGTCTGAAGAGGTTAAGGGGCTTTCTTGGCAGAACTGGAATTTGAAACCCAGTCTTCAGACTCCTAATTCAGTGCTACTCCTGTATCAGACTGCCTTCCTAAAAACCAGTTTATTCCTTTACATACTCTACATAAAGCCTCGAGAACTGTATGGAAAAATAAATCTTGATTTCAAAAATAAATATTAAAACTGTTTAAAGACAAAAGAAGAGTTGAATAGCAACTGGGAATGTTTATATTTTGCATTCTAAATTAAGGTAAAGTGAATACTCCTCATCCCCAATATTTAGGTTAACCTTAGACAATTAAGCTATTATGTTTAATTAGGATGGTATTTAAGTTTAAGTAACTCTTAAATCTGATTTTTAATCTGAGATGATCAGAACATGTTAATATACTGGCTTTTAGAATATCAAAGTGGGGGCTTTGTAGCCCTTGGGGCAGCAAGGGGTCGAGGTGTGGCTCTGCAAAGTGGAGAAGCAAACCTGGATCTTGCCTTGTACTACTACCAACAATTCAGGTCACATGGATCTGTCTTCCTCCTCTTAGGAGATGGAAACCAGCAAGGAAGAGTTGGGGAAAGCTAGGTCAATATGAAACTGTTTAAACCCATTCAGCCCCACAGAAACACAACTAATTAAATTAGGGTGGGAGGGTCGTAAAGAGAAAACTAATGCTAATACTACAGAACTTGACAAAGGGCAAAGTGAGAAAGGAGAAATCAAACCTTCCTAACACTTCCTATAGAATTCTGTCTTCTTCAGGACAGACTTTTATTTTTGTATCCTCAGTGCATGATATATTTGCATACAGTGCTTAATAAATGTTTATTGGGTGAAAAAATGATATTCTCTTTTGGGAGAATCTGGCTTGATGCTCTAAGGCAGAAGCTCTTGATTAGAATTAAGAGAATTTTAAAGTTGGAAGAGTTCTGTAGTTCAGTGGTTCCCAACCTTTTTAAGTATGTGAAATATTTATTGAGAACATAATGACAAAAAGCTACCAGGAATTCAGTTACACTTTTAAATGAATTTCTATCAATTACAAAAGCAATAAAATACAGATTGTGAAATGTTATTTGTTTAGTCTAAAGAAAAGTAGGCTTATTTATTGATTCAAAGGAATATTTGGAGCCCCCTTAGGAAAGTTTCACAATGCCCTCCCTCCAGCTCTGGAAGGGGTCTGGAGCCCATAGGTCAGGAATCACTCATCTCATTTAGATCTTCTTCATTTTACAGATGAGAAAGATTTGGCCGAGAAAGAATGAGTGACATATTCATAGTCATATTCACCTCATTAATGGAAGCACTGGAAATAAAATCTGGGTCTCTTAACAAACAATTCAAAGCCTTTTCTACTACTTGAAGCCTTAACCAACTTTGGGAATAAGCAGCAAAACAACTAATTTGCTCACTGTTCTGAGTTCTATGTGTCTAATGTTTAGCTAAGGATAGCGACAGGGATTCACTGGACCTGTGATTTTATTGGTACAGGGAACTCCCAGACAAGGAAACTCCTACCATTACAGGTCAGTAGCTTCTCTGAAACCTTTTAGGCTTAAGGGAATGGTATAGAACAGTGGTGTCAAACTCAAATAGAAAGGGGCCCACTAATTTGTACATAAAGATTTCTGCAGGCCTACATCTTGATTCAGTTTTAAAATGTGACACTAAGTTTTGTTGTATTTTTATTTATTTTAAGTATTTCCCAATTACAGGTTTGGCTGCACTTGAGATTGTTATGGGTTAGCGCCCAGGCTGGGAGTTGGTCCCACTCAGTGCTTCTTAAACTGTGGGTCATGACCCCATATAGGATCAAAAAAATTTGGCAGTAAATATCTGATTTGTATCCCTATTTTATATACCTATATACCTGGGGTTGTGTAAAAATTTCTTGGGCCAAAAGGGGTCTTGAGTGGATTAAGTTTAAGAAGCCCTGGTCTATAACACTGAGAAGATAAAGGACTTGCCAAGGGCCACACAACCACTATGTGTCAGACGTAAGATCCGTTCTGAGGTCTTCTTGGCTTGGAGCTTAGCTTCCTATTTATAACAGCATGTTAAATACACACATGTATGTGTATGTGTTTCCATACCATAGGTTTCTCCATTCAGGAAATAAGAACTATAAAAAAACATTTTCCAGTCTTTGCAATGACTTCTTGCTCAGACTAGGTCAATATGTCAACAGCCCCAAAATCCACAAACAGCATCAGCTGGACATTGTTTTTATTTCTAAACAAGCTACTTGAAAACAAATAAGGAGATCAGACTACTTAGCCTTTCAGGTACCATCCAGCTAACTCTAAATCTATGGTCCTGACAAACACAAAAATCAACAATTTTCTCAATTTTAAACGAATACACTAAGCAATAATTGTAATTGACTTATTTTTAAAATCATAAATTTAAAGTGATAAAATTGTTATGTGCTAGTCTCAGTAACAGGCTTTCTGGTTGGCTGTAATGTATGAACAATACTGCTAATCATAAAGTTTCTGGATTGATTTTTTTCCCCTGGTTTATCAGGTTTTCCTGAGCCAAGCAAAATGTAACTGATTTTGAAAACTATGTACATTAATTCATGGAAATCTTAAAAGCTACTAAGCTCTTTATATTTTTCTCTCAGCTATCAAATCAGCCTAGTTTCCTCAATGCTTTGGAAGAGGGACACAAAATCTATTAGTAGCCTATACCACAACACTAAAAAGGCAGTTTCCTCAAATTGCTACAGTGGTACAAAGAAGTTTGAGCGTTAGGTAGTGATAACACACAATCAGAGCTAGAGACAGGATCTTTTCAGGTATCCACCTCACTCCCTTGAATTCCCCAGAGCTCAAACTATTCAAGTCAGAGAATACTTACTTAAGTAGAACTGTCTTCCTCTCCATGCCACCCCATTACCACTGTTTAGCAATTGAGTTTAAGTGAAACCTTTCTATTTAGTAGCCTAACAGAGGAAATAACCAGGCTCTCAGAATATGGTAATAATTTAGCTTATCTATTCCCTTGCCTTTGGGCAGGGCCATAACTATATTCGAATATAGTTTTATTTATACAGTTTCATGTCGAATTCTCTTTCCAGCTATATATACAAGTACCTGTAATGTTTCTCTGCAAACATAAGCTATTTGTAATTCTGACAACGGTCCAGTAACTAGAAAAATAAAGAGATCACATTTTTACACATCTAAAATAACATATAAAACAACAATTAAGAGTGCTGCAATTTTTTAACAAAAACTATTCTAAATGAAAAAAAGGATAGACTGAGGTAATTAAAATATGTGCAAGTGAAGCAGGCAAAATAATGTCAACAATATACTCAATCAATACAACAATGTAAATGTGACAAAAATAAAATCAAACTTGGGGTGGGGGTACATTGCATATATGTCAGACACAGTTAATAATGTGTTTGGATGGTTCTATTAAACTACTTTTTTGTCACTTTTAAAATCTTTTTAAAAGAAACTGCTTTTGGGCAGCTAGGTGGCGCAGTGGATAAAGCACTGGCCTTGGATTCAGGAGTATCTGAGTTCAAATCTGACCTCAGACACTTAACACTAAAAAAAAAAAAAAAAAAAAAAGAGACTGCTTTGCAAATGGATATTGGGAAATGACAGGGATATTAGCAAAAAGCTTCAATAAGAAAAACAACATTTAAATTTTAAAATGTATATGACATAAATTTAATATCTTTATGCCAATGGATTCCTTACAATTTAAATCTGACACATTAAGAATACACTGTCAGGGGCGGCTAGGTGGCACAGTAGATAAAGCACTGGCCCTGGATTCAAGAGTACCTGAGTTCAAATCCAGCCTCAGACACTTGACACTTAGTAGCTGTGTGACCCTGGGCAAGTCACTTAACCCCCATTGCCCCGAAAAAAAAAAATAGACTGCAAAAGGAACATAATAAGTAAAACAAGTATTTACAAAAGAATCAATAAACAGGAATTATTGCCTGTCCTAAGAAATTCACATTCTAAGGGAGTTGACAGGACAAACATAAAATATATATATATGAAATATTACATACATGCATATATATACACATGAATTTTACACTGCTAGAATAACTTAAAAGTTTTCATGAAGGTCATATTTTCCTTAAGGTCAATTTGTACTCTAATTTTAGTGTAATTGTTCCCTAGTTCCTCATAAATGGACCTATCTTTGGGGTTGCTATGGGGTTAAAGTTTAAAATCACAGAAGATAAAAATATAAAGGAAGGTAGAAATATCCCATGAAGTCCTGAAATTTTACAGGCTGAAAATAAGTAAGGACTAAACTCTAGGAGTGGAGTAAGAAGGATAAGGGAGGAATGATACAAGGACCCATTTGTATTAAACCTTAAATTATCCTTAAGTCTCACTTCTAATCTGAAAAGATTAGAACCTATTATAATGCTGGCTGTTAGCATACAAAAGCATTGGCAAAAGCTGGTTATGGCAGGATCACTTTTTTCTGGAATCAGAGTCCAGGGGTTTCCAATCTTTCCAAGTATGAGGTCCACTTTTAAAACTTTTTTTTTTTCAGAGATTTCCATAATTGGAAAAATTCAGAAAAAAAAGAACATTACTTGGAAAATCCTGATGAAATTCTAAGAACAGAGAACTTTCCATCTCCAAAACAAAGATTAGTGGTAGAGAGTTTTAAAATGGTCTGAATACTGTATAAGCTAAATACCCACAACTTTAAAGTTCCCAGAGAACTCCGATTCTAGCTCAAGTTTCAAGGTGTGTGTATAGTAGAGAGAGGAAGAAGAAAGGCAAAAATAAGGAAGATAGATAGGGTCATCAGTGCAGGGTGGAAAGAACTTTGAATTTATTACCAATCTGCCAAATTCATCGAAGAGCTGGTAGGCTGAGGAATTTTGTGACAAAAAAGCAAGGTAAGAAAATGGCATGTCACTATAAAAAAGATGGGGGGAAATGGAAGAAAGCAGGTGGGAAGGGCTAAAACCAGACAAGAAACTGGTAAAAGATTTTCCTTCCAACAGAAAGGAAAAGAGATTCCTAGTCTTTGGGGAAGTACTTAAAAAAAAACCCCAAACCCCCAACGATGGCAAATGAATGTAATAGAATATTATTGTGCAATAAAAATGATAAATATGAGGTATTCAGGAAAGCATCATAATATTTATAATAACTGAGGCAAAGCAAAGCCAAGAGGCAAAGAAGTATTACAACAATGTAAATAAGAAAAGCAGTAAAAAAAAGTTAAAATTCTCAGACACTAAAAAACTGGTCAAAGGTCCAGGAAAATAAAGTATGAATCATACCTGTCTTGACTGAAGGTTTGTGAACAGGAAAACAATCTAATCAGACCTATCCCTGAGAAAGCTGTCATGTGTATCAGTTGGAGAATGGCAACGGTATTGGTGGGGGAGAGAATATTATACTCTTCTCGGTTAAGTTGCTGACATCAAAAGTCAGAGAACATGGGAAGATGATACTTGTAACTCATAAGAACTTTCTCATTATTAAGGCAGGTGGATGGAGTATATTTAGGGCACAGGTGTGAGCTGAATATGAAGGGATGATATCTTTAAAAAATAAAATTAAGGGGTGAGAGAGGAAGGTATTGGGAGACAGGGAAAGGGAGAGGTGGAATGGGGTAAAGTATCTCACGTAAAAGAATCAAGAAAAAGCTTATACAGTGGAAGGGGAAAAGGGGGAGGTGCTGGGGAGTGAGTGAACCTTACTCTCATCAGAATTGGCTCAAAGAGGAAATAATATACACACCCAATTGGGTATAGTAATCTATTTTACTCTGCAGGAAAGTAGGAAGAGGAAGGGGATAAGGGGGAGAGGTAATAGAAAGGAGGGCAGATTGGGGGGAGGTGGCAATCAAAAGCAAAACACCTTTGATGAGGGAAAGGTTGAAAGGAGATAGAAAATAGAGTAAATGACATGAGGAGGGAGTAGGGTGGAGGGAAATTCAGTTAGCAATAGTATCTTGGCTATTCTCAGCAATGCAATGATCCAAGACAAACCTGAAGGACTCAGGAAAAATGCAATCCATCTCCAGAGAAAGAACTGATGGTGTCTGAATACATATTGAAGCATATTTTTTTAGTTTCTTTTCCTTAGGTTTTTTTTGGGTCTGTTTTCTTTCACAACCTGTCTAATGTATAAATGTTTTGCATGACTACACAAGTATAACTTATATTGAAATGCTTGAAAGAGGGAGGGAGGAAGAAATTGGACCACAAAGTTTTAATAATGGACATTAAAATGGTTTTTCAATGTAATTGGGGTGGGGGGAGAAATAAAATTCTAAATAAATGGGAAAAAGGAAATGTTTTATTTCTAAAGTTCAGAATAAAATATTTTTTTGAAAAAGTCTAAAATACTGCAGATGCTCCTCAGTAACATCCATGGTCATTCAAAAGAGATTAGCCTACTAATTTACATAAGGAAAACCAAGTGGATGAAAAATACCCATTTTCCAGACTAGCATAGGTAGCTGGATGTGCAATCCATAGGGTTAATCTATTAACATAACCTTGATTGGTTTTGAAGATATTGTTGTTCAGTCAATTTTCAGTTGCATCTGACTCTTTGTGACAGCAATTGGGGTATTCTTGTCAGAGATACTGAAGTGGTTTGCCATTTCCTTTTCCAGCTCATTTTAGAGATGAGGAAACTGAGGCAAACAGGGTTAAGTGACTTGCCCAGGGTCACACAACTAGTAAGTGCCTGAGGTTAGATTTCAACTCATGAAGAGAAGTCTGCCTGATGCTAAGCCCAGCACTCTATCCACTGTGCCACTTAGCAGCCAGTTGTAGGTATACTATAAACTTAATTCAGAGTGGAATTGAAGAAAGTAAACTGAATTACATTTAAGAAATTATGCAGCAGTTTCCAAAATCTCAAGCTGCTCCACACAAAAGGAAAACATAAACAACAGATATATTTAAGAGTATTCTCCCAAAAAGCATATATGGCCATGAATAATTGAACACAATCCTTAAAAAAATAAAAGTCGAGGTAAACCAATGACAAGACACAATGAAGAGATACATGAGAGGTATAAGTAAGCTGAAACCAAATACTATTATTGATGATGACTTACAAGAAGTAGAATAAAATGTTATTGCAATAGTCCAAAAATTAGGTGAGAATTAGAGGAGAGAAGGGAGTATATTTGAAAGATGTTAAAAAGTGAAATCTTGCCAGGTCTTGGAAACAGATTAAATATGGAGGGGAGCAGTTAGGAATGAGAGGTAGTGAGGAGTTGAGGAGGACATCTAGATTGCCAACCAGAGGGCGTAGGAAGAAAGTGGTACCCTTAGCAACAATAGGGGAGTTGAGGGGCAGCTATGTGACACAGGGGATAGAGCACTGGCCCTGGATTCAGGAGGACCTGAGTTCAAATCCAGTCTCAGACACTTGACACTTACTAGTTGTGTGACCCTGGGCAAGTCACTTAACCCCCATTGCCCGACAAAAATAAAAATAAAAAAATTGGGAAGTTGAGAAGGAGGAAGGTTTAGGAGGAAAGACAATGAGTTAAGTTTGGGACATGTTGAGTTTAAGATGTCTACTGGACATCCAGTGGGAGGTGCAAGAATGGAAGTCAGCACAGAAGTTAGGGCAGCATAGATAAGTCTGGAAATAATGAGCACACAAGACAAACCAAGGAACTATTGGACCAGAACTATAAAACATTTTTCACACAAGGTCAGTTCTAGAAAATTGGAAAAATATTAATTGTTCTTGGGTGGGCCAAGCCAATAAAATAAAAATGACAATGCTCCCTAAGTTAATTTACCTATGTAGTGCCATACCAATCAAACTATCAAAAATATTTAATAGATATATAAAAATAATAACAAAATTCATCTTCAAGATCAACAGCTCAATGAGTATCAATGAGAGGGGCAGCTAGATGGCGCAGTGGATAAAGCACCGACACTAGATTCAGGAGGACCTGAGTTCAAATTTGACCTCAGACACTTGACACTAGCTGTGACCCTGAGCCAGTCACTTAACCCTCATTGTCCTGCCTCCCCCCTGCCCACAAAAAAAGAGTATCAATGAAAAAATGGAAAAGAAGGTAGTCTAGTAGTATCAGATCTCAAACTGTATTATAGAGCTGTAATTATCAAAAGAATCTGGTGCTGGCTAAGAAATAGAGAGGTAGATAAGTGAGATAGAATAGATACAAATTACATTATAGCAAATGATTTTAGTAATCTAGTCTGTGATAAACCTAAAGATGCAAGATTTGGGGGAAAAATCCTCATTATTGGACAAAAACTGATGGGAAAGGGGGCATTTAGGTGGTGTAGTAGATAAAGTACCAGCCCTGGATTCGGGAGGACCTAAGTTCAAATCTCGCTTCAGACTCTTGATACTTACTAGCTGTGTGACCCTAGGCAAATCACTTAACCCTCACTGCCCTGCAAAAACAACAACAAAAAAACACAACATGTGGGCACATAAAAAAAAAGTTAAAAAAAAAACTGCTGGGAAAACTGAAAAACACTAAATGAGAAACTAAGTATACAAACTGCATACTAAAATAAGGTCCAAATAGGTACATGATTTACACATAAACCATAAGCATATTACCATAAACATACCATAAGCAAATTAAGAGAGCATGGAGGGGGGCAGCTAGGTGGTGCAGTGGATAGAGCACTGGCCTTGAATTCAAGAGGACCTGAGTTCAAATCCGGCCTCAGACACTTGACACTTAACTAGCTGTGTGACCCTGGGTAAGTCACTTGACCCCCATTGCCCCACTCAAAAAAAAAAGAGAGAGAGAGCATGGAGTAGTTTATCTGTCAGATTTATGGACAGAGGAAGAATTTAGGACTAAAGAAGACATAGAAAGCAAAACAAAATGTAAAATATTTTGATGATATGAAATTAAAAAGCTTTTGCACGAAGAAAACTTACGCAACCAAGATTATGTAATTATGTAAAAACAGATGAAGAACAGGAAAGCAGAAAACTAGGAAAGAATTTTTGAAACAAGCATTTCTAATAAAGGCTTCATTTCTCAACTACATAGAGAACTGAGTCAAATTTATAAAAATCCAAGTCATTTCACAATTGATAAATGGTAAAAGGCTATGAAGAAGCAGTTTTCAGAAAAAGAAATCAAAGCTATCTATAATCATGTGAAAAAATGCTCTAAATCACCATTGATGAGAGAAATGCAAATTAAATCAACTCTGAGGTATCATCACCTCATACCTATTAGAGTAGCAAATACAACAAAAAGGGAAAATGTTGGATGTTGAAGGGAATGAGGGAAAACTGGGATACTAATTCACCTTTGGTGGAATTGTGAAACTGATTCAACTATTCTGGAGAGCAATTTGGAACTATGGCCAAAGGATTATAGAACTCTGCATACTCTTTGATCCAGCAATAGCACTACTAGGTTTATATCCCAAAGACATCCCAAAAAAGAGAAAAAGACCTATTTAGACAGAAATATTTGTAGCGGCTCTTTTTCTGGTGGCTAAGAATTGGAAATCAAAGGAATGCCCATCAATTGTGGTATGGCAAAACAATCTGTGGTTAATGATGGTTATGGAATATTACAGTGCTATAAGAAATGACAAACAGGATGATTTCAGAAAGGCCTAGGAAGGCTTGTATGAACTGATGTATAGTGAAGTAAGCAGAACCAGGAGAATGTCGTGCACAGTGGCAGCAATATTCTTTGATAAAGAACTGTAAATGATGTAACTATTTTTAGCAATACAATAATACGAGACAATCCTAAAGGACTAATCATGAAGTCTACTATCCACCTCCAAAGAAAGAACTGATATTGATTGAACTTAGACTGAAGCATGCTATTTTTCACTTTCTTTCATTTTTTTTCCTTTGACTCAAGTTTCCTTGTACAAAATGACTGATATGGTGATGTTTTATATAATTGCACAAGTATAACCTATATCTGGTTGCTTACTGCCTCAGGAAGGGATGATGGGAGGTAGGGAAAGAGGGAAAGAACTCGGGGTTCAAAACTTTAAATAAAAATGTTTATTATTATTTTTTCCAAGTACAAACAGGATGGACTTCACTGTCATTGCTTTTTTTTTTCCCCCCGCGGGGCAATGGGGGTTAAGTGACTTGCCCAGGGTCACACAGCTAGTAAGTGTCAAGTGTCTGAGGCCAGATTTGAACTCAGGAACTCCTGAATCCAGGGCCGGTGCTTTATCCACTGTGCCACCTAGCTGCCCCACTGTCATTGCTTTTGATAATCACACATAATTTTATTGACAATTTCAACACGAGTTCACATAAATAGAAAGTCGTTTTTATTGTCATTTCCAGTCATTTGTCACTTATTAATTCTGGGACATATACTGAGTGATGCAGGAGTTCCTTCTTCATTAAGAGGATAAATAGCAAAGTAAGGGCGAAGAGTCCCCTGAAAGCTGGTTTCTGGGGGACTGTAGATAAGGGTTTCTTCCAGGACATTGTAAAATGCTATATGTCCCTTGTCACAATCAAGAAAAATGCCCATTTTATCTACTGGCTTACTCAGAAAGCAGCCATTTTGTAATTTCCAGATGAAGAAATCATCTGCAGATCTGTAACCTTTTAGGGCAGTTACATCCTCAGATAACATGGAGAGGTTCCCATTTTGGCTGACTAAATGTTTACAGACACCCACTTCCCACTCTGTATTATCAGCCAACTCCACTTCCCAGTAGTGTTGGCCTGAAGTAAAGGTCTGGGCCCCCAGTACACTGAAAGCAACCTCAGATCTTTCTTCATTGTCAGGCAGATCCTGTTGGATGCTTCTACACTCGACATGCTTCAAATCTTCAGACAAGATGAAATGAGGATCTGCTGTTTCAGGATCCAGAGTTATATCCCTGTGGAAGTTTGTGAGCATTTCTCTCAAGCCAGTGATGGGGCAGGTGCTCCAGGTAGAACAATCAACCTCCAGTTCTTGAAGTAGCTGCTCCTCATTATTTTCCAATGGGATTTTCATAACCTGGAACATTTCTGAGGGTGCCTTGTCCAAATTCTCCTCCACCTCTAATATCATTCTTTGCAGATTTTGGATTTGCTGCAATAGTTTGGCCTTGTTTGTCTTGTGTTTTGCCATGTTGTTTCTGAATTCCTGTTCCAATTCCAGCAGGTGTCGATCTTCTTCATTCCGGAAGAACTGGTAAATTTTCTCATATTCAGACATAACTGATTGTTTCAGAGCATGTAAATCCTCCTTACAATATTCCTCTCTCCTTTTCACTTTGTTCAGTGCAACTTTACATTTCTCTTCTTTTCTCTGCAAGACAGTCCGTGTCTCCTGGAGGCTGTCCTTCCACTTTTCAGTAGCCTTGTCCATGGGAAGAACATGATGATCCTTGTGCTCTGGGGCTAATGAACAAGACTCACAGAGGGGTCTCTGGTCTTCCTCACAGAAGAGGTTCTCTTTTTCCCCATGTTGGTCACAGGTTGTCAGGGCCATCATGTTCTGCAGTAAATGAGGTCTGAGCATTTGGCCAGTGATGGACAGATTCTGCAGGCTCTTGTTGGGTATCAAATGGCAGGATCTTATGACTCCTCTGCACTCTGGGCAGGTTAATGTGGCATCAGCTCCCTCCCTGCACTGGAGAAGACACTGTGTGCAAAAGCTGTGGCCACATTTGACAGTCACTGGGTCAGTGAAGTAACCCAGACATATAGAGCAAGTGAGATCGTCCTTGAGGCTTTCAATTAACCCCTTGACATCCATGCTCCTAGACCTCTGATTCTATCCTTCTCCAATATTCCTCTCAGGATAGATAATGCTTACTCTTTTCCCTGGAGTTTTGGCAGCAAAGGTTGATAGCAGTGACTTGTTGAGGGTCTTTTTATATGCCTTCCTTTGGTTAGGTCCTCCCCTTACTCCACCCACAAAAGGTGAGAACTCCTGAGTTTAATAGTATTTTCAGCCTTTGCTATAGGGATGAGTTCTTACCTATGTCCTGTTCCATAGTTATAAACTATAACTCACAATGATTTTCACACCTTTAGGCCAGAGTTGTCTTGTCTCTCAATTCTAAACAAAGCTTACTTCTGATTCCTTCCGAGATACACCTCTCAGGACAGATAAAGCTAGCCCTTTCCCTTGAGCTCTGTCATCAAAAGTTTTTTAGGACTGACTTTTATAGATCTTCCCTTGTTTAGTCTCTCCTTTATACTGCCCATGAAAGGTGAGAACTCCTGCGTTTTTATAGTGCTTCCTATCTCTAATATAGGGCTGAATTCTCACCTTTTTATCACCTGTCCTACAATTATCCAAGTGTTCACAACTGGCCCTTCAGAATCACCTACCAGGCAAAACTGGCTATAATCCTTCAGGGGGGGAAATGGGAATTCAATGAAAGACAGGACTTTCAGGCATTCTTGATGGAAAGACCTGAGCTGAATAGAAAATCTGACTTTCAAATACAAGATTCTAGAGAAGCATAAAAAGGTAAACAGGAAAAAGAAATCATAAGGGATATTAAAAAGTTAAACTGTTTACATTCCTACATGGGAAGATGATACTTGTAACTCATAAGAACTTTCTCATTATTAGGGCAGGTGGATGCAGTATATTTATTTAGACAGAGGGCACAGGTGTGAGTTGAATATGAAGGGATGATATCTCTAAAAATTTAAAAATTATAAAATTAAGGGGTGAGAGGGGAATACACTGGGAGACAGGGAAAGGGAGAGGTGGAATGGGGTAAAGTATCTCAAATAAAAGAAGCAAGAAAAAGCTTATACAGTGGAAGGGGAAAAGGGGGAGCTCCGTGCTGGGGAGTGAGTGAACCTTACTCTCATCAGAACTGGCTCAAAGAGGAAATAATATACACACTCAACTGGGTATATTAATCTATCTTACCCTAGGGGAAAGAAAGGAAGGGAAGGGAAGGGAAGGGGATGGGGTGATAGACATGAGCTGATACAAAGTGAGATGTACTGTATACCAAGTAACAGCACTACTGTGAATGACTTGGCTATTCTCAGCAATGCAATAATGATCCAAGACAACCCTGAAGGACTCAGGAAAAATGCAATCCATCTCCAGAGAAAGAACTGATGGTGTCTGAATACATATTGAAACATATTTTTTTAGTTTCTTTTCCTTACGTTTTTTCATCTGTTTTCTTTTACAACTTGATTAATGTAGAAAAGTTTTGCATGAGTACACATGCATAATTTATACTGCATTGTTCTCAAGAAAACAAACAAAAAATCTAAAGAAAAAAACATCACATGGTCAATTATCCAGAGCTTCCAAGTCAAAGAAGAAATACCAAAAGCAATCAGAAAGAAAAAGTTCAAGTATCAGGGAACCATTTAGGATTACACAAGACTGGGCAGCACCTAATATATGAGAGAAAATCTTGAAATACAAAGTTCCAAATGGCAGAATGTAAAGGTTTATAACTAATAATAACTTACCCTGATAAACTAAGTATAATCCTATAGGACAAGATTAATGGACTAATAAAACAGAAAACTTTAAAGTATTCCTGATGAAAAGACAAGAGATGAGTAAAACTTTAAAATACAAACATAGAAGACAAGAGAAACTTAGTAATGTAAACTTGCACAATTGGAAGGGACTATATTATGACTTAATTACATTCTAATTATAGTCTTTACTCTTCAAGGGTCACAGAGATAATTAAATAAGACAAATACAGGGCCTAGGTATGGGATTATGTTTTGTTTTAAGAGAGGGGAAAAAGGCAGAGGAAAAAGATATTCACTGTTAAACGAATATATGGATCACATGGATTTGACAGAGGTACCTTATTATCCAAAAGTATTTTTTATGAAACCCTGGCTTAATAGGAGCAAAATGTCCTTCAACTGAACTCAGAACCTGAACCCAGACAGCTAGCAGATAAAAGACCTTACCTAGTGACTTCTTTTCCCTCAGGATAGTAAGTCCCTATCTTATGGTAACATCTGGGTATCCTCATCCTTGCCAAACCCTTTTTTGGAATCCTGTATTCTTATCATGATGCTTCTGTATTTCCTCCATACTTGTTATAACTGAAATTGTTAAACTGCTTTTTGCTTCTGAGTTGATTTCTGTATCATACTGTTGAAACTGACAACACCCTGTAATCCTTGGACTAAAACCATATATACCCTCAAAAATGGGGAGTCTGCTGAGCTTCTCTCTTGAGGGAATCTCCAGATGATCATGTTGTGTTATCTTTCTTCTTGGGACAGGTATCTGGTTTTGTATAAGATATTATAATTTCTCTGATCTGTTTATTAATTTTGTAGAAGATATCAAACATAATTTCTCTGATCTGTTTGTAGGAGAGAGGCAGATACAAAAACTATATTTTAATATGGAAAAAAGGAGGAAAAGAGGTGAAGAACTTAACTATGTCTCAAACAGAGTGTGAAAGAAGAGTATTGGAATGATTGGAATGATGCCACCTGCTGGAGACTCACTGTAGAAAAGCTCTGCCATGAGGTAAAGGTCTCTGAGAGCAAGACCATGCATCTTTTATATGGTGTCAGGAAGTGACGTTGGCGGGTGGGAGGAAGAAGGGGGAGCCTGGTGCTCTGACTCTCTCTCTTTCTGTGGACTCTGGAGGAGAGCGGAGCTAGGAATGCTCTCTCCCTTCAATAGATAGATGAATCAGGCCTTTCTCTCTCTCTTTACCAAATTCTTATTCTCCTTAATAAATGCTTAAAAGTCTAACTCTTGCTAAAGCTTATAATTTATTGGTGACCACTCATTAGATATTTTAGACAGTATAGCCAGAATTTTAGCCCCTTACAGATGGTGACCATGAAGAGGAAAGCTGAAACCTCTATCTTCTGATCTTCTGGGTGGGTAAGGAATTTCCCCTACCCTGTCCCTTTAAATTGGAAAGTACTGCCAAGTAACTGGCTGTTTTGCCTTTAAATTTTCAAATGGGCTTGTTCAACTCCCCGTTAACCAGACAAATGGGGGATAAGATCATGTTAATGCTTTGTTTTTGTGGATTTTCTATTTTCTATTTTTATTTTTGTTAGAAGAGCCAGCAAGGTGCTCACATAAGGGAATATAAATATCTCCCCCTATCCCAACCATGCTTTTTTAGAGAAACCTCTGAATTCTGCAGCTTTTCCAAATTCTAACACTAATTGTTGCTCTAATTTTGCATGCCTGGAGGCTTCTCTAGAAGCCTTTAATCCCCTGGGGGAAGGGGAACCCAGGCCTGAGTTTGATTCCAGGGCTGTGCACCATGTGGGAGAGGTGGTCCCTTCCCCTTCTCTAGGGACCCCACCTCCTCCCCCTCCTCTCTTTGATCCTCCTGCCTGGGAGGTCATGAGATCTAATCCACCTTTCTCAGGTCCTGATCTTGCACATGCGCAGCTTTCTCTACCTGCATTTTCAGCCCTACCCCAGCTGAACTGTGATTCTGACTCAACCTTAGAAAACCCTTTAAATTCCAGATATGCTCGTTTTGTTCATAATTTTGCTACTCTGTTTTTGTCTTTAATTAGTAACCTTCTAAAACATTTGTATTATGAAAGGACTGACAGACAATATAGAGGGGTTAAAGAAGAAAAACTTAAGCTGAATAAAAATGACAATCATCATCATAGTTCAAGACTCCACTTCATTTGCCACAGAAGGGTACATATTTTACAGAAAAAGCAGCAAGGTATTGATATGAGTATTGGGGATTTTAGATACCGGAATCAAAAGTGTTCTAAATTCACTCAGAGTAATAGTATCAGTTCAGAGGTTACATAGGATTTCTATGCTATTACATCTACGTTTTGACATTAATGGTATGGGTCTATTTTCATAGAGATTTTCATGCTTTTGAGATTGTGTTTTATATTTAGTTTTTTTTTTAAAAGAGAATATTTGTAAAAGCTTTTTATAGTCATGTGATCAAGTTAATATTTTACGATACTCATTAATATTAAGTTCATATTCATTTAGATTTCCCTAGTTTGAATTTCATTGTCTATTCATTCATCTATCTAATTTTGAAACATTGCAAGATGGTTTTGATTTCATAATACAATGTTAATTCTGGGAGTACTGTGCTCCCATATTCTGAGTTGTTTTTGTTATTTTTTCTCAACTGATTATTTGATCAAACTCTTTAAAGCATTTCCCTGGCAAATTGGTTGCCATGGAAAGTGTAAATTGATTCTAGAAGTATTATTTTTGATAAGCATATTCCAAAAAAAAAAAAAAGAGGGGAACATTTGTAAAAGTTTTCTTTTTTCAAAAATAAAAAAGTTTTCTTTGAGATTGTGTTGCACTTTAACTTGTATTTAAATATGTTCTGATTTTCCACAAAAGTAATTGTATACTTAGTAAAAAAAAAAAACAACGGGGGGGTATTATTTGAAATTGTTGCATAATTGTATATTATATTCTGAGTCAAGGTACATTCACATTTTTTGTGATCATTTATTATCCTCAATCTTTAAATCCACATGAGACTTGGATTATGGGAATTTATCATTTAAGACATTAATTGCCTTTATTCTGAGTTATCAGATGCCAGTTGGCCAAGATGCCATCCAATCACAAGAGGAATACATGCAAGAGCAGACATTGAACTGTCACATAAGGGGAGACATGCATGAAGTCAAGGTATGGCGGAGGGAAAAGCTTTTGTCAAATGTTGAGGCTGGATTCTCTCGGTTTAATTTTTGTTTTCTTTTTCCCCACAAGATTGTACAGGTGGCTGGAAGTTTTGATCCCACCCATCTCACTTCTACACCTGGCTTCTATGCCCCCCCATATACCTGATGCCATGGACATCTCAATCCCATGCATCTGATTAAGTCTGACTCAGTTTCCTCCAATATGTTCGGTGGCATGGACATATATTCCATCCACCTATTTTAAGCGCTTGAGCTATTGCTCAAGTGTGGGAATGCTCATATCCCATCATTTCTCTGTTCTTTTATGGTAACCCCCATAATTATCTCAGGTGTCATGATAAGTATGGTGTTGAATTTGGCCTTGACATCTGTTACCAATTATATTAGATTTTTAAATTTCTCATAATGGCATGAGGATAATTAGGCAGGTAATGCAAAAAGTGATGAAACAAAGATAAAAATTCTTTTTAAAAATTAATATCACAGCAATTGTCTTCTCAATTTACCCTCCATAAGGGGGGACTATAGTGATATTAAGTTTTACAGAATGTTTCAATTTTTTAAATTATATGTTTCATGTGTAACAACTAAGATTCTAAATTCCCTTAGACATGTTTTTGAGAACTTTCATTGTTTGATTTGATTATTGACAAAGCTATTTTAAAGTTGTGTTAAGCTCAATTTTGTAGGAAATTTTCCTGGCTGATTACCAGCATCCACACATCAACCCCTGAAAAGACTCCCATTCCACGACTAGAGGACATCTGAGAAAAGACTTTCAGAGACTTTAAATGAACAGTTTTGTTTTGTTGTTGTTGTTGTTGTTTTTCTTTTCTCTTTCTGTTATAATATACACCATCTGTTACATGTACTCTCTGCAGAGGCTCTCCCTTTGCAAGACCAATATCAAAGCCCCAGTTCACGAGGACAAAACTTTCCTCTGGACAAAACTTTCCTCTCTCCCTTTTCTATATTGTTATTAACATATTGTTAGTTAGCATAGGTTATTATATTCTGTTATTTTTGACTGTTTCATCAAGGAAATGCCCCGTTTCTTGAAGAAACAAAGCGGGGACTGTAACGATTAGAATGAAGCCACTTGCTGGAGACTTACTGTAGAAAAGCTCTGCCATGAGGTGAAGGTCTCTGAGGGCAAGACCAATGCGTCTTTTCTTTGGCGTCAGGAAGTGACGTTTGCTTGTGAAGGGAAGAAGGGGGAGCCTGTCGCTCTGACTGGGGCTCTTTCCTGGGGACTCTGGCGGAGAGCGGAGGTAGGAATGCTCTCTCCCTTTAATAGACAGATGAATCAGGCCTCTCTCTTTACCAAATTCTTATTCTCCTTAATAAATGCTTAAAAGTCTAACTCTTGCTAAAGCTTATAATTTATTGGCGACCCCTCATTAGATATTTTAGACAGTATAGCCAGAATTTTAGCCCCTTACAATATACAAACATGGAAGAAAGGTTGGATGAAGTAGGCATCTCATGACCTTTCCCCTATCAGAAAAGAGGGCTGAATACACATACACACACAAATATATACAGAGATTCACTAAATTCAAAAGGATTAAAGGCTGAGTCAGGGAAAGAGAACAAGGAATTATAAGAGGAAAAGTAGAGGTGGAAAAGGAATAGTGAAAAGAAATACAAACTTCCACTTTGGAAAGGTTAATCATAAAAGATGAATAAAGAGAGATGGTGTAAGGAGATCAGGGTCTGGACTTGATGCAGAGAGAGGAAGAAAAGTAGGAACAGACTACTTTTTTTTTTTTTTTTTTTTTGCAGGCAATGGGGGTTAAGTGACTTGCCCAGGGTCACACAGCTAGTAAGTGTCAAGTGTCTGAGGCCGGATTTGAACTCAGGTACTCCTGAATTCAGGGCCGGTGCTTTAACCACTGTGCCATCTAGCTGCCCCCGAGGAACAGACTACTTTGATTATAGGTTTCATGTGTTGTTCATATTCCTCTTTTTTCTTTCCATCCTGTTTTTTATAGTAAAGAATATGAGAAAACATGCCAAGATGCTTGAGATACAGACCGATAGTTAAAAACTGCCTTGCCCTTGACTGCACAGCTGAAGCTAATCAGGACACCCAGACCATAAACATTCCAGGAAGTCTCCACAGCTGTGTTCTTATCTAGTTGGCAATTACTTCTGCATAACTATTTTCAAACAAAAGCAGTTTTCTATTAAGCATTCTGTGACCATTTTCCTATAAAAACAACCTATACCTCCTTTACTTGAAGAAAGAATTCGTTTTTCTGGCTCCCCACAATGTATACAATAAAAGATTTGTGTTCCAAATAGACCTTATCTGAGACTCCTAACTGGTCTTCACTCTGTATCACAGACCTGTGAAATGTCCATGATAAAATAAAGCAGTCTATAGGAAAAATTAAAAACACTAAAAAGCACAGGGGGGGGAAAAGGATCTTCCTTAGAATGACAGACATTACTTCTCAAACCAAAAGCTAGCATTATCTTGATTGAAGAAAAGCCAGAGATCTTTCCAACAATATTAGAAAGTAAAGTAAGGAAAATGTATCATCACTCTTATTTGATATAGTTCTAGAGATGTCAGATATAAGAACATGACAAAAAAAAAATGAGGGAACATAAGCATTTATTTTTTAAAAAGAAGACATATTATGGTTTACTTAAAGAATCTAGGATATCCAAATAAATTTAGTTGAAATAACTAACTTCAGCAACACAGTGGAATATAAACTAAACTCACAAAATCAGCAAGAGATAAATAGAAAAAAATTACATTAATGTACTACAAAACAGTTTTTAAAGAAATAATGACATACCTGACTAATTGGAGAGAGATTAATCATACAAGGTATGGCCATACTAATATAATAAATATGACATTTTAAAGAAATGAGATACCTATTTGGAGAGAGATTAATTGCTCATTATATGGACTATGCAATGTAATAAATATGACTGTGTTCTTTTTGTTGTTGTTTAGATGTGTCTGACTCTTCAGGACTCCATTTAGGAATTTTCTTGGTAAAGATACAGGAGTGGTTTGCCATTCCCTTCTCCAGCTCATTTTACAGATGAGGAAACTAAGGCAAAAAGGGTTAAGTGACTTGCCCAAGGCCACACAGCTAGAAACTGAGGCCATATTTGAACTCAAGAAGACAGATCTTCCTGACTCCAGGGTCAGCACACTATCTACTGCGCCATGTAATTGCCCCCCAAAATGATAATACTACTCAAATTAATCATATTCAGTGTAATACCAAAAACGGTCATTAACTTTAGAGATTTAAAAAATAATAACAACACTGGTCTGGAGTAACAAAAAGTTGATCATCTTAAGAAAATATTGAAGGGAAAAAATGGGAAGAAAAGAGGCCCAGTCATACCAGATCTCAAACTATCTTACAAAACAATAATCACCAAAACTATTTGGTAGTAGCTAATAAATAGAAAAGATTAGTGGGATAAGATCAAGTACAAAAACTCAGAGCAATCAAATATAGTGTCCCAATACTGTATAAAGCTAAGGACTTCAATTACTCAGGTAAAGACTAAATGACAACTACTGGGAAAGCTAGAAAGCAGTTTGGCAGAAATTAAATTTGGAGTAGAGAAGAAAGTAACTTTCACAATTATGGATAGGAGAAGAGCTTTTAATCAAAAAAGAGATGGCAAGGATTAACAAAGATAAAATGAATAATTTTGATTACATAAAATTGAAAAGTTCTTAGTTCCTATCTCTAAAGGTTTTTTTTTGGTCTGATATATTTTGCACGATTGCACATGTATAGCTTATGTTAAATTGCTTGAATGCTTTTTTTGGGGGGAGCGTGAGGCAATTTGGGTTAAGTGACTTGTCCAAGGTCACACTGCTAGTAAGTGTCAAGTGTCTGAGGCCAGATTTGAACTCAGGTCCTCCTGACTCCAGGGCTGGTGCTCTATCCACTGTGCCACCTAGCTGCCCCCTATGTGTACTTAAAAAAAACCAACTCCATGAGTACTACTACTAAACCTATACCCCAAAAAGATTAAAGATAGAGGGAAAAGGATTCTTATGTACAAAAATATCTATAGTAGCATTTTTTAGCATAAGAAAGAAATGGAAACAAAATAGGTGGGGAAATGATTGAACTAATATTATATGAATATAATAGAATATTTTCACACTATAAATAATGATGAAAGGGATAGATTCAGAAAAATGGGAAAATCATAAATAGAATTATGTACAGTATACTGAGTAGAACCAGGAGAAAATTTATATAAAACTTAAGATCTATGATCAATGCAATGGCCAATTCAACTCCAGACAATTGATGATGAATCACACTTCTTGCCTCTTGGCAGAAAGATGACGAACTAGAGGTGAGTATCAGACTTACAATTTCAGATACAGGCAAAATGTGGATTTATTTTCTGTGATTATATTTTTATTTGCAGGAAATGGGAAGAGCTGATGGATGGAGTGAGGTGTTAGCAATACTGAAAAAAGGAAGAAAATAAAAGAGCTTCAATTAATCATTAAAAAACAAATATAAGAAGTAAGTTTAGAAGAAGTTATGGACAAGCAGGACAATGCTGGGACTAGCCACATTAACTTTTAATTATAAAAAAAGTTGTATGTATTGGGACAACCAAACTGCAGTAAGTTCACAGTTTCATATATAAGTCCCTTTGTTGTTTATATATTGAAGTGTTTATTGAGATTTAAGGTCCTAATGAAAAAGAATATTAAAGGAGATAAAAATATTTAAAGATATATCATATTGGTCCAGGCAAGGAGATAAGGACTTAGACAATGGCTGTCTTCCTGGAAAGAAGAGGATGTCTAGGAGGTAGCATTTCCAGAGCTGAGCATTAGACTGTGGATGGGGGTAGGGGGAGATGTGTCATAAGAGTGCAGAGAGAAGGTCAAGGATGACTAAGATAATAAAACTGATACTTCCAGACTGGCTCTTTTCCACAATCACTCAATAACCTCTTTTCCTTTGAGGGTTACTCATTCATATTTATGAGGCAGTATAACTCCTAGTTGCTCATTTATTAACTTTCAGGTCGTTCTCTCTCCTTTAACAGAAAATTCATTATCTGACTAAGTCTTTATTGACAAACTTACCCCTATCCTCACACCGGGAGCACCACTTATATATCAATGTCCCCAGAATACCCTGGCCTCTTAAATTTATCAACCTCCCAAACTCCCAATAGTCCATCTTTAGTCTACTTATTCTCATGGTCATAACACTGATCACCCAAAACTGTTCTATCTACATGATCCAGCACTCTGAAATTATTCTCTCAAATCACAACCCAATATCCTTCCATTTCTCATTCTGCTTTATCTGTCCTAAGCCAATTCTTTGTTTTCAATATATCTCTTTGTTATCACTACGAATGAATTTCTTTCTCTTCCTGTTCTCCTAGTTCATCACTTATGTTTTGGTGTTTCTTCTTTTCCTTCAAAGATCTCTACAATTCTTTTTTTTGGTGAGGCAATTGGGGTTAAGTGACTTGCCCAGGGTCACACAGTTAGTAAGTGTTAAGTGTCTGAGGCCAGATTTGAACTCAGGTGCTCCTGAATCCAGGGCCGGTGCTCTATCCATTGCACCACCTAGCTGCCCCTACAATTCTTTCGCTTGACAGACTCTATAATTATCTGGCTAACCATACATTGTCAGTTACCCTTATATTTTTTTGCTCCCTTGTTGGATCACATCTCACCTTACCAAGCTCCTGACCTTGGTTACTCCTTGTCCATTTTTCTCTATTTCTACTCAGAAGCTGCTGAACACTCATGGAGAAAGTAAGCCATAAACACTCATCAAGTGGGTTCATTACAAATTTATGTTATCTAATCTTAACTGGGCCCTCACTGCTACATAATTTTATTTTTTTTTCTCACTATCACTCCTCCACAACAGGTGTGCTAAACTTTTTCCTCCTTCCTCAACTCTCCTATACCACACACCACCTCCTCCTTGACTCCTCAGAAGGAATAGCAAACATCTGTAGAAAGATCCCTCTTTTTCCTCAACTACAAATCTCAAAACCTCACTTCATCATGCCCCAGTCTCTTCTCCTTTGTTTCAGTCTCTGAGCTGACTCCTCCACTTTCTCTCCTCTATATATAATTCAGTCACACTCTGTACTCTTCATCCCATTCCCTTGTTTCCTCCGAAAGCTGGCTTCCTCAATTATTCCCTTTCTCATCTTCAATTTTTCCTTATCCAATGGATCCTTCCATCCCCTGCCTATGAACATGCTCTGGTTTCCCCAATCCTTAGAAAACCTCCACTCAGCTCTATAAAATACCTCATCATTTGGTATCTCTTCTCCCTTTAAAAACCAAAATCCTAGAAAAAAGTGATCTATAATCATCATCTCTACTTCCCCTCCTATCAAAGTCTCATGCCCTGGAAATCCAGCTTCCAATCCCACCACTCCACTGAAACCTCTGTATATCTAAGGTTTCCAATAATCTCATAATAGAAAAGCCTGCTGGATCTAGCTAAGTCCTCATTCTTCCCAGAATCCCAGTACTATATTGCCAAATGCCTATTGGACATTGGCACTGTATGTATTGTGGGTATCTCAAATGCATCATGTTCAAAATGGAAATCTTTGTGTTCCCTTCAAAAAACATCCCTCCTATAAGCCTCCCTATTTCTATTAAAAGCACTACTCTTCTACTGTTGACTGTCGCCTCTCTCCAAACCCCCTTTTATCTACTCAATTACCAAGACTTGACATGAACTCCAAATCTCTTGTAGCTGTCTCTCATGCTCCTTTCACACAGCTTCTATACTCTCATTCAGGCCCTTATCACCTCTTGTCACTACAATTTCAAAAGCCTCTTAATTGGTCTCACTGCTTCTGGTTTCTTTCCTTTCCAATATATCCCTTCACATGCTACCAAATCCATGTTCCTAAACCACAGATCTAAGCATAGCACTCCCTACTCAAAAAATTTTCAGTGGCTCCCTAGTGCCTTTAGGATAAGCCTGTCTGTCCCTGGTCTAGCTCCTACCTTCCTATCTAGTCTTATTTCATATACTTCCGCTTATAAACTTGTTATTCCAGTCACACTTTCCTGCCAGGCGTTCTCTTTTCATTCTATGTCTTGAGAGCCCTCCCTCCTCACATCACAGAATCTCAAGCTTCCTTCCTTTAAAGTACACAGTGAGGGGCAGCTAGATGGTGCAGTAGATAGAGCACTGGCCCTGGAGTCAGGAGTACCTGAGTTCAAATCTGGCCTCAGACACTTAATACTACTAGCTGTGTGACCCTGAGCAAGTCACTTAACCCCAACTGCCTCACTAAAAAAAAAAAAAAGTACACAGTGAGTGCCACTTCCTACAAAAGGCCTTTACTGATTCCCCTAATTATCAGTATTATCTTCTTCTTGCAATTATGTTAAATATATTTCATATCTGTGAATCTGTATACATGTGAATGTCAAGCAGACTGTTAAGCTCCTCAAGGAAAAGAACTATTTTGTTTGAGTCTTGGTACCCAGTGTCTGACACAGAAAACACGAGTGATGTTTGTTAAGGGTTCTGTAGCCAAAGGGAAGACAGGTGTAGGACCATAATGTGAGAGAACATTAAGGGAAGGTTTTTTTGAAGATAGGGCTGGGCATAAGACATGAGTTTATAGGCAGACATCAGACAGGGAGATAATAAAAATGAGATAAAGGACTGATGGACTAGAACCTCCTGAAATAGACGGGAAGTAGGGCACAAGAAAAGGCTTAGCTTTGGCATGTAAAAGGGTCATCTCATCTTCTGAGACTGGAACAGAGGAGAGGCCCTATGGGTGAAGACATAAAAAGTAAATAAAGGAAAAGAAATAAGTTCCTAATAGAAGCTCTCAATTTCCTCAGTAAAGTCAAAATCATCAGTGGAAAAAGATGGAGTTGAAGGCTTTAAAAGAGAAGAGAAAGTCTGGGATGTCTACTGCAGGAAACAAGAGAGTCACACTGAGAAAAATAAAAGGATTGATATGTAAACATTACAGCTCATTTGACCTTAATTTGATGAATTTTTTAGTGGACCCATTAAGCACAATTGTAATGAGTTGCTTTAGAGGTATCTCGCTGTTCAGTAGTGAAATAGAAAAGACAGGGGCAGCTAGGTGGCTCAGTGGATAAAGCATGGGCCCTGGATTCAGGAGGACCTGAGTTCAAATGCGGCCTCAGACACTTGACACTTACTGGCTGTGTGACCCTGGGTAAGTCACTTAACCCTCATTGCCTTGAAAAAAAATGTCAAGAAATAGAAAAGACAGATAGTACGGATTACCCAGGGTTGAGGACTAGCCATATGTGAAAGGCAGAAGGACAAGGGGAGCAAGAGAGTCCAAGTGGAAATGGCAATGAGCAGTTGAACTGGTTACCCAAACAATAATGACGCTAAGGGAGGAAAGTGAAGCCAAAACAAGGTGCCGGACAAGAAAAAAGGGAAAGCTGAAAAGGCTAGAGGTTATTTAGTCTGGGGAAGAATGGAGATAGGAGATGGTAGGAAATGAGATAATGATTAAAGAGATGAATTTCAAAATCCATAACCATGGTGAATGAATAGTTTGGGTTAATTGTGAGATCTAAGTCATCCCTTGTGGAAGGCAGAGATCGTATGAAGTAAGCTTGGTGAACTAGGATGCCAGGATAATCTGAAGAGACAGTAAAGAGATCCTCAATCTCAAGGAGTAAGATTGTCAGTCAGTTACTGAAGTGCTTGATAAAAGAGGAAGAGATCTACCTGGAGAGTTAAGAGATGGCAACAACAATGACCCAGACAGAGTAAACTTCAAAGGATGGGAGGCAACTGAGTAATGACAGCAGAAGGGAGGGTCTGAAAATGTCGATGAGAAACAATGGTTACACCTGCTGCTCTTCCTGAACTGGTGGACAGGGTGATTTAAGAGTAGCAACGAGCAGTTTTGGAGAAGGTATTGGATGAGGTATTTCCTGAAAAGTTCAGATAACCACAAGAATATGGGGAAAATGTGAGAAGAGATATAGAATGAATGGTGCGAATGATAAGAAGGCACAGCAGCCCTTGTACCTCAAAGTTGCCTTGGAAAAAGAAAAGAGCTTCTAGAAGTCTCTCATAAGTACTTTAAATGTGTTAAAAACAGCCACCAAAGACAAGGTGTGAAGAATTTATGATTCTTTAAGTGAAAAGCCAACACTGGCTTCTTATGTATCTTTTTTTTTTTTTTAAAGATATAGTCAATTGGGGGGGGAGGGGGGCAATGAGGGTTAAGTGATTTGCCCAGGGTCACACAGCTAGTAAGTGTAAAGTGTCCAAGGCCGGATTTGAACTCAGGTCCTCCTGAATCCAGGGCCCACGCTTTATCCACTGCACCACCTAGCTGCCCGACAGTCAATTTTAATGGATTTCATCCCATCAGCATGGTTTCGTGACCTTTAATCACTGCATAAATCTCACTGATGTCCTAGTAAATGCGTAACAACTATCTTGCCCCAAAATATGCACACATGACACCCTTTTTAGTTTAATCTAGATCATTAATATTTTCTTTATTACTTTCTTAAATCTAGACAATCAACAAAAAATAAACCAACTTCTTATATTTAATAAAATTTCATATTCTTATACTTGTCATTTCCCATGGACTTCTGAAGTGTTTTCCTAAGTGAAATATTAGCAAGCTTTCTTTCTAAACTGGTTCTTTTTAGCTTTGAGGAGAAAGCATGTTAGTACGTACAATAGTGGATAGTCCACTTATTGGAATTCTTTAGAACTCATCTAGTACTTTGTACCTTTCCAAAACACTAATCACAATATATTTCATAAATGGGTTAACCAACCGTTAATCAGAATGGTCACCTAAGTTGACAAATGGATAAAGAAAGCTTTGCTATATTAAGTTTTTTTCTGTTTAAATGAATAAAAAAAGTTAATTTTTATTTTGGTGATAATTATCAAAAAGCTATTCCTTGTTCAAATTAAAAATAGAGGCACATTTTGAAAATCTTGACAATATATATTGACACTGTTCAAAAATAGTAGCTCAGAGGCCAGTCAATATCAAATAGTAAATTTAAATTTTATTTCACAAGTTTCTCATTTTGACTTGTTAAATTTTATTTTGCATATAAATAGATTTGTTAGAAAGCAATTCTCCTGTTCCTAAAGGCAGATGGATAAAAATTATACTTAGAATTTTTTTTCTTTTGTTTAAGTTTAAAAGTATAAAAAAAGTATACAGTACCATGGTAAATGTCTTGAAGTGATCCACCACCACAATATTCCATACAGATCCATAATTTTTCCCGACTATTATGAAAGAGAAAGAGGATTAGAAGTTAGATTATAATTCTCAACAATTAAAACATCCTTGAAAGGTACTTTAGCATTTGGAGATTCAGGAGTCAGAAAGACCAGAGTTCAAATTTTGTCTTCAGTCTTCTGCTGACAATATGACCCTAGACAAATCACTTAACCTCTCAAAGGCCTCAGGCAATCTTCTAGGATTCAAATGAAAGAACACTAGTGGGTTTGCATGGCAGAGAAAGTTCCCTCACCTAGAGTTCTCTAGACCAATTAAATCACAGGTCCAAAACAAAACAAACAAAAGATTGTCTAAAATTGGTTTTAAAAATTGCTTCTGAAAAAAAAAACTTGCTTCTGGGGAGCAGCTAGGTGGCGCAGTGGATACACTTGACACTTACTGGCTGTGTGACCCTGGACAAGTCACTTAACCCTCATTGCCCTGGAAAAAAAAAAAGAAAAAATGCTTCTTTCTCTTTCTTCATGAACTTAAGGCTAAGAGAGGTAGTATGCATCAGGGCATGGTATTAAACTTGGTTATTTACAAAGCTGTAATTTCTGTTTTGGGTTTTTTGTGGGGCAATGAGGGTTAAGAGATTTGCCCAGGGTCACACAGCTAGTAAGTGTCAAATGTCTGAGGCCAGATTTTAACTCAGGTCCTCCTGAATCCAGGGCTGGTGCTTTATCCACCTTACCACCTAGCTGCCCCCAAAGCTGTAATTTCTAACACGTATAATATTACTGACACTAGTCTTAAATGAAGTTGTAATCAAAACCACTAATACTTTTCCTGGCTTAGAACAAAATTATGTAAATGACATTTAATTCAATTTAACAAGACTACATTAAGGTCTTACAATATTCAAAGCATTGTGCAAGGTCCTATGATTATGGACATTACTGAAAAATTTTCTGCCCTCAAGGTGCTTACCTTGAAAGAGAAGGGAAGGCAATGTGTACACAGATAAATAAATACAAAATATATACAAAATAAATTCAAAATAATTTTTTGGGTGAAATCATTAAGGGGCAGGGGAAACCAGCAAAGATTTCTTGTTGGATGTAGTACTTGAGCTAAGCCTTGATGGGAGATAGTATATCAGGAGGCAGAAGTGAGGAGACAGACCATTCCAGGCACTGAGACAGCTTGTACAAAAGAACAAAGGTGGTAACACAAAGCAGTGTCATCTAAAGAAAGATAAAGTAGCCAGTTTGGCTTGAACATAAAGTATGTAAGGAGGAGCAATGTGAAATCAGTTTGGAAAGATAGGTCAAAGCTAGATTGTAAATGGCTTCAGGCTCTAGAGAGATCTATCTGTAATGTAGTTTTCCCTACAGCCATTGAGGCTTCTAGACCAGAGGAGTGAAATGAATTAGCAAAAATAAGAAGTCAATTAGTGGTAGTCTTGGTAATTTTATTTAAAAACAGAACCACAGCTCTGTAACAAAAAGAGGTAACTCCTTTCTGAAATAAGACTTTCTTTAGTTATTCACTTATATAATTTAAAAAACAATTTTGATTAAATTTTTGAAGGGAAAATGACTAATTATTTTAAAATATATAATAGTTTGGAAAATAATCAGCACCTCTTACATTTAAAAAACAGCTACTGTTGGGCAGCTAGATGGTGCAGTGGATAGAGCACTGGCCCTGGATTCGGGGAGTACCTGAGTTCAAATCCGGCCTCAGACATTTAACACTTACTGGCTGTATGAACCATGGCAAGTCACTTAACCCTAATTGCCTCACTAAAAAAACAAAAACAAAAAAACAAAAAACCAACTACTTCCTATCAACTAAGAAAAGAAAATATTTTTTTAAAACAGAAAGTCCTTAAAGTAGAAAAATAATTAAAATCACACAATAAATGTACCTTCAAAACATATTCTACTTCAATCAGAAGGTAGTACTCTACTCTCCATCATTTTCAGGAAATGGAAGTGTTCCACAGAAGCAACTTTTCTAGATTAATGTGTAAATACCAACACTTTAACTGTTTTAAATGAAAATCTTTCTAAAATACAGCATAATAACTTTTATTAAGCATAATACACAAAATATAATTTAACCTTGCATTAATAGTTCAGGGTCACCAAATCACAGAATTTGAGAGTTGGAAAGGACCACAGTGGCCACCCAGGTTAGCCAATACTGGAAAGGAATTCCCACTATAATATAATTGAAAAGTAGCTATCTTGCCTCTAACTGAAAACCACAAATGAGAGAAATCCCACCCTGTCCTGGGGCTTCTAAGGTACCTTAAATCTCTAAATCTAAGATTCTATGAGAAAGTCCATTCCATTTTGAGAAAATTCTAATTGCTGGAAGTTTTTCTTGAGCCAAGCCTAAATTTGCTGCTGTTTTTTTTTCTCTTGTATGGAACACAAAATTTTAATGAAATAGTATTTACTAATTACAATTAGAGTACATCATGTATTTTATGATTAAAACATTATATTTCTTTTACATAATAATGACAGATATAAAGCATGGGATTATCAAATTCCAATTGAAGAGAATAAATGAAGTTGAATTTGGTTATCAACCCATTAGGACATTAAAAAACCACAAATGTGTGTGATGTATGTTCCTGTTATAAACATTACCAAAGGAGTCATTTGTAAAGGATTGTAAAACACCAGGGGTATATGTAAAAGGAAGAGCAAGTTGTATATACTAGAATTGCAGTTTTGCGTGCAATCAACTTTTTTACTATATTGTTATGGAAATGTTTGTTTTTCCCCACAAATTAAAAATAAATTAAAAAACAAAAAACATCAGGGGAAAGCATAGTTACTGAGAGCCAAAAGACATCCATAGCTGGTTGCAACTAAGTTTGAGAACCGAGAGGGCATGCTGCATAAATGATTTTTCAAAAATGTTTATAAATCTGTCCCTCGAACTGCCCTCAACTGAGCAAATTTTTAAAAAATAAAAATAAAACTCATTTAATAGATGCATAGTGTAATAAAACAAATTTTCAGAATGCCCAAAACTGAAAATCTAAATTTGTTTCTTTGCAACTTTCATCCACTGATCCTCCTTCTGCATTCTAGGATCAAGTAGAACAAGTCTTATTAATCCTTTTTCTATGTGACTATTCTTTAAATATGTGAAGGGTATAAATTTGACCTAAGTCTTCTCTTTTCCAGACTAAACACCTCCAGTTCCTTCAACCTATCTTTACATGAAATGAACACAAGGCCCACTACGATTCTGGTTTCCCTACAGCTTATCAATGTCCTTCTTAAACTATGGTCTTCAGAACTGAACATAATACTCCATATGTGATCTGACTAAAATAAAAGGAAGGGATTCTTAAGACTTTCTTAATGCACACAAGACCACATTCAGGTTTTTTGCCTGCTGCATCACATCACTGTGCTTATGCATTCAGACTTTGCAGTCCAATAAAACCCTGAGGTCTTTTTCAGACAAACTGTTAACAATGGTTCTCCCATTTTATACCTTGTGAAACTGATTTCCTGAACCAAAGCATAAATTCTTGAACCATTATGTTTATCCCTATTGAATTTCATTTTATTAGACATAACTCAATGCCTGGCACCTGAACTAAGAATAGTTTTTAACATTTTAAATAAAGTTTTACTGTATATTAAAAAAATGTAAATTTAACTGGGCATAACAGGCAGCTACCCGATTTAGTTCTCAAGGCCACAGTACACTCACACTTTCTCCAGACAAAACTGTTTTGGTTTGTGACTGCCATTTGCTAGGATAGCTGGGAGCTATTCTGATAAGCACACAATCTATGCATGCTAACCACAGGGCCTGGCACATAAGTGGTACCTTTATCTCAGTCACTGAAAAAAATGTTTAACAATCATTCCCTAATGGGCATCTATTCTGTTTACAATTCCTTGCTACAAAGATGACTATCATTTGAGGAACGGCTGAACAATCACGAGACAAGAATGTAACTGAATAATACTACCCTATAAGAAATTATGAATACAAAGAAGCAGGTGATTGGGGGCAGCTAGGTGGCATGGTGGATAAAGTACCAGCCCTGGATTCAGGAGGACCTGAATTCAAATCCAGCCTCAGACACGTGATACTTACTAGCTATGTGACCCTGGGCAAATCACTTAACCCTCACTGCGCAGTCAAAAAAAAAAAAAAGCTACAGGTGATTTATGTGAACCAATGCAAAGTGAAGTGAGAAAACCCAGGTCTTTCCATAGCCAAGGATAAAGTTTACTTGTGTCAGGTGACATATTCATTAATAATTAGGTACTGTACTCTCTTATTATAAGCCTTATTTATCTTGGGTATCTCCATTAGTCATTTTCTTTCTGTGACTTTGAGTAAAAAAGTCATTGTCCTTAGTACAGAAAACAGAAGCAAAGTAAGAACGTGGCAGCTTTGTCTTCCCACTGTTGTCAATTGCTAACACACCTATTCCAGTCATATACCTCTCCTCTGATCCTTCTTTCTCTCCCAATCTAACTAAAAACAAACTACCAAAAAAACCCAACAACCTCCAAACCCCAAATCAAACCTAAGCAGCAGTGTAATATAGTGAATGGAGTACTAGGCCTAGAGTCAGGAAGATCTGGGTTCAAATCCTGCCTCAGATACTGATGCTGGGCGTTTGCCCACTTAGCCTCTCTGTTTCCAAGTCCTTCATCTGTAGAGTGAGGGGGTGGGACTGGGCAGCTGCTGAAGTCTCTCAGACACTTGACACTTACTAGCGGTGTGACGCTAGGCAAGTCGCTGAACCCTCACTGCCCTGCCCCCAAAACAAAAACAATACAAAACAAACAAAAAACAACCTGAGTCCTGCATCTATACTGTTCTCCTCAGAAGATTTTCATTTTTTCTTCTCACTGGAATTATTTCCTTTAGACTCATAAGATTTTCATAACTAAGCATCTTTCCATCCTTCTTGGACTAATAGAATTTTAGTCCACATGATACTACTTATGCTTCCTCTGAAACCAATGAAATATGCCTTTCCAAAATCTAGGGTGTATATCATATTATGCCTAGTTTTCCTTTCCTTCTCTATCATAAACTTTAGGGAATAGTCCCTTCTCCAAGGGTTTCCATCATTTCCACTTGAGTATCTAGTTCCTTCCTATTACTGAGAATCAGATCCAGAACAGAATTTCCCCTTGTTGGTTCTTTCACTTTTTGAAGGATGACATTAAAAGGAAATCAAAAAGCTGCTTGCTTTTCTGTCTTTGGCAGAGAGAGGAAAGGGCTCTAATAGATACCTAGATAACTGAAGTCCCCCATTACTACTACATTGTGCTTATGTGACAGACTTGTGATGTTACCTAATTCTTCATTTACTTCCTGTGTCTGGACAGGAAGACCAATAACAAAATCACTTCTGTTTGGCCTTTCACTGACCTATACCCAAACACTTCATGTTTTCTTCCTCTGGTCCCAGGATTTCCTTACATAATTATATACTTTCTTAAAACACAGTGCTACCCCACCACCCTTTCTTTTACCTATCTTGTTTCTTCTGAATAAGCTAAACCCATTCAAAGCCATATTCCAGTCACAGGTTTCATCCAAATCTTAATAATACATAAGAGGCTAAATTTGCCTCCTTTTATTTGAACCTTTAGTTCATTTTGCTTGTTGCCTAAACTGTGGGCATTGATGCTAGGCACCTGAGGCCAAGGTTTCTTTCTTAGATTTTGTTTCACATGAACTAGGTATCTCAATTGCTCTTCTTCCTTCATAAAAATTACTCTCTACAGTATTTGGCTTGGATATAAATAAGCAGCTGTTTCCTTCCCCATTCTTTTTAGCCTAAGCTTTTTTAAGATTAGATTTGCAAGATATCTGACGAATACTTTTTTTGGGGGGTGGGGTGGGGGGGGGGTGAGGCAATGAGGGTTAAGTGACTTGCCTAGAGTCACACAGCTAGTAAGTGTCAAGTGTCTGAGACCAGACTTGAATTCAGGTCCTCCTGAATCCAGGGCTGATGCTTTATCCACTGCACTACCTAGCTGCCTCTCAGCAAATACTTTCTTACCAATTTTTGTTAAATATATTTTCTTTCTGCCGCCTCTAATGTTTTGTTTTGTTTTTTTGCAGGGCAATGAGGGTTAAGTGATTTGCCCAGGGTCACACAGCTAGTTAAGTGTCTGAGCCTGCATTTGAACTCAGGTCCTCCTGAATCCAAGGCCAGTGCTTTATCCACTGCGCCACCTAGCTGCCCCACCTCTAATGTTTTAAACCACTTTAAGGAGGCCAAACCCCATGCTTAGACAACTTCCTTTTAGTCATTGTTTATTTCCCAAATCAAATTTTATTTCCTATTTATTTCTTATTTCCAGTGGGCAACAGTGAAGAAAAAAACCTATGTCTTTATGGACATAGCTTCTTGCCCCAAACTGTGTAACCTTTGACAGTACTGGTCAAGTACTTTCTGTCAGTATTATTTGGGCTCAAATCTCTTACCAGAAGGGAGCACTAGCTATGTCTCAATAAGGCTTCAGAGGTTCTCTGTTAGGTTTTAGGTACACATCTGTATTTTTGTTATCACCTTGGGTGGCTGTGAGCAGGGACCCACCTCAACTGCTCTGAATTTTAATAATTACCCTCAGGGTTCAGATGTCTTCTGCTTTTTAAGGTTTTTTTGTCTCTTCCTTTCTGTTAGGAATCATGTCTTGTCATTTTACTTGTCTTTTTAGCAGTCCTCATTTCTAATTTGGTACTTCTAATCTGATGTGTGCTAAGTCAGGTCATGGATGATGTGAAAGATATTGCTGTGATGGGAAGAACACTGAAGTCTCTTTCTAACTCAAAGATGTTGTTTTTTTGAAAATCAAACTTGTTATAAATGTGTTCAAAGTAAGAATAAATGGACTCTAAAGGTTCTCTGTGGGTAAGACTAAGGTAAAGTAAACCTTTACTTTGTTAACTGATTCTCAGTTGTGTCCTGGGCTTTTATAAGTTGCCAGATAAAATGATCTCTGAGCAAACAGGATGTTAACAATATATGGAAAGGGGGATCCTAGAAGACTTGTAGAAATTTAGGAATTCCTCAGAGAAACAGTAGGAAAATTAAATATGAACAATATTACATTCAAATGAAAAAGTAGTAACAAAAGGTGTTTAAAATACAGACGATGGATTTTTTTTACCTGAGATAGCTCCCAAAGTAAGCAACAATATTGCAGTGTTTACATTCTTTAACCATATATATTTCTTGCTGAATCAGCGAAAAATCATCTCCTGAAAAACAAAAAATCACATCATCATCAAGCTAGAACTCTGTATCCAAGACATTTAAAAAGCTATTTCATTTTTACAGGTTAAAAAATACTAAATGGCTATGTGGTTGGAAAACAACTCATTTACAAAGGTTAACCTCCCCCTCCCCAAGTTACTACTGATACATGGTATCATATTCAATTATAGCTTTACATGGAAACAGAATATTTATTTCAGAGAACAACCGAATACAGTATGTTGGAGACTGGAAGAGTCATCCTGGAGAATCAAAAGATCCTTACCCTTACCCTGCTAAAGATACCTATTTCAAACTACTCTGCAGAGACCCTTTGGTCATTTCAGAACTGCAATCACCAGCCTCCCAATGGACTTTGGCCATTATTCAAGGGATTAAACAGGGTCAAGGACTGAAAGTAACAGAAATTATATTTCCCTCCCCAACAAAATTTTTAAAACTTTCTTCTAAAAGCAAATAAAGAAATGGAATCATTTCCATCCTGGTACATTTTGAGTTCCAACTCTCTTTGCCATGCTATGAATATTTTTAAAGAAGCCCATTTTATTTTGAGATTTCTTTTTTGTTTTGGCGGGCAATGGGGGTTAAGTAGTCACAGGGTCACACAGCTAGTAAGTGTCGAGTGTCTGAAGCCAGATTTGAACTCAGGCACTCCTGAATCCAGGGCCAGTGCTTTATCCTGTGCCACTCAGCTGCCCTCTTAAAGTTCTAATTATTTTAATATAATACATACATATACATTATACACTTGTGAGTCAATTACAATTGTTCTGGTTTTTATGACACCATAATAATTCATTAAAATAATTTATTTAGCCATTCTCCAAACAGCGGGCTCATAGGATACTGGTTATTTCTATTTTGTTATTTTTCTATTACAAACTAAGTACATAAAAGTTCTTTTTTCTTTTTCATGAGGAGCAATATCTTCTCTATTACCTACACGTATTAGTATTTCTAAGAGTGAGGCCAAACAAAAAAGATGAGCAGCACCTCCCTCCAAAAAAAAGATCTGCAAGGAAATAATAGAAACTGTTAGATGAGGGAATTCAATATAGGTGCCTCATAAGTTTGAATTCCATAAGGAATGTGGAGAATTAAGTACTAAATAAGCACAAAGTCTATGACTCAAAGAACAAAAATCTAATAGACAAAAACTGTCAAATAATGAAAAGAACGAGTGAAAGAAAACCTTTTTTACACAAAGGCAAAGAGAATGACACCAATGAACAGAAAGCAAGTCGAAGGAGAAGAGATGAAGGAGGATTCAACTTGACTACTTAACCGAAAGGAAAAGAGGAGAAGAATTAGATAATTAGATAAAAGCAAGTAAGAAAAAGGAACTGATAAAACTTCAAAACTATGGCAAGGGGGGCAGCTAGATGGCGCAGTGGTTAAAGCACCGGCCCTGGATTCAGGAGTACCTGAGTTCAAATCCGGCCTCAGACACTTGGCACTTACTAGCTGTGTGACTCTGGGCAAGTCACTTAACCCCCATTGCCTGCAAAAAAAACCAAACAAAAACCAAACAAAAAAAAACTATGGCAAGTGTTAAAACTGGAAAGGGGCATTGCTTGGGGGTGATGGGAAGAGATTTTAGGAAAACAGTTGCTTTAAAATAGATTAGGCTAAAATAACTGAAGACACTTGGTACTATTTTTATAAAGGGGGGCCCCCCTAATTTGGGGAAGGAAAAAAACCCCTAAAAACATGAAAGCTAATTTATAATTTTAAGTGTAAATAGATTAAATAATCATATAAAATGAAAAAGTGATGGAATGGATAAGAAAGTCCCAGTCTGTTGTTTACAATAACCATATTTTAAAAACAAAGACACAGAATATAATAAAAAATGAGGAACTAGAAAAAATTTACTATGCATTGAGGGAATCCAAAAAAGATGATGTAAACATGCTATAATAAAAAGCAAAAAAACCCTACATAATGCTAAAGGAACCACTGACAACACACCAATTATCAATATAATAATAATAATATAATATTCTTCAAATGCTTTAACATCTAAACACATAAAGGGATTATTAACAAGAAGACATAGTAATACAAAAAGTAAAATATAGAACTGAAAAGATTGCTGGAGAAACTACAGCTTATAATATATGCTAAATGAGACTGATTTAAAGAATATACATATTTTTAGTGCCACATGAAATTTTTACAAAAACTAACTGGGTAGAGAGAATTGCAAATAAATACAAAAAGGCAGAACTGACCACTTAAATGCATCTTTTATGGACCATAATGAAATAAAAATAGTTATCCATTTGGGAAGCACAAAAGACAAAGACCCAAATGAAGACTTAATAAGATCCTAAATAATAAATAAGTGGGTCAAAGAACAAATCAAAGAAATAAATGATTACATAAAAGATGATAATACTGAAACAACATACCAAAATTTCTGGGATGGATCTAAAGCAGATCTTGGGGGGTGGGGAGAAAACACATCCCTACAAATATACTAACAAGACAAAAAGAGATTAAGAAACTGATTATGCATTTTTAAAAATTAGAAAGCCAACAAATAAACCAAAAATAGTACAAGACAGGAGATATTAAAAATTAAAGAAGAAATAAACTGAAAACCAAATAATAAAAATGATAAACAAAACTGAAAGCTATGAAGACTAATGAAACTGATAGACCTTTAGCCAATATGATTAAAGAAATGGCAGAAAAAAAATCAAATCAATAATAGCAAATGAGCAGGGGCGGCTAGGTGGCGCAGTGGATTAAGCACCGGCCCTGGATTCAGGAGTACCTGAGTTCAAATCTGGCCTCAGACACTTGACACTTAGTAGCTGTGTGACCCTGGGCAAGTCACTTAACCCCATTGCCCCGGAAAAAAAAAAAAAAAAAGCAAATGAGCAAGGTGAAAACACAACAAAAGCAGAAGAAATAAAAATCATTGGAACCCATGATACACTTATATGCTAACAAAAACTGAGAACATAAATAAAGGAATATCTTCAAAAATGTAAAATACCCAAATTAAGAGATTAAAATGAATTGTTTCAGTAGTGGCCAACTCTCTGTGACTGCATTTCAGATTTTCTTGGCAAAGATATTTGAGTGATTTGCCATTTCCTTCTCTAGCTCCTTTTATACGGATAAGGAACTGATACAAACTGGGTTAAGTGACTTGCATGGGGTGATGCAGCTAGTAAGTGTCTGAGGTTGAATTTGAACTCAGGTCTGCCTTAGTCCAGGACTAGCCCTCTATCCAATGGGCCACCTTGATGCTCAAATGGAGAACTTAACAATCAGAAAAGGAAACAGAACTAACTGTAAATGAACTGCCACCACTGGCCGGGGGTGGGTGGGGTGGGTGGAGGGGGGGTTGTAGGGAACTCTTAGTTCTGATAGATTACCGGGAGAATTCTATTAAAATGTTTTTGTTTTTGTTTTTGTTTTTGGTGAGGCAATTGGGGTTAAGTGATTTGCCCAGGGTCACCAGCTAGTGTCAAGTGTCTGAGGTCAAATTTGAACTCAGGTCCTCCTGACTCCAGGGCTGGTGTTCTATCCACTGCTCCACCTAGCTGCCTCAAATTCTATTAAAATTTTAAAGAACAAGTAATATCCATGCTATACAAAGTATTCCCAAAATGAAGAAAGGAAAGACCCCCACGACAATCCTTTTATGAGACAAGTATAATCCTAACACCTAAATCAAGAGGGATGAAACACAGACTAGAACTATAGACAAATATAATTAAGGAAAACTTATTCAAAAAAATTAAATAAAACCCTATCAAACAAAGTGCATTTGTCCAAGGAAATAATTCATTATGACCAAATTGGATTTGTACCAGGGATTCAAGGTGCGAGTTCAACCTTAAGAAAGCAATCAAGATGAATTAATTGTATTAAAATCTGCAGAAAAAAACATCTGACAAAACACAACACTCATTTATGCTAAGAACTTTACAAAGTGTAGCCCTAGGGAAGTCTTTTTTAATATCATAAAAAGTATCTATCTAAAGCTAAAATCAAGCATTATATGCAATGGAGATACACTAGAATATACTTTCCAATAAATGTAGCAATAAACTAAGAAAGCCCACTCTCACCACTGTTACTTAGTATCATTTGGGCAACGCTAAGCAATAATAATAAGGGAAGGAGAAAAAAATAAAGGCATAAAGATAGCTGAAGTAGAGATAAAACAGTCCCCAAGAGTGATGATATGATGACTTGCTTTAAAAATCTTAGGGAATCTGCAAAGATCATAAATAAGCCAACTGACAGCTTCAGCAAAGTTGCAGGCTACAAAAATAATCAACTGCATTTCCATATAACAATAACAAAATCCAAGAGACAATAACAGAAAGGAAAATCCCATTCCAAATAACTACAAAGTGCACAAAGTATCTGGGCATTGATGTACCAAAGCTCAAGAAAGGCTTTTTTAGATTTAATTACAAAGTACTTCAAAAAGAACAACTAATTAGCTAGAGCACTATTCAGTACTCATGACTGGGCAGTGCCAATATAAAATAAAAATATATAAAATATATAAAAATTTGTCAATAAAAATGACAAAACTATCAAAGTTAATTTAAGCTTTTAAAGCGATGCCAATCATTATCAAAGGAATACTTTATTAACCTTGATAAAATAATAAAATACATTTGGAAAAACATAAGCTCTAAGATGCCAAGGAAAATTATGAAAAGAAGTAAGGATAAATGGAGAATAGCATTTCCAGACCTCAAACTACATCATAAAGTAGCAGACATCAAAACCATGTGGTACTGTTTAAAAAATTAGGTAGAGGGGCAGCTAGGTGGCACAGTGGATGGAGCGCCGGCCCTGGAATCGGGAGTGCCTGAGTTCAGGTCCGGCCTCAGACACTTACTGGCTGTGTGACCCTGGGCAAGTCACTTGACCCCAGTTGCCTCATTAAAAAAAAAATTAGGTAGAAATGGAAAAGATGAGACAAGGGAGAATTAGAAACAATGGACCTTAATGTTCCAACATTCAATAAATCAGGAAACTCAGGAAAGAACTGTTTTGAAAACTGGAAAGCAGTCTAGAAGAAACTTAGACTAACGCCTTCCATCATATTCTACAACGCAATACAAGAGATTCATGACCTTAATATTAAAGCTCACATGATTAAAAAAAAAAATTAGAAAAGATGCAAATTATATACTCAGCTATGGGAAGGAGATATATTCTTTTTTTTTTTTTTGCATTGCAATTAGGGTTAAGTGACTTGCCCAGGGTCACACAGCTATTATCAAGTGTCTGAGGCCAGATTTAAACTCAGGTCCTCCTGAATCCAGGGCTGGTGCTATGTCCACTGCACCACCTAGTTGCCCCAGGATATATATATATATATAGGGGGGGTTAGAAAATTGGGGTTAAGTGACTTGCCCTGGGTCACACAGCTAGTACGTTGTCAAGTGTCTGAGGCCGTATTTGAAATCAGGTCCTCCTGACTCCATGGCTGGTGCTCTATCCACTGCTCCAGCTAGCTGCCCCCCAGAAGATATATTCTTAACAAAAACAAGGGATAGTGGCAATTAAAAAGATAAAATAGACAACTATGATTATGTGACACTGAAAAGCTTCTGCAATTGAGTTCTGGCAGCTGAGCTGACTGTATTTCTCAAGGCAACAAGAAACTTAATTTCATGGAGCACTTAGTCATTATATCTTACAGTTTCCCCAAGTATTTTTTAAAGACCACCATGAAGATAAATACAATTTATGTGTCAACATTCATTGCAGAGGATGAGGGAGTGAAATTCTGTCAAGTATGACAAGATTCTCCAAATTAAATTTTAAAATATATGCTTTAGGGGCGGCTAGGTGGCGCAGTAGATAAAGCACCGGCCCTGGATTCAGGAGTTCCTGAGTTCAAATCCGGCCTCAGACACTTGACACTGGCTGTGTGACCCTGGGCAAGTCACTTAACCCCCATTGCCCCACAGGAAAAAAATATTTAAAATATATGCTTTAGTATTTTGTGAATTCAATGTAATTATAATTTCTGAATACATGCACAGTCAGACCTTTGGCTAACTTTAACAAAGATCAAAGCCAACACAAAATCAGAAGGAAAAAAGATGGGAACATATTAACAATACCAACCTGACCTAGTTAAATAAAGGTCTGAGTTGAAAAAACTGGGAAAAACAACATGGACTATCACCATCACTTATGAAAGTTTAGCTAAGGAAAGGGAATTACCACAAAGAGGAGGCCCAAAAGAACCTAGAAACAACCTCCAACACTTGATCTTCTTCCAAGTACAAATAAATATATACTGGTCAAGGAAAACAATAGTTTATCATTTTTAAACTCTTATGGAGAAAGGTGGTTTTAAGACCATGAATCCTATCACCTCATAAAAAAGCAAGAAGCTGTGGAGGGGAAAAAAAGAAAGGTGTAGAAAGTCAGAAAGACAAAAACTCGAGGGGGGGGCTGCCCCCCCAAAAGTAAAACAATGTTAACAATTGAATAACAACAATTTTCTCCATCAATAATAGAGGACCCACCATTTGGGCCCCAAAATCAGTGTCTGATGTGATACACAAAAAAATGGAAATAGCACCAGCCCAAATATGCAAAAATAAGTTTCAGGTAGAAAGTGAAACAACTTTAAGGGTATTAAAGGATTCTCAAAATATTGGAAACAGAAAAAGTTACTGAATTAGATTAGAAAAAAAATCAGACCTAAAAGAGGCAATTAGTAAGCACAGATTCACATGCCTATTTGCTCATGTCTACTAACTTCTTGAAATACAAAATGGAAAAAAGAGGACTTTCACAAATAGTATTTTATAGCAGACCACCTTTTTACTATGACACAAGAGACTAAAAAGTAGAGTATTAAAATGCCATTTGCTAGTCAGATCTAAATAACTGGAAAAATATTAATTGCTCGTGGGTAGGCAGGGCCAATATAATAAAAATGACAGTCTTACCTAAGTTAATTTATTTATTTATTGCTGAACCAATCAGACTATCAAAAATATTTTACAGAACTAGAAAAAATAATAACAAAATTTATCTGGAAAAACAAAAGTTCAAGGATATCATAGGAATCAATGAAAAAATACAAAAGAAGGTAGTCTAGCAGTACCAGATCTCAAACTGTATTATATAAAGCAGTAATTATCAAAACAATCTGGTACTGGCTAAGAAATAGAGAGGTGGATCTGTGGAATAGATTAAGTACAAATTAGTAGTAGTAGTAGTAGTAGGCCTCCATCAGTCTCGGACAACCATGGATCAGTGCCTTGAAGAGCCACAGGCCACAGTGTGGCTGTGCAGTCTGATATGGGAGCTGCAGCTCCTGAGTGACTTATAACTGGTAACTGCTGCATCCCGTGTTGTATCTACCCCATGAGGAGTAGCTGGAGTGTCCTCTCCAGGGCACTGGCCTGGGCAGATCAATATGGAAAACAAGCTGTTGCCCATGCAGCAGGTTTTCCCTCTCCATGACACTGGTGGATCCAAAGGAGAGGCAGAGCCAATACAGTTCGGCACCAGTGCCGCCACAGGAGTTGCCAGAGGGATGTGATGTCCAACATCCAACTGCCTAAGGGACTCCAACTCCTGATTTTTCTTTGGGGTTAACTCCTGAAGCCTTTCCCATATATGGGTATAGCCACAAGGCAATAAAAATTATACTATACTAAATGACTATAGTAATCTAGTATATGATAAACCCCCAAAGCCAAGATTTTGGAACAAAAACTCATTATATGACAAAAACTGCTGGGAAAACTAGAAAACTATATGGCAGAAAGAAGGTATAGACCAACATCTTACACCATATACTAAAATAAGGTCAAAATGGGTATATGACACAAAATGGGCCCTCCCCTTGTTCATCACAGGCTGATTAAGCACGAAAGCTAGCTAACCAGAACATAGTATTCTTAACCCTAATTTCCATAATTATTCTTTGAGTTCTCAGCTAATGGGGGAGGTGACACAGGGACGTTGCTTCAATCTTCCGGGGAGAAGACCTTGTTGAGAGGAGCTCAGGGCTACTTGAACCACATGATCTGTCTGCCAGGGGGAAGCAGAATTGAGACTTGAAACCTCAAAACAAGTCCAGAGGAGTGTAATTTGAACGGTGCTCGCTATGTCCTAGTGAGAGGAGACCACTGCTCCTTTCCTCACATTAAGATGACAGAAGTCTACTATTGGTTTCACACTGGCTTTTTTTCTCCAAGGATATATGCTTGAGTCCTGAGCCTCTGACTAAATCATTTTCTGTCCTTGTCTCCCCACCACTGTGCTGCCTACTACTGAAATGAAGGTCACACACAGACTGTCTCTGATATCTGATATTCTCTTTTCCTTGTAAGTAACAATAAAGTTTATTAAAACTCTCTTGAGCAAATTGATTTCATCTGAATTCCCAGGCACTACACTATTAAAAGTTACTTGTAAAATGCAACCTAAGAGGCTCTTCTCCAAGTCTTTCTCATGCATATTTTAAAACCTTACAAGATTATTCCCTGAAAGATGTGATAGAGATAATTTTGTTCTGTAAGTATACCAACACAGGGTATCCCAAAATTCTTAGTGCAATATTAATAGTTTTAAATTGTACCATAGCCTTTTTGAACACTGTAATGAGCAAAGCATAAAACAAAAGAGATATGTTAGCCAAAGGTATTTGACACCATCATGGAGTATGTCCTGCACAGAATCATACAGAATCCTGCACAGGAGGAGGATGTTCAAGTGCTCCAGGTGCTTGTTTGGGGCCTTCTTGCTGTTTTTCACATACACCCTATCCTTTGTCTTCCATTTCTACTAATTTGCAAGTTTCCATGCCTGGACTGTACCTCACTTCAGAATTACTTAAAATTCATTGCTTCTTTCAAAATTCTGCTCAGGAGACATCTTTTACATGAACCTTTCTTGTTTACACATCCTCCCCTAATGCTAGTAGTACTCCTGCTAAAAAACAAAACAAAACAATCTTTTATTTATTTTGTATATATTTATTTATGAACATGTTCTCTTCTTCACAGAATAAAAATCATTCTGGAGCATTTTTTTGTATTCTCAAGTACTTAGCACAGATCATGGCACACAGAACCCACTTAAATGCTTGCTGGTTGTTTGAAGAGCATGGTGCAAATTGTATGAAGCCTTGGAAAACTGCAATCACCTAAATATGATTTTCATCCCCTTAGAGTTTGACATAAGAACTCATTACAGGAAAAAACAAGTTAATATATTTCACAGATTATCATATTCAATAGGAATGACAGCCCATGGAACTGGTCCATAATCACATATGTCTTGCGCAGATGCTGCAGATAGATAGACAATGGTCTGGAACCAAAACTGACTAGGAGGAAGAAAACAATCTGGATGGCCTTTTGGAAATTGAACAATGCTTTTAAGAACCAAACTGTCTCTGAAAAAAGTTTTATCCTTTTAACATCACATAGCCATAAATCATGAAATACCACACCCTTCTCAGAATAAAAAATTTGAGAGTATATATGGCAAAGCATTTTTTTTACACTTGTATATACTACACTTGTATAGAAAGGGGGTAGAACTTTTTATTTCTCATAATTAAGGGTACATGAGGACAGACAAACAATAGAAAAAGGAATAGAGAGCAGGTATCATATGAACCTCACTCTGACCTGAAAAAGACAAAAGAGGAGTATTTTACACACAGAGACAGTTGTAGTAGAAATGCATTAGACTCAACAAAGAAATGACTGGAATTAGAGGATGGGGCAGTATGTCAACAGAGAGGACAGTACCAGGGAGGGAATGACCTCTCCCCAAGCAAAAAACCAAAAACCTTCCTAATTCTGAAAGGGACTTAAAGGGAGAAAGGGGTGGAGTAAGGAGGGAGAGAATGCTGAAGGAGATTTGAGGGAGAGGGGAGCAAAGATCTAGACTCTAAGAGGGTGACCATACACTGGAGAATGGCTGAATAAACTACCATTTATGCTAAGTGTCATGGAATGTCACTGTGCCGTGAGAAATGAAAATATGATTTCAGAGAATGCTGGGTAGTATGTACTAATTCAGAGTGAGGAATAGGGTGGACAATTTATATACAAAGATGAAAACAATATAAAGAAAAACAACTATAAAACACAATAACCAGCCATGTCTCTATAGGACATATAATGAAGGTTATCTAGCTCCTGATAATTTAATAAACATTTAGTCTTCTACGTCCTAGGCACAGTGCTAAGCATTGGGAATATAATTATAACAATAATAATAATAATAAAAACAGTTCCTGCCCTCAAGGAGTTTACAATGTAATAGGAGAAGACAACACACAAAAGGAAGCAAGAAAAGCCCTCATACAGGGGCACTTAATTCAGTGGAATTGAAAAAAAGAGATAGGGCAGCATAGGCAATGTGAAGTGAATTCAAAAGTCTAGAAGACTCTGGTCTGCCCTCCAGCACAGGGAAGAGAAGGCAGAAGAATGTGGTATCAGTCAAGGCTAGAGTTAACAGTATGGTAGTGAGATTCCATTCCGCCGCAACCCGCCCCCCCCCCCCCATACCTTTTAAAAATAATTTAATTTGGGGCAGCTAGATGGTGCAGTGGATAAAGCACCGGCCCTGGATTCAGGAGTACCCGAGTTCAAATCCGGCCTCAGACACAACACTTACTAGCTGTGTGACTCTGGGCAAGTCACTTAACTCCAATTGCCTCACACCCCCCCCCAAATTAAATTTTTTTTTGGGGGGGGGGCAGGGAGAATTACATTTTAAGTTCCAAACTGTCTCCCTTCCTTCTTCCCTACTCCCACAAAAGAAAGTTTTTCCACACAGATTCATAAATATATATAAAACATACTTCTACTTATCAGTTTTTGCTCTGGAGGTGGTATAGCGTCTTCCTTCATAGATCCTCTCTACTTGATCTGGGTATTTAACTTGGTCGCTTAAAATTACTCTGTGAACCATTTTGTTGTTACTGTATAAAACATTCTTAGTTCTGTTCACTTCACTTATTATTATTTCATGCAAGTCTTTCCATGTTTTTCTAAAATTAACCAGCTCATTTTTTCTTACAACACTGTAGTCCATCACAATCAAACTTTTTTTTTAGCCATTTTAGCCTATCAATTGATAGGCATCCCTTCAATTTCCAGTTCTTCACCACCACAAAGAGAGCTGCTATAAATGTTTCAAAACATACAGATTTTTTTCTTTTTTTCCCCTGACCATCTTGGGAAGCAGACCTAATAGTAGTATTGCAGGGTCAAAGGGTATACACAGCATTATAATTATTTGGGCATAATTCTAGATTGCTCACCAAAATGGTTGGATCAGTTCACAATTCCACCAATAGTGTATTAATGTCCCAATTTTTCCATAGCTTCTCCAACATGTTATTTTCCCAATCTGATAGTTGTGAGATCTCAGTTGTTTTTTAATCTGCATTTAAATCAATAATGATTTAGAGCTTTTTTCATATGATTATATATAGCTTTAATTTTTTCATAGAAAAAAACCACCAAACTACCTGTTCATATCCTTTGACCATTTATCAACTGGGGAATTACTCATTCTTATAAATTTTACAAAGTTATCTATGTATTTGAGATGAGACCTTTATCTTAGATAACTCTCTTATAAAATCCTCCGCCTCCAATTTTCTTTCTAATCTTGGCTACATTGGTTTTATTCGTACAAAACCCTTTTAATTTAATCAAATTTATCCACTTCATCTCTCACAATGCTCTCTCTCTTGTTTATTCATAAATTCTTCTCCTATCCACAAGTTTCATAGAAAATGTGTTCCATGGTCTTCTAGTTTTCTTGTGATAGTTCCCTTTATATCTAGATCTCTATGCATTTTTATCTTATCTTGATAAGTGGTGTAAAATATTGATCTATACCCAATTTCTGCCATACTGCTTTCCAGTTTTCCCAATTTTCACAAAAGTATATTCTTATCCCCAAAGCTTAAATCTTTACATTTGTCAAACACAAAGTCACTATAATTATTTATTATTGTGTATAATATATCTATTTGGTTCCACTGATCCACCTTCCCATTTCTTAGCCAATACCAGATAGTTTTGATAACTGCTGCCTTATAGTATAGTTTAAGATCTGGTACTGCTAAACCTACCTTCCCTTACATTTTTTTTTCATTAATTCTTTAATATGCTTGACCTTTTTTTCTTCCAAAAGAATTTTATCGTTATTTTTTCTAACATAATAAAATGCTTTTTGATAGTTTAATTGGGATGGCATTGAATAAGTAGATTAGTTTAGGTACAATTGACATTTTTATTATATTGGCTTTGCCCATAATATTTCTCTAATTATTTAAATCTGACTTTACTTTACAAACCCAGGAATTATATGAACATAATTTTAAAACATTTTATACAATTCCTGGGTTTGTCTTGGCAAGTATAGTACTGGTATTTTACAGTCTACAGCTGTTTTAAATGGAGGATTTCTTCTTGTATGGTTTTGTTGGTAATATATAGAAATGCTGATGATTTATGTGGGCTTATTTTATATCCTGCTATTTTGTTCAAATTACTGTTTCAACCACCTTTTTATTTGAATCTCTAGGATTTTCCAAGTATATCATCATATAGTCCTGTTTACCTTTTTATGCTTCTGTAGGGTCTTCTATTTGAAAGTCAAATTTTCTATTCTGTTCAGGTCTTTTCATCACAAATGCCTGAAAGTCCTCTTTTTCACTGAAGTTCCATTTTTCCCCCTGAAAGTTTATACTCAGTGTTGCTGGATAGGTGATTTTTGGCTGTAGTCCCAGTTCCTTTGCCCTCCAGAATATCATACTGCATGTCCTCTGATCCTTTAATGTAGAAGCTGCTAGATCTTGTGTTATCCTTACTGTAGCTCCACAGTATCTGAATCCTTTTTTTCTAGCTGCTTGCAATATTTTCTCCTTGACCTGGGAGCTCTGGAATTTGGCTATAATATTCCTAGAAGTTTTCCTTTTGGGATCTCTTTCTGAAGGTGATTGGTGAATTTTTTCAATTTCTATTTTACTTTCTGCTTCTAGAATACCAGGGAAATTTTCCCTGACAGTTTCTTGGAAGATGATGTCTAAATCCTTATTTTGATCATGGTTTTCAGGTAGTCCAATGATTTTCAAATTCTCTCTCCTGGATCTATTTTCCAGGTTAGCTGTTTTTCCAAGGAGATATTTCATATTGCCCTCTTTCTTTTTATTCATTTGGATTTGCTTTACTGTGTCTTGGTTTCTCATAAAGTCACTAGCTTCCATTTGTTCAATTCTAATTCTTGGGCAATTATTTTCTTCAGAGAGCTTTTTTGTCTCCTTTTCCATTTTGCTTTTCAAGCTGTTGAGACTTTTTTCTCATGACTCCTGCATTACTCTCATTTCTCTTTCCATTTTTTCCTCCATCTCTCTAAATCTCCTCTCTACTTCTCTTACATTCTCTTCAAAGTCCTTTTTGAGTGTTTCCATGTCCTGGGACCAATTCATATTTTTCTTGGAAGCTCTGGATGCAGGAGCTTTAACTTTGTTATTATCTTCTTCTGAGGGTGTATTCTGGTCTACTTTTTCCCCTAAGAAGCTTTGTATGGTCCGCTGTTTTCTCTGCCTACTCATATTAACAGCCTATTTCTTGGCTTTTAACTCCTTCTTAACATGTAGTGCTGCTTCCAGGACACATTGTCTTGAGGTACAATGTGACCCAGGGGGTGATTGGGCTTGTTCTCAGCCTGCCTGGCCTGTAAGTAATCATGACCTGCTTTCTCTTTGAACTGGAAACAGATGTATGATTGAAATCTGATTCTCTATGGTCAGAAGCTTGGTGTGCCTGTGCCCCTCCCCCACTGGGTGGCTGCCGCTCAAGTTTGCTTGCTGGTTTAGAACATGGGTGTCCTGCCCCAGTTCCAGAAGAGACTAAAGCTAATCCTCCCAACCACTGGACCCCCCTCACCAGTCTGCAAGCTGAGCTTCCAAAGAAGCATTGAAGATTCCAAGGCTCTGGAGATGCAGCCTGCCTGGAGCTGGTTCTGCGCCATGTGCCATGTTCCTTTCTCAGACTTAATTAGGTGATCCCAGTCACCTAATTAAGCCATATTTGGCTGGAAAATGGTCTCGCTCTGTTCTTTTGTGGGTTATGCTGCTCTAGGAGTTGTCTTATGGCACTAATTTTTCTGGAGTGTGTGGATGGGTTTGTTAGGAGCAGGGAGAGTCACAGCCTTTCTTCTGCCATCTTGGCTCCGCCCCCCCATCTAATTGATATCTAACCCCTACCTCCCTAGTAAACACATTTTCTAAGAATCTCTCCCTTATCCTCTATCCTTACCCTCTGATTACTGACCCTTCTAAAAGTCTTCCTCGCTTACCCCACCTTCTCCTCACTCTCCTATTTCTAAGTTAAAAAGACTTTTATACCCTTGTGTATATGTTATTCCCTCTTTAACCCAGTTCTGATGAGAATAAAGTTCTAGTACCATCAACTCTCAACCCCTCTCTTGCCTCCATAATGGTTCTTCCACTCCCACCTCATTTGTATGAGAGAATTGATTCATTTTACCTCTCTCTACCCAATTTTATTTTTTAGGATCATCCCATCATTTGCAATTCAACTCCGAGCCTTCTATGTATGTTTGCTCTTTCAAATAAAAATAAAATTCTTACAAGTTGCAGATAATAAGATCAAAATCTTTACTTTTATGGGAAAAGATTAAGTCCTTTATAATTGGTCTTTAATGTTTACCTTCTTATGTTTCTCCTGAGTATACTAGGTCAAATTTTCCACTTAATTCTGGTCTTTTCTTCACAAATACCCAAAAGTTCCTTAGTTCATTAAATATCCAATTTTTTTTCCATTCAGGATAACATACAACTTGGCTGGGTAAGTTATTTTTTGTTGCAAACCCAGCTCCTTTACTCATCAGAATACATTGTTCCATGCCCTTCAGTCTTTTAATGCAGAAGCTGCTAAACCGTGTGTTATACTGACTGTAGCTCCACAGTATTTAAATTGTTTTTTCTAGTTACTTGTAGTATTTTCTCCTTGACCTGGGAGCTTCAAAACTTAGCGATAATGTTCCTCTAAATTTTCATTTTGGGATCTCTTTCAGGTTGTGATGAGTAGTGGGTTTTTTTCTATTTTTATTTTACTTCCCCATTCTAAAACTTTAGGACAATTTTCGTTAATAATTTCATGAAATATAGTACTATGTAGACTCTATTTTTGATCATAACTTTCAGGTAATCCAACAATTCTTAGAATGTCTCCCCTTGATCTGTTCTCCAGGTCAGTTTTTCTAATGAGATTTTTCATATTTGCTTCTATGTTTTCATTTTAAAAATTTTCTTTTATCATTTCTTGGTGTCTTATGAAGTCATTAGCTTCCCCTTGCCCAATTCCAATTTTTAAGGAGTTATTTTCTTCAGTGAGATATCATATCTCCTTTTCCATTTGGCCAATTCTTCTTTTTAAGGAGTTCTTCTCTGAAGATCTACTTTGAAAGAAATGTGTAGAATGTATTATATGCTCTTTATAGAAAAGCAACTGACCTGAAATGGAGAATCATAGTTTCATAACCTGAGGTCCTCAGCAGAGATTTTAGAGGTATGCAAATTTGGAAGGGGAAAAAGTATATTTTCATTTCAATATCATTCATTTCTTTTGTCATCCATTTAAAAACATTATTGCAAGAAAGGGTACAGAGGCTTCAACAGACTATTAATATCCATGACACAAAAAAATGGTTAAGAACTCCTGTTATAGGGGGCAGCTAGGTGGCACAGCAGATAAAGCGCTGACCCTGGATTCAGGAGGACCTGAGTTCAAATCTGACCTCAGACACTTGACAATTACTAGCTGTGTAACTTTTGGGCAAGTCACTTAACCCTCATTGCCCCGCACCAAAAAAAAAAAAAAAAAAACAACTCCTGTTATAGACAGATAATATTGAAGAGCTGAATGTACACAAGTTATATTATGAATTTATAAAGAAACACAGTGATAAAGACAACAACATACATTAATAGAAAACAACATTAAATTAATACAACACTAAATTAAATATATAGACATCAAGGGCAAATGCACTTTAAGAAGAGATTTAGAACTGGTTCAAAACTGAGAAGTCTAAAGTCATAATGGATAGTTTTCACCTTTTAAAAAATAAATCTGTAAAGGTATTTAAGTAAAACTATAATTAATCACTATAGAACAATTAAATTATAGAGACCTAGCAAAAAACAAAAAGAGTGAGAGAGAGACCTAAACTCTAATCCATACTCTACTATCAACTAATTGTGTGAACTTCTGAAAATCATTTAACTCTTTGGATCCTGGATTTCTTTATCTGAAAAATGAAAATGTTACACTGAATGATCTCTTAAAATTCTCTAAATGAGAAATTGCTTACTGGGCTTCGCTTGGAGCAAAGATAATCAGGAACATGACAAGTTCAAGACCTTATTTTTGAAAAAGTTTAGGATAAGAAATGGTTAATTTTGAAAACTTCTTAGATGTGTAAATGGTAGTTTTAAGTAAATATATAAATAATACTTCCAAAACCTCATATATTATGAACTGAATCTTTAAAATAGATTTGATACCTATTATTTCGATAGGAAATGTTATTATTAAATAGTTTCCATCTTTGTGACTTTGTGACTAATAATTAAGTTATTAATTTTGATGCTGAAACATTTCCTACCAAAATCACATGGTCAGTGACACATATGTGACTCAGATGAGTTAACTTTTAGTCAATACAGGAAATGTCTAATTAAGCTTTTTCTAAGATCAGAAAAATAAGCTGCACGGAATATATGTATTTACTATGAAGGATGGTACTAGGCTAACTCACATAAACTAGAGCAGAAAAGTAGCTCATATTAGGGAATTCAATTTAGTTCCAGGGCAGATTTTCAAGGTAATAAATAGCATATAATTTGCCATATGAGGGTTCCCCTTGGAGTACAGACCTTGTCAGGAGCACTTAGGCTTTTATTCCTAGCTAAATGTGGCAAAGGGTTTGCAATAACTAGGAATTCCTGCCATTACTAAGAGAGTCACCAGAGTTCTAACATAGTATCTTATAAATAGTAGCTCAATAAACATTTGCAGATTAATTCTATATTAGCAAGGATAATGGATGTCAAACAGTACATTAAATGTGTATTAAAGCAATTCTTCTCCCAAAGAAACTTTATATTTATATTCATAAATGTAATAATCATGAGGATTCCTAACAAACCTGAAAATGGGGAGGTATGAATTTTAACATTAATTAATTTTTCTGTTTCATTTGTAGTTTATAATCTAAGAGGCAGGACGACACTAAGTTGGCTAAAGGTCTAGGGTTGACTGATAGTAGAAAAGTAAGAGTTGAAAAGACTAAGTTGGGGGGCAGCTAGATGGCACAGTGAATAGAGTACTGGCCCTGGAGTCAGGAGTACCTGAGTTCAAATGCGACCTCAGACACTTAACACTTACTAGCTGTGTGACCCTGGGCAAGTCACTTAACCCCAATTGCCTCACTAAAAAAAAAAAAAAAGGAAAAGAAAAGACTAAGTTGGAGAGAGAAAAAGACAAGAGATATGGGAATTAACCGGTAGGAGTTGAGAAAGTAGGACAAGGAATTATGATTTTTTTGAAAAGAGTCAAAATAAGTAGTGTTAAAGGAGTCTTGCCCTTATGCTTATAAAAATCCTAACCATGTAGCCTTCTGAGTTCTTTCTACAAAAGATCAAGAGCAGTAAATATGAGTGATCTAAGATAAGCAGAAAATCAAAGAAGGGGTTAGGATAAAAGTAAGCTTCCATTTCAAACATGTTCAGTACCATCTAGCAATTTAATTTGCAATTAATCCAAAATATTGCAAACTTTTCAAGGTTTTCAAAGAAAAACATGGATGACAACTAGATTATAAAAGCATATCCCACTCCCCCATACATACACACACACACACACACACACACACACACACACACACACACACACACACACACACACACACAGATCTTTTATTGGTTTAAAGAACTTCCAGTGAATTAGTGCTATCCACCAATGTAGATCAGCAATTGTTTTGCAACTTTTAGCCTAGAAGAGCTGCCTGGATGACTAAGAGGTTAAGTGATTTGCCTAGGGTGACACAGCCAGTAAGTCACAAGATTGGATTTGAACCATGTTTTCCTGATTCAGAAGCTGACTCTATTCATTCTTGTTTCTCTCTATGTAATACAACATGCTGCTTCTCCCATCAAAATAATACAATACAAAAAGAAAATGTTAATGTAATAGTTTCTTCATACAGCATTACCTCATTCTGACTCATATAATGAGTTTACCATTTAAAAAAAATACATATTCTATTCAAAATTATTGTAGGCTTTTACAAGAATCTTGTTTGTGTATATTCACCCACCCCTTCCTTAATTTCAACTGTTACCAATAAGACATAAAAGGAGATTTGTTTCAGCTACAATTTATTAAAGAACTGTAAGAAATGGCAACACATATTCTATCTCTGTGAACAGTTTCAATATTTTAACATTTTCCACCAAGGGAAAAAATTTCCACTTACAAAGGAATCATACATTGAAAGACAGCAACAATTCACCAATCTGATGGTGACAGCTGACCAAAAAACAATTTTTTTAAATGGAGCAAACAACTTAATTTGAAATCTCTGGAAAGATATTTTCAAAAGTTGTGATTGAGTCTCAAGACTCCCCAGGAAAAGTTTTTTAAAAAACAGCATAAAGAATTTCATTCTGATCCTGATCATGAAGAATGTGTGATAACTGAAATACAGTTTATCTGTACTATAAAAATAAATTCTACTTAAATCAAATTAATGCATAAGTTGGACTACAAAGGTAGATATTTTATTTCAAACTATTCTCAAACATTGTAACAGCATCCATATAAACAAAACTGATGTGCTAAAATTAGAAAATATTAACTATTCATTGGAAAGCAGCATGCTACAGTGGGAAAAAAAACAACACTGAGCCTGGAGTCAGAAGACCTGGTTTCAAGACATGACTGCTCTAGTTCCATACTTTATGATCTTAGGCAAATTAATACAACTGTCTAAAGATATGGCTAGAGACCCAACTTCTGATTTTATTGGTGTAATTTCTTCCATCAATAAGTGACAAAGCCAGTGTGTGTTACAAGTCTGACTTGTGTGACTTGAGAAAAAAAGAAAAGAAGTTTGGATTGAAACCTGGTTTTCTAAGTACTGAACTTATACTTAGTGCTCTACCATACTACTTTGCCTTATCTATTAAATGGCATACCTTCCCTAAATCACGCTGTTCAGAAAACTTTAAAAAAATTATTTCTCATGCTTTTGGTTTTTAATACATATTTAACAATAAATTCATTAAACATTAAAGTAGTTGGCAGAGGAATGATAAGTATAAACAAGAGAAATGTTTTTTCAGCATTCTTAAACCTGTATTTTTGTTCTTTAATTTCCAATAATTTTTGCTGCTGTGATGTTTAAAATCTAAATTGTGGTCGCCTTAAATTAGAAGCTGTAGCACCAGTCTTTGGGCATTAAGCATTTATTAAAGCATACAGGTATTCACATGGAGTTCAGAAAGTTAAGAAAAGGCCTATCTAGCCTAGAGTTCCAGTCTGGTCTGGTTCTGCCTCAAGTCCTCCACCACAAGCCTGCTTCAATCACGAACTCCCCAGCAAACTGATTGTGGAAGTTTTTTATAGGTCTGGAGCATGGGTGGTCCTTACACACTGCTTCAAGCTGGATTGGTTAGAGTCATCCAAATCCACTGGTCAGTGGACTTGAAGTAGTCTCGAATTAAGTTCAAAGTCTAGTTTATGAGAACAATCTAGTTAACTTGAAGTAAGCTAATCAACAGTCAATCACTCTCACTTAATTCAATCAATTTAGATTAATCTCCAGGTGGGCCTTTGAGTATCTGCTAAATCCCATTATTTTATCACACTGCCAATGCTTAAGAATATGTAGATGTCTTTCCCTATATGTGTAAATAAAATGAATTCCATTAGACTACTTTCACAAATACATTTTTCAGAATTTCTGTGTGGTATTTAGCATTTATGCTAGCTGTTTGAACAAAACTGAAGTAGCTTTTGTTTTTCATTTTGGAATGAACTTCAGGGGCTATTTAGTTTTTAAAACATCATAATATGTTAATGAATTTCCCAACATTTAGTTAGGATACTTCAAATAATTTTAGAACAATCTAAATTTCGGACATAAACTCTTAGGCTCACAAGCTTCTTGTATTGAATTTGTATTGAAGCCAAAACAATACAAAAGTGCTTCCTTGTATGGATTTAACAGATGAGCCAGACTAGATTTTTATTTGGACAGGAAAAGATAACCACTTGCCAAAAAGACTCATTTTGTGGTATAGCAGGAAAAAATTTTTCTGAAAGTATACTGAATAACTCACTAGCTATGCCCTAAACTCTAGATCAGGGGCCCCTTAGATTTTTTTAATGTTTTGTTAACTATTTCAATATAATTGGTTTTCTTTGTAATTTTGTGTATTTTATTTTAGTCAATTTAAAAATATTATTCTGAGAAAGGGTCCATAGCTTTCATCAAATTGCCAGAGGGTCCATGGCACAAAAAAGGTTAAGAACTACTCTACACAGAATAATTTTTCACCAAAATACATTATTAAAGTCGGTAATTTTTAGTACCCGAAATTTTGGTCCCAGCTTACTAAATAACTATAACTAGTCAGTAGTCAATAAGCATTTCTTAAGCACCAGGCATGGTGATAAACTTTGGGAATACAAATATGAAAAAAAGACAGTCCCTGACCTCAAGGAGGTTACAATCTCATGGGGGAAGACAACACACAAAAGGAAGCTGAAAAGCAGGCAGAAGGAGGAGAGAGATAGCTGACTAGGAACGTGTTGGATAAGTCCCAAAGTAGTATGGCTAGGTAAGAAAAGAGAAGATAAAAATAAAATAAAATAAATTTTTAAAAATTTAAAGGAAAAAAAAGAGAAGAGAAGATGCTTTCCTTAAATGGATGTTCCATGTGTAGCCCCACCTTTCCAGGAGAGAGGCAGAGTATAGTGATGAGGTGGAGTACCCAGGCTGATGAATCTTATAGGATGATGGGATTATCTCAATAATGAGCTTCCTGGGGCACGGTGAACAAGTCAGAGAAGTCCCAAAGTAGTACAGCCAGGTGAGAAATTAGAATTTTAATAGAGATATACAAGGTACTCCTGAGGTCCACTTTACCCTCACATTGTCTCTCACATATTTATCCTTCTTTCTTCTGACAATGCCACCACCTGGTCCAGGCCCTTATCACTTCCATACTTGGAATCTGAAATAATAGTTGGTCTCCCTGACTCAAATCTCTCCCCAATCCAGGCCATCCTGCACTCCACGGTCACATTCTGGTAAGATCATGTCATTAATGAGCCCTTTACCCATATTCAATAAACTAGAGATTTCTGCCTTTACGGGACAAGGTAAATGAGAGCCCGAAAGGTTTTAATTTGCTTAAGGTCACCGGATAATTCACATTTACGTAGTGGTTTTAGATTTACAAAGTCTTTCCTCATAAAGCCCTTATAAGTGAAGCAGTATAAGTATAAAGAAGGGATTAAGAAGTTTTTCTACAAGCCCACAACAAAGGTGTTATAAAGAAATCTGAAAGGGTAAAGAGGATGCTTTGTCAAGGACCAAGCATAATGTGCACCCTAGTTAATATCTTGCCCTAAGTTTTTAACATCATTTTATTTACTACCTTGCTTTTATATGCTATACCTATCTACAGGGTAGGTCAAAAGTCACGAAGGGGTCTGATGTTTCAATACATTTTTAAAATTATTTTTATTTTTTGCCATTTACAAGATTTGATTTTTCACATACAATGTTAATTCATTTCCTATATATGCTGCATATAATGCTAATGGTATTATAAATTAAAAACAAAAAAATAAAGGAGTTATCAAATATTCATGACTTTTGGCCCACCCTGTATAAATCAGATGGTTTGACAAAATTTTTTAAAAGCTTGATTTATTTTGACTTTTAAGAAATTAATACTCATTTAAGTATCCATCAATTTATTCCATTCTGAAAAAGTTTTTCCATTATATGTTTTTGGTTTTTGCCAAGTGCTTATGAAGTTGTGTTTGTTCGACTTTTGAACAATAAATACTTTTTAGTATTTTAAACAAATGACTTGAAAAGGCATACTTCTAG